>NC_044562.1:84868510-85468510 GCF_007565055.1 Rhinopithecus roxellana | reverse complement strand
TTAGATGTTTCCCCTCTACTCAAATGTAAAGACTCCATGAGGTAAGCAAATTCACCTTGTATACCACACCAGGCTATAGATTTAATATCTGTATGACTGATGTGACATGTCTAAACTATTCTTCCATTATTTTCTTCAGAAATTTCCTGAAAGAGTAACTTCATTGACTTAGAAAGTAAGAACTCATAAAATTATAGAGGGAAATATATCTCACGCTATATAAGCTTTCTTTTAGTGAAGTCCAAGGAAATAAGCATTACAACTAGAAAATCCTGACCCTTGAAAAACAGGTAAGTCCCTTGTAAAACATTATCTCCAACACAAAATAATCATGCACACACTAAGCTTCAGGACCTAAGCTTGATTGCAGTAGAAAAATCGATATATTTCTACATAAGCTTGCAACAGTCAACGGATCTCTCCTCTCTCTCTCTCTGGTGTGATACAAATTATTAAAATTGTCAAAGATTCCCTTTAAGTTGTTCAGAGTTATGGAATGTATTGAAGTTATTAACGACAAATTATTAGGCAGTAGCGAACAGATCCTTGAATAATATTCCATAGAAGGACCTTCTCACGAAAGTCAAGGAGAGTGTACCATGCTGTTTACCTGAGGTCTGCCTGAGCCGCCGTCATTAGAAGAAATGTGGCGCCTGTGGTGGAAACTGTGTTGTGCCACCTAGGTCCCCATTCAGGAGTGAAAGACTTCTTTCCCTAGCTGATGGGAGTGTTTCTGGGAGACAGTCCTCAGCTGTCAGCCACTTTCAGGGACTGCCTCAGCTGATTGCATCATGCAAGGTCATGCCTCCTTGCCAAATCATCCCACACCCAGTGAGGGGTATAAAAACCCAGCCCTCTGACCAGAACTTGAGTTGACTCTGATGCACCATTCCACCTTCAGGCTTCCGTTTTGACTGTGTTGTAGCACAACTTCTCCCTCTTTCTAATCCTACTTCCTTTTCTTCCAGAGGCATTAATCCCATGAACTTTCCTCAATAAACCTCCTGAACACCCACGTCTGCCTCAGGATCTGTGTATTAGTCAGGATTCTCCAGAAAAGCAAAATCGATAGGATATATGTAGTTATGCAGAAAGAGATTTATTACACAGGATTGGCTCACACAACTGGGGAAGCTGAGAAGCCCCACAATCTGCCAACTGCAAACTGGAAGCTCAGAAAATCTGGTGGTAGAGTTCTAGTCCAAAGCCAAAAACCTGAGAAAGAGGAAAGCCAATAGTGGAAGTCCCAGGCTGAGTCCAAAGGCTGAAGAACCAGGAGCAGTAATCTCTGAGGGCAGGAAAAGATGAATATCCCAGCTCAGAAACAGGAATCTTCTCCATTTCCCACCTTTTTGTTCTATTCAGGTTCTCAACAAATTGGATAATGCCAATCTGAATTGGTGGGGGTGACCTGCTCAGTGTAGCAATTCAAATGCTCATTGCCACTGGAAACACCCTCACAGACACATCCAGAAAGAATGTTTGACCAGCAATCTGGCATCACTGAGCTCAGTCAAGTTGACATATAAAATTAACCACCACTGTCTACTTTCTAGAAAACCCAACATACAACATTAATCTTCTCAGAGATAAAGACAGTAAACTCTACCAGCTAGTATGCTCTTTTCAAACTCCCTTCCCCTTCTTCTCAGCACTCACCAAGGGAGAGATATGTGCACTCAGTCTGCAGACATGGCCTAGATGCTAGTCAGCACTGGAAGAGTTAAATAGATTTAGTGACTAACAAAGTGGGATTATTTTTAAAAGAAAAATCATAAAACACTATGAGCCATGGTATGCAAATTGCCCTGAAAGTGACGGCAGTAAAGGCTGACTACTCAGCAACATCAGTCCATACCCACAGGCCTCTGCAATTAGTCTACCATGGTGAAATTGTAGCGACAGACACGTTTCATTCTTCATTTCTGTGTAGCCTCAACATTTGAAAATTTCCTCTCTTCCTAAGTAAGAGGCATTTCATTAGATCAGAATGACAGCTATATAGTAAGAGTTTTAAAGCAAAAATGCAGATTACAAGCGGGAATGCTATGCAAAATGGTGATTAAATTAATTATGAGGTCTTTTTAAAATTTTCAAAGCCACATTATGTTAATATTCCCCAATAGATTAGGAATCTGAATGTTTTTCTTTCAAATGCTAACAGCGTTAGGTAGGATTATCTTGATGTCTAATGCTATTTGGTTATTAATATTCTCCTTACATTCATTTATTTTAGTAATCCTATCTTTTGTTGATTGACTAAAGTTAATTGTCCTCATGAAGACATACATTCATGCTACTGAAAGACAGAGC
The DNA here is from genome assembly GCF_007565055.1 of Rhinopithecus roxellana. NCBI lineage: Eukaryota > Metazoa > Chordata > Mammalia > Primates > Cercopithecidae > Rhinopithecus > Rhinopithecus roxellana. The sequence goes on along the minus strand of NC_044562.1, from coordinate 85,466,197 downwards.
TCTCCAGACATGCATTCTGTGAGCCCACTGTGACCTGAATCTTCTCCTGAAAGCATTTACCCTTTTGACATTAGTCACATGGAACTTGATGCCATTGCTTATGTTGCTGTTCTTTTTGTTATTGGTTTTCTACTTGATACCACTTTGACTACTGAATCCTCTCTCACTGAATTGCCAGTCTTTTCAGAGCCAAGATGTTTCTTCTGCTTCTTGGTAGGTTTTATAGCACTTTCCAAAGTAGCTCAAATGTGGGTAATGCTTGATCCATATTGTGCAACTGATTTTTTATCCTATTTCATTACAGACAATTTTATTTGTGTCTCAGAGACTGAGCAGTTGAATGGAAAATTCAATGCCATGATCTCTGTCTTCCTTTAACACCATGGACCACTCTCTCATTCCTGACAGACCTCTCTTCCCTGGGCTTTCAGGATGCTGAGCTATTCTAGCTCATGTTCTGCCAAGCACCTCACATGTCCGGCTTCCTTTCCAGCTCTCCTCTTTCCTATGTTCCCTCACTACACAAGCCAGGCACTCTGCCAGGTGTTGAAATCCAAAGATTAATAATCTCCTATACCTATCCTCATCAACAGAAACTTCTTATTTTAAAAGGGGAGACTCCTGCATTTCCAGCCTCTTATATTTATATTTTACTTATTTAACAAAATATTTACTGAATATCTACTATGTGCCACAACATTATGTTCTAAAGGCTAAGGTAAAATGAGAAAAAGCAAAATCCTGCTCTCATAAAATTCTGATGGGAGTTGAAATGGGGATAGACAATACCCTAAAAAGATCAGTCAAATATAAGGCTGTTAGAGAGGCAGTGTAGTAGAGCTGTAGAGAAGAGACCGAAGCCCCTATAAAAGTGACTGGCATTAGTTAGTGCATGTAACATTTATTGAATAAATTAAAAATAGCCGCAAGTACTATGAAGAAAAATAAAGTGGGGGCAGAGGATAGAGATGGTGAGTATGCGGCTGCAACACTATACAGCGTCATCAGGGAAGACCTCAAGGAGAAGGTGACCACTGGACCAGAACCTTCAAGGAAGCAGGGCACAAGGCTTGCAGATGCCTTTGGGAGGAGCATTCCAGAATGAACAAGCAGTTAGCACAGAGCCTGTTCAGCAGAGGCATGCTAGGTGTGTCTAGCAACAACCAAGAGGCCAGTGTAGCTTGAAAAAGTGAGAGGAGTGCAGAATAGTAGGGAACGGGTCACCTTCCTGCTGCCTCTATTACTATTTAGCTTCTATTTTTAAACCAATTCCAAGTTCTAATAATCGTTTGTTTTCCTTACATGTCCAAACACATTTGAGTGAAGATCTGTTTTAACGTTTTAGTAAAAATTGTTATCAGGCGTATCGGTCTGTGTATTGTAAAAATTTTCCATGATTCTTTCTTTGAAAACTGTTAGATTGTTATTCATTTCCAGTCTTCTGGATCCTCTCCATCCCCTACTATTCCTTAAGGATTATCAGCAATGGTTCTGTGATCAACATTTCTGAAAATCTGCGGATGTAATTTGTCTCAACTTCATAGTTTGAACTTGTTCAAAGTGGAACTTGAGTGGAGAAGCATCCCCTTAGCCAGATGTACATTTGTCTTCAGTCCTCTCTTTCCATCATGTCTATACTGTCTTTCCAGAGCTTTCTCTCTGCATTTAAAACTCCCTCGAGCGGTAAGCTACCCCTTCTGTCTTCTTTTTGTTCAGTGTAGGTGGTTTGAGGAGCTTCTCTGGCATCATGATCACAGTTTCACTTAGCTTTTCTATACTTGTTTCTAATTTTATCTTTTTCCTTTTATCTTGGTAAGAATTCCTTACAATTTGAGATGATCAGAAATCTCCCTGGTTAGTCATTTTTATTTATTTATTTTTTGTCTTTTCTATCTTTTTTTTTTTTTCACAGTTGGATACTTCCTACTTTTTTACTTCTATAAATCACAAAGATTATATTATCACAATGCATTTATTGAGGTACTTCCAAACTTCCTGATCCATTTTCCTTTGAGGTGATACCTGGCAACTTTTAAATGGTTAAAATCCAGCAGACAACTTAAATGATTAAAATGACCTGGCTGGGGCTTTGTTAAACTGAAGAACTTCCTGTGGAAAGGTGGCAGCTGATGCCCTGTTCCAGTTAATCAGCTGGATGGTACCAAAGTTGGCTACTTTTCAGAGAAGCTGAAGATCCCGAATTTTTATACACAAGTTGCATTAGTTTCCTAGGGCTGCATGGCTTAGTGACTTAACTGAGTGATTTCAACAACAGAATTTTCACACAATCTTGGAAGCTATAAACCCAAGATCAAAGTGGCAACAGAGTGTGTTCAATCTAAGGGCCGTGAGGGAGAATCTGTCATGCCACTCCTGTAGCTTCTGGTGGTTTGCTGGCAAATTTTGACTTCCCTGGCTTGTAGAAGCGTCACCCTCATCTCTGCCTTCATCTCTATATGTTGTTCTCCCATAGGAGTGTCTGTATCAAATTTTCCCCTTTTTATAAGGATCCCAATCATATTAGATTAGAGGCTTGCCTTGCTCCAATATGAAATCATTATCTATAAGGACCTCTTTTCCACATAAGGTCACATTCTAAGGCACTGGAGGGTAGGATTTCAACGTATGCATTTTTGGGAAACATAATTCAACACATAACACAAGTTACGCTAGCAACCATTTACCACTTATTGTTAATCCCTGAGCAGTTCATGCACAATGTACCTTCAAGCCAGACTCCGCTGGTGAGTCCAAAGTGTACAACTTCTGCTTCAGTTCTTAGTCCTGGGATCTGTTACTGTGCTGCATGTTGTGTCTTGTGTGTTCCTGAGGCTTAAATCCCTTACTTGGACCTGTCTAAGATTACTCACTTTTAAAAATGTTAAGACAACACGTTTCCTTACCACCAAACTCCTATTGTGCTTGTTCCCTAACCTGGTCTGTCCTGACAGTTAAATATGTATTAATATTATGTATGAATAAGCCCTCCAGGCTTATTCCCCACAGTGCAGGCTTATGTGGGGGCCTCTGAGCATTGTAGTTCTTTATTGTAATGAAGGGTATTTTTGTGCTTAAACTTTTTTGAACCCGGATATTCCCAAACTGTGAATATTTAGTCAAACTTCATTCATACATATCTTATTCTGCATATTGCGTTATAAATAATTAAGAGGAGGATAAAATTATAAAATATTCAGGACTATTTATATTTACAAAATATCATGTTATAACATTCCTTCAAATGTAAGAACTTGATTATATGATGGATTTTTGTAAAATGAACAAAATGAAATTTCACTAGCAATTAGGAAAAATGTTGAACTGAACATTTTAGGCTAAGAGATTAAAAAAAATATTTAGTTGTCATTTTGAAGTCTGTCCCTCTAATGAGTTGGGAGATGAAAGAAAGTTTTCTAAGTAGCTAATTATAACTATTAAAATTGCATGAGGAGCTTTTTGTATTAACTATAGAAATTCAGCTTGCAGATTTTCACAAATTTCTATCTCTAGAGAAAATAAAGATATGAACAGGAAATTCCTCTAATTATTTCCTTCTTTTGGAAGTTTGCTGTATATTTTCAAGATAGACAGGTTATGATTTTCTTTAGTCAAAAATTCAAACTATTTCTGAAATACTACACCACCTGCTTTGTTCAGTGTCTAACAGATACGGGAGATGAGTTACCTGATTGTGTAGTGATTTACTAGTTTATGTTTTTACAGAAACAATGAGCCAAGTCTCCTTTTTTTGAAAATCAAGGTTATAACCATCTCAGAAGTCCTGTCATAAAAGTGGATCTTATTTTGCAATTAAGGCTTACACACAAAAGTTCTTCACCAGGTGAAACGAGTGTTAATTTTTTTTTTCTTTTTTGAGACGAGATCTCACTCTATTGCCCAGGCTGGAGTGCAATGGCACGATCTTGGCTCACTGCAACTTCTGCCTCTCAGGTTCAAGTGATTCTCCTGCCTCAGCCTCCAGAGTAGCTGGGATTACAGGTGTGCACCACCATGCCTGGCTAACTTTTGTATTTTTAGTAGAGATGGGGTTTCACCATGATGACCAGGCTAGTCTTGAACTCCTGACCTTGTGATCCACCTGCCTCAGCCTCCCAACAGTGTTAATTTTTACAAAGAATTAAAGAAAGCAAAACCTTTAGAAAGAGTTCACAGTGGAGAGAATTAAAACGTTCCCTCTTCAATAATGTAAAAAAATAAAAATAAAAAATGGAGGAACACCAGAGGGGTTTTTTCTTCAAGTAACAGGCATTTTTATGTCAGGCACTGTGGCCACAAACATAGATCCCCTGCTCCAGCTGGCTGCTGTCAGCCAGCTTGCTGGAGCTGGAGCCCTTTTCTATTCCTCTCCAGGGACTGTGCTGAGAACTTGTACCAATTTGTGTTTTCTGCCGCAAACAATAGAGATCATCAGCTCTGCCATATTTATGCAGAATAAAGAATTAATTGGAAAGATGTCAGGTAGCTTTCTGAATCAACAAGAACATTGAAGAACCAGACTAAAACAAAAACAGAAACACAACAAACAAACAAACAAACAAACAAACAAAATCCAAAAACCTAGAGAACCAAGAAAGGTAGACAGCAAGAATAGCCATAGAAACTTCCTAGTTAAGATGATGCAACAGGAAATACAACTACTGTACCACCCGCTAGTGACCACCAGTGCAGGAAGTAGATAACTGCTGTGCTATCGGTCCCTTCACTTCGTTGCCACTGTTTGTTTGTTTGTTTTGGATTTTTCTCATTCTTAAAAGTTTCAAAGTACTGACTGGGCAAGCTTAAATCAAATATCTATGCCCTACCTCATTAAAAGCAAGGAGAACAAATGCTTTGCTTCCGTTTTCATGACGGGATGTGGATCTCTTTCTCTCACTGATTCTGGAATTTTCTCAAAAAGGAAATGTATTTAATTTCTTAATTGCCAAAGCTGAACAAATTTCAATAAGCCCCACCTCTGTGGCTCCCTTATATTTATATGCACCCTTCTTTCCATGTCTACAGTTCTAAAAATATAATGCAACTGCTCTTTCATATAATTTAAAACAGTCGCTTATTGTTTGGGGGAGACTAACCAAAATTCCATCAGATAATTTCTCTCGCTGAAGCATGGAACTTTAGGATAATGTCCATTCAATCCTTAGTATATATACACATCCCTTGGTATCAGTTAAGCATTGATTCCAGGACTCCCTCAGATAACAAAATCTACAGGTGCATGTCTCATATGAAATAGCATAGTGTTTGCATATAATCTACACACATCCTCCCCTATACTTTAAATAATCTCTATGTTACTTACAATATCTAATACAATGTAAATGCTATGTAAACAGCTGTTTATACTGCATTTTTAAAATCTACATGTTTTTAATTGTTTATTGTTCTTTTGTATTGCTTTTTAACCAGATATTTTTATCCACTGTTAGCTGAATCTGCTGATGCAGGACCCACAGATATAGAGGTCTGGCTTTATTCTGGTACTCATGGTATTAAATTGTATAATTCTTTATTACTTATTCCCTTAAAACATTAATAATGGGATACAGAGAAATAAAAAAATAGTTAAAATACATACATAACACAGCAAGGTGGAAAAAGAAGATAAAAGTTATAGTATTTGATTCAACAGATGGTCACTACAATATCTACAGTATTTATGAGTTTCTGCTATTAACTATTCCATGTTTCTTTTACATTCAACTTGCCTCTCAGTTGGAGTTCTTTATTCAATGGAATAACCCAAAGCTTTATTCTTGAGAAATCTGTATCTTAATGTTCCTATTTATACAGAGTTCTATTAAATTTAACCATTGAACCAAAGAAGCATCATATGAGATTACCTGTTTTGTTGTTGTTTGTTTGTTTGTTTTTAGTGTATGTCTCTTCCATATTTTTTCTGACATGAGGATTCCAAAAAGGCTAGTTCATTTCCAATTCAATGGAACCATTTTTTATGCCTCCTATTGGAAGCATTATTACTTTAGATAATGAAATCTCTAAACAGCAGAGTTCAGAATTACAGAGTGAAGAAGCAAACATTTTCCCAATGGGTAACTAGTTTTAATTATGAGAGGTGCCACCCCACTGCCATTCCTTTGGAGTTTGGGGAAAAACAGCAACTTCCATGCCTTCTGATTATACATTAGTTCCGAGAATACACAAAATCTTGCTGACTAGTGTTTTAACTTGGTGGAGTTAGTGTTTGGGGTTTCCTTTAGAGTCTGGGGAGAAACAGCAACTTTTATGAGTTCTGATTATATCTTGGTTCAGAGGATACACAAAATCTTGCAGGCTAGTGTTTTAACTTGGCAGAGTAGGAGTTCATCTGACACCTTAATGCGGTCTTGAATGGCCATTTTACTAACCTATAAGGTTGCCTGTTTTGGAAGATAGGGTACATAAATGCAGTAAATCTCATGGACATTGATTAATTGCCTTAATTTAGTATTGGAAAGCAAGTTTCTTCATCAGAATAGTTCTTGTGCGAGATATCTTACATGTTTAAAACAGTCAGTAAATCAATGGATGGTGGTTTGGAGACAAACATAGCAGGCAAGAAAAACAAAACTGACTCATAAGTGTCTATTTCCATAAGAAAATAATATCTAAGTTATCCAGTAGCTGTCTCATCCTTAGAAGTCGAATCAATTACCACTACTATTTTTGCTCTTAATCTGATACCAAAGGGAAAAACAGTGTGCTGCTGAGAAGTATAGCTTTGGAACGGTGCTCAGCTCAGTTAGGCAAGGAATGCCGAGTAAAGACCTGATTTTGGAGGCCGGAGTATGAAAGCAGAGAAACACTGCCTTGAGTATTGAAAATTCACTGGACTTGCAGTGACTTGGCATAGCAAAATTATTCATGCTCTCTATATTAACAAATTTAGGTGATTAACTACAGTTTTTACCTTCCAATATTCTAAGGAAATATGCTGTTTTGACATACAGAAATAAAAAGCAGTCTTCCAGTTTAAAAAAATAATTCTCTCTAGGAGCCACCAATTTCAAAATTAAATAATAAAGACCAGAGTGAAAAGATAAAATTCCCATAGTACTGAAAATGAACGCTGGCAGGAAACTGAATGTCAGAATCAACCATGAGTTTCAGCAAAATACAACCCTAAAGCAGTTGGATTGAGGGGGAATAAATTGTCCATATTTATTTTTGTAACATATTTAGCTTTGCTTTAGAAACAAAATTTACCTGAAGAAAGAGGCAGAGATCTGATCATCCTCAACAAACACCATCACCAATATAGTCTCTGTCTTTTTGATTCAAAGTCCTATGTTCTTATTAAATTTTCAAACATTCTACAGACATGTTTCTGCCAAACATGCAAAAGTCAAGCCCACATGAGTCTTCCTTTCAACTCTCCCATTTTTTTCTATACCCTTCAAGGGATAAGAACCACCAGGAAACAAGGCCACAAAAGGTAAGAGTGGGCAGAGAACAGTGGCAGGCTGTCCGATGGGAGTTGTGGTCACCACAAGTAAGGTTCTGAAATCACTGGCTCAAGATCTCAGATAACAGGGTAGGGAGAGTAAAAGAGGATCCCACCTCAATTAATCAGAATCATACAAGAATCCCAAACAGATGCCTAGAGTTGTGCTAGGATCAGTTTATAGCAGTCTTCTCTTCAGATACAGAGCTGGTCATCCTAGCAAGGGCAAGAGACAGCTACGTGTTCTGTATTAACATGCATCTGCCTATGACCCACCTCATTTGTAGATTCATAAACAGAAAAGAATACATTGTATGAAAAATATACTGCAGAACAGGAGAAAGAAAACAACATTCTGAAGACTTGGGGAATAAGTGGTTGTTTGGAAAATAGTGAAACAGTTTAGAGTCACTTAACCAATTCAACAAATACTTATTATGTGCTTGACATGTCCAGTCACCGATGGTCTCTGGGGTCTATAATTTTTAAAAATAAGACATACCTAACTTCTGCCTTCAGTCTGGGTAGAAATATGGCTAAATAAACAGGAAGTTGTAATATCTTGTAGTACATTTTACAAAAAGGGAGTTATAGAGTGTTACAGAAACGCAGAAAGACTACTTAATTCAGTTTGGTGAGGATTGATGGTTTGGTCAGAGATGAGGTCCTGCATAAAGTGGCATCTAGTTGAAACTTGGGGTTAGTTTGGTAAACGGCAAAAGAGGATAAATGTCTAAGAAGACAGTGATTGGAGGTAGGGAAGCATGAGGCTCCAGCAGTTCAATCTGGCTGCACCACAGGATATACGGAGTGAATGGGCCAGTGACCCTGGAGGGAGGAAGTGACTGGAATGGCAAGAGGTGGGGTAGTGAAGGAAACGGGGGCCGGGAGCCTGTGAGACTCATCAGGAGCGAACACTTCATCCTGCGGGCAATATACAGCCACAGGTGCTTGTATAGGGGAGTTTATTTAATATAATTTTAATGATTTGGGGACATTAGAGGCACCATTCTGCTGCAGTGTGGATAATTATTTAGAGGTAGGTAAGATAGATACAAAGTGACCATGTAAAAAGGAATTGTCATAATCAGGAAAGACAATGATCTGAAGTGATGCCTAAATAAAGTACAGAAATGGAGAAGGTGGGTGAAATTTATTCACCATCAAGAGATGCAAGCAAAACTATTTGATAATTGTATAAAATACAGGATGAGGAAGATGTATGAATCAAGGGCAACTTGGGTTTTCCTGGCTAGGGTGACTTAGTAGGGCGATGCCATCTACTCTGGGAGGAAACAAATATAAACCAGATGAGAAGTGAGGGGATGACGAGTTAAAATTATGACATGAAAATATGAATTTTCTGTGAAATGTTTGAGTGAAATTGTCTAATAGGTATCTGGAGATGTGAGTCTGCATCTTTGGAGAGACAGCTTAAGACTTTGGATTCATTATCTCCAACACACAGACAATAAATGAAGGTGCTGTGCTGCTCGATATCAGGAAGAGTCTGTCGAGTGAGAAGAGATCAAAGGAGCGTTTGCATCCAGGGGGATGCAGAACTCTACTGTAAAGAGGGGAAGAAGCAAGGATGAAGACAAATGTAAGTCAGGTTGTCCTGTTTAAGTCAGAAATTTGATTGGATGGTTTGTATTGCTTGTGGGACCTAGGAGGAAAGTTCTTCCCTGGGAAAGTACATCAAGGGAAATAAGGGACAAAGCTGGCCAGAAAACAGAAGAATTGTTAGGCAGTTGTATTTGGAGCCTAGGGAATTTGTAGCAGTTCTAGACTACAGAGTGAAGAGAGTACTTCTCTCCTCCCAGCCAGAGATCTCAATAGCCGTGTTATAGAACCAGAGGGAATATAAAGGAAAGGACTAAGTGATAAAAAGGTACAATACAAATGATGATTGATACAAGCCAATGTACAGAGTAAAGAACAAATTGAAGCAAGAATATGTGTTTTAACAGGAAAAAAGTGTCCTTGCCTGTACATTCTTTTTGAATGATAGGCTTCATTTTCAAACAAGATAAGTTTAAGTAAGTAGATACCTTATCCCTGCACTGCAAGATAGATCATGTTAGTGTTGTGGTAGTGTTGTTGTTATAAAAACTGAATTCAAAAAGATATACAAGAATCCAGGAAGAAGACAAAAACAAAACAAAACAAAAAGTGTTTGCCTACTAGGGAAATGAAATCAAGTCATTTTCAGAATCCTCTGTAACACTAAATGAAAGAAAACAGTGCTGTGGGGGGAAAAAGTGACCAAAGGGAATTACATTACACATTTAGATTTAATCCATATTATAAATCTGTATTTAATCTGTAAAAGCAAAATAAAGATAATCTAAGATAACAGAAAGTCTTAAGAAGTTTAACACTCATATCTTCCAATTGAAGCAAAAATTTAAGATTCATTTCAACAGATGGAGAAGTAAAGGAAAATTAAAAGTTTAATAATAATATAGTATTATTAGAGGATTTTGTGAACACTAAAGTCAATTAAGCAGAGAAATAAACCAAAATAATTGTGAATCTAACACAAGTCTAAATAGGAATACTAAAAAGTATTTTTGAAAGGAAGTCTAGGTAAAGTTGTTGCATAAAGTAGGAAATATATAAACTGTATGTCTAATACATTCAACAGCTTATATGAGCACAAATAAACAAAATATTGGTATGTGTAGCAATATGAAATTTTAGAAAGTGCAATTACACAAAATTAGAGACAAGAGAGTTTACTACTGATATGTGTTTTTGGAAACTCAATAGAATACTATATATTTCCATGAAACAAAATTTTAATAAAATAGGAATTTTCAAAATTAACTTGAGAAAAGCATGCATTTAAAAAATGTAATAATCATGAAAAATTATAGGTATCAAAGAATTACTATTAAATATCAGATCATAATTCTAGGGATTTTTATGAAGATATTATTTCAAATTTTTATACAAATAATATTTGTACTACTCAAATATTCCTAATGTTTACAGTTTCTCAATTGACAAAGACAGTACAATGTTGATACCAAAACCTGCCAAAGATACCACATAAATATAAACTACAGGCCAATTTCATTTATAAGTAAATAAAATATATTTTATATAAAATACTAGTAGATCTTAAAATAATTATGCTTTTTTCAATACAAGAGTAATACATATCATAACAACTAAAATAATTTTTAAAAAATTCTAACCACTAGTATCCTAAGGAATGTTAAGAGAATAATATACCAAGAACAAGGAGGCTTCATTCCAGTGATACACGAATTGCTCAATATTAGAAAATTAATTAGTGTCCAGGAGGTCTTTATTGTCTGAGTACAATAGGAACTGATCTTTAGAAGTAAATTCACTTAAAACTGGAACCATACTCTCATAGTTAGTAGTTTTTAGAAACAGAAAACATTTTATTGACAATCAACCCTAAAATAAAAATGAATTTGTGAATTGTATTTGTTTTCATCTAACAATCTGCAACTTGGAATTGAAACTATGAACCAATTTCTATAATAAAATAAAGATGGATAAAATAATAAATCTTTTAAATAACAGTTCTCTAATAAAATTATGAGATTACATTTTCATAAATTATCATAAAAAGATCCTTCTGGCAAAAGTTCTAGAGGTCTCAACTCATTTTCCAAGGGCCTTTTGAACCACTGAAAGTCAAAGCATTCTTAAAGTCCACTGAAGTCAAAGCATTAAATGCATTTAATGTCATCAAACTTTTTGATGTTTTCTTCTTCAAATACTAATTGTTTTAAATCTCTCAGATCTTCTTATATCAATGGATTTTAGTATGATCCTAGCAATTTTCAACATTTTTTAAATTTTTTGAAATCATGTATATTTACATTTGCCAATTCAGTTTACAATTGATTTGCATTATCTGACGCTTACCGTCTGAAATCAATGAAGAATTTAATAGTATAATGTGATATCTTTATGAGGAGGAGACTAAGTTTTAAAGTGTTCAGTTTGCTTGTGAACGTTTTTGTACTCTGATGAATTTTGCCCCCTTATTTTAATATTATGAGCTCTAGGCACTTCAACAATAAATAATATTTCTATGAGTTTTTTCTACTTCCTCCCTTATACACGTGTAAATATTTTTTTCACCATGCGAAAGGTGGAAAAAAAGAGGGATATGTATCTCCAAAGTTACCGGTATAAAGGAAAAACAAAATACCTCATTAGAAAAAAATCAGGTAAACTAGAATTCAATAGATAGTTCCTTAAGATTTTTAAAACATCTCAAACATATAATGGGTTAATGTGTAACTACTAGACGCACTAGCATTAAAAACTCTGGTTAAGAAAAAGTCAGTTCTAGCACCAATGTTATTTAACATTGTTTTGGAAGTTCTGATCAAATCAAAAAGACTAGAGAAAATAAATAAGGCTAATTTATTGGAAATAGAGAAAATTATTGGTCTTTTAAAAATACGTGATTGTATAATTAGAAAAAACTAACAGAATCAGTTAAAATATTATTGAAATAAGGAAATTTTTCTTACATAGCAGCTATAGTTAGGTCAATATATAGTGGGTAGCTGTTCTGTTTATAATAGCAGCAAAACATAAAATATTAGGATATTTAGCCCAAAAATGAACAGGACTTACAAGAAGAAAAGTACACAACTTTACTAAAAAATCTAAAATAAAACTTAAATAAATGTAGACACAAAATAGTTCATCAGAAAGAAAGGCAACATTACCAAGTTGTTAACTGCTCCAAAATTGATTTATAAAAGTTAATTTATAAAAGTAGCAATCATAATCCCTTCAAGATAAATCTCACAAAACTCTAATTTTTATCTGTGAGGAAACACTGGCAAAATTAGTCAGAAGAAGATATGAAGAACAGGTAATTATTGAAACTTGAATGATCAGAAATAAAAATATATTAAAATATCACCATAGTGAAGAACACTGAACTATTTGCTCAGAAGATGACATATCATTGGAACAGAATGGAAACTCTAGAAACAAGATATTTAAACACACTCACAGTACCAGTATATCATGACAAACAAATGATCATTGTGGCACACGAATTAATTAAGAATGTACTGCATTAACAAATAATTCCAGGACATTTTTATTTGGGAAAGAACCTATTATTTTTGGAACCAGAGCTACCTAACAGGCAAATGAAAATACGAATCTGATTTTGGTCTTTGGGGAGATATTTAAAAGTCCAATCTTTGAAAGTCATTCATGGTTGAAATTGTAGGGGGGCCCATATGAATAGAAACAGTGAGAAAGAAATAAACTGGATATACAACTTTGAGGAATTACTATATTTATGGGCAGAAAAGGAAAAGGAGCCCGTGAAGAGTCCCTGGGTCCTCAAAGTCCAGAAGGCAAAAGGTATCAAGAAAGAGGCACTTTGACAAAATTTGAATCATCAGAGAGATTGAAGAACATACTGTATTTGAGAAAATGTGGCACATATACACCATGGAACACTATGGAACCATAAAAAGGATGAATTCATGTCCTTTGCAGGAACATGGATGAAACTGGAAACCATCATTCTCAGCAAACTAACACAGGAACAGAAAACCAAACTGCATGTTCTCACTCGTAAGTGGGAGTTGAACAATGAGAACACACGGAGACAGGGAGGGGAGCATCACACACCGGCACCTGTCGGAGAGGGTGGGGGATTAGGGTAGGGGAGGGATAGTATTAGGAGAAATACCTAATGTAGATGACGGGTTGATGTGTGCAGCAAACCACCATGGCACGTGCATACCTATATAACAAACTTTCATGTTCTGCACATGTGTCCCAGAACTTAAAGTATAATAATAATTTTTGGCCAGGCGTGGTGACTCACGCCTGTAATCCCAGCACTTTGGGAGGCCGAGGCGGGTGGATCACGAGGTCAGGAGATTGAGACCATCCTGGCTAACATGGTGAAACCTCGTCTCTACTAAAACTACAAAAAATTAGCTGGGTGTGGTGGCGGGCGCCTGTAGTCCCAGCTACTTGGGAGGCTGAGGTAGAAGAACGGCGTGAACCCGGCTCGCAGAACTTGCAGTGAGCCAAGATTGTGCCACTGATCTCCAGCCTGGGCAATAGAGCAAGACTCCAACTCAAAACAACAACAACAACAAAAAAAACAACAATAATAATAATTTTTTAAAAAGACAACTAAAGGGTCACTGGGGTTTTGTGAAAGGCCGGAAACCAGTTTATGGGAGGTAAAGGAGAAAATAGATGATAAAAAATTGCATTCAAAGGTAGAATGTATTAAAAATATTTGGCTGAGAAACAAAGGAGAAGAGATGACAAAAGGATATTTATAGGTAACATGCTAGGCACTTCCATGTGCCATTTTTTTTACATTTATTTTTGTTTTTAAACTTTTCATGCATTACTCTTTGGAGTGGGATTATAAGTTTATTGATGAATAATTTACAAATCAAAACTCACCCATTCATGAAACAGTTACACTATTCTATGAATCAACAGAAATATAGTCACGTAAACACCACTATAGTCAAGATACAGAATATTTTTATCATCCCAAAAAGTTCTCTCCTGTTTCTTTGCAGTAAGTTCCCATTTAAACCCCACACCCCTGACATCCATTGATCTTTTCTGTCCCTACAGCTTTGCCATTTACAAAGTGAAATAAAAGTGAATCATGTCATATACAGCCTTTTGAGCCTGGCTCCCTTCATTTAGCGTAATACTTTTCAGGTTTATTCATGTTTCGAATATATCCTTTTTATTGCTGAGTAGTGTTCTCTTTTATGGGTATGCCACAATTTCACCATCCTAAAAATTAATCCTCATAACTAACTACTGAGGGAGATATTATTATCTATACTTTACTGAAGACATAATTGAGGATCCAGGAGGTTACTCAGGTTCCTGAATCCCATGGCTAATAGGAATTGGAGCTGGGGTTCATGCCTTAAAACCCAAGGACAGTATATACCTCAGACACTAAAAAAGTAAAAAATATTAATAATTGAAAAAGGAATTATTACAGGTCTAGAAAATAGGGCAGATAATGATATTTTTAAAAATTATATTAATTTGTCTCTCATGGAAAATTAAGATAAAATGTTTGTTTTCTTTAAAACAAACTTGCGCTTTTTCAAGTTTCAAGTCTCCAATATTCCCTTTTGTGTATTCCACTGTTTTAAAAGATAGTATAAGAATTTGAGTGAACTCAACCCACTTTGCACCCCTGGAACATTTTAAAGATCTTGAAGCAAATTGAACTTCTGATTTGGATCTGTTCCTGGGGGACATTTGCCACAGCCACATGCTTCCATCAAATGTACAGTACATGATCAGAAGGATTCATACTATAGATAGAAAAAGGACAAACTGCATTTGAATCTGTTCACTTCTAAATTTAACGGTTCATTTTTGTGTTTATGTAGAGCAGCATCAAAGCTGTGCTTTGCCAATACTGTATTTTATTTAATTTTTAGATTTATACTAATTCACCCATTTCCTGACTTTTGACTGTCTCATATCCTTGCAGGAATGATTTTGTGCATATTTAGAAAACAAGTTGATCAGAATTCCTGCTGCCTTTGGTCCTGCAGCAAGTTCCTTTTCTTTCTTTTTTTTTTTTTTTTTTTTTTTTTTGACGATAATAAAGGCACCCCACAAGGACCACCACAAGGGAATGTGTTTCACATCACAACACAGATGGCTTGTTTACACCATTTCCCCTTCTTGCAGAAATTTTTAGGGATGAATTCAAATTTTACTTCTTGTCGCATTATGTGTCTTATAATTCCATTCTCATCAAAACCTTGTTTTGCCCTTGAAATACAGTAAAAAACTATTCTGCTTTCATTTCTTTTAATATATGAAGATCAGCAGGAATTAGAGTAACTAGCGACCCGCTCCCAGCTATTTGCCAACTTTTAAACAACTGTTTACATAATCCTTAGAGTCACTCAGTGCTCACCTTTATATTAACAAATGACATCTAGAATCTCTGTCTTGAATTTTGCAGCATTTAACTCATTAAATGATTTGTATAACTTCTTTGGCACTATATGTAAACGTTCCAGGTCAGTCTATCTTTTTTTCCCCTAGGTGCAACATTGTTGATAAAGGCTAGAACAATGGTTCCCGGTCTTTATCATACCTGATAATTACCTGGGAGCTTTTACAAAGTGATGATGCCTGGAGCCTATCATCCCAATTTCTCAGTTAAGTGTTTTGGGGTACAAGGGCCTGAGCATCAGAATTTTTAAAGTTTGTTCACACAATCCTAATGAACAGCCTGAACTGAAGAACCCTGGTCTAGAATTTTCAATCAAACATTCAATAGGATGCCAATAGAGAGCTTTATTTGCTTTTTTCTTCACATCCTCATAAAGTATGTGTTGCCCATTTAAGGTTATAGGAGCACATGGATGTGGGGAGTTTTTCCATAGTGATGAATATTTATGGAGAGAGTGGCAGCTCTCCTATCGTGTATCCAACAGGTTGGTGAGAGTGTTTTGTAAACTTCTATAGAAATATGATATTTATATAGTTCCTGGAGCAGATTTTATTCTAGTGTCTCACCCTGAAGGACATTGAGTAAGCTCTATTCCCAAAATTAGAGATGACTATTCTCCAATTATGAAGAACGCACCAAAAAAATTACACTTCCATTAGAAATGCTAAGGCAGTGTGTCTCAATCTCAGCACCGTTCACATCTGGGCCAGATAATTCTTTGCTGTGGGGGTTGTCCTGTGCATCTAGAATGTTCAGCACCATCCCTTGTTCCTCCCCACTAGATGCCGCAATTCCCTAGTTGTGACAGCCAAAAATATCTGGAGATATTGCTAAATACTCTCATAGGGGCAAAATTGCCCCCAGTTAAGAAACTGTTCTAAGCATATAAATGTAATTTTATACCTAGCTTGAAATGTTTTATCAGGGTCATTATCACTGGAACATTGATATGTGCACACATTGCAGCCATACTCATTTTTCCATTAAATATCTGGAGTATTTAATATTAGTTCTTAAAACTGTATCAAAATGTTCATGTCAAATTAGGCCATGCACTATTATATAAATATCATTATAAACTGGGGGCTCAGGGGCAGGTGGGGATGGTTAATAGGTACAAAACAAAACAAAATGAATAAAGAATGAATAAGACCTACTATTTGATAGCACAATAGGGTGACTACAGTCAATAACTTAATTGTACATTTAAAAATGAAGAGTGTAATTGGATTGTTTGTAACTCAAAAGGGTAAATGCTTGAGAGGATGGATACTCCATTCTTCATGATATGCTTATTTCACATTGCAAGCCTATATCAAAACATCTCTCACCTACCCCATAAATATATATGCCTACTATGGGCCTACAAAAATTAAAAACAAAGATAAAATAAGAATGCTGAATAAAATCTTATTATAAACATTTTAAACATCTAACATGAAGGAGACTGTGTTCCTATTATTGTAGTGTGAAAGGAAGTATGGGAGACAGGAAATGTAAGAAAAAAAAGTAATAGCAATACTAACTGCTAGTATTAGAAACTCTTTTTCAAATGCTCTGGCCTTTTGGCATCCTGTAACTTACAAGTAAACAAAGACTAAATCTGGTAGATTCATAGGAGATATAATGATTCTATTATTTCATCCCTTTCATGAATCCATGTTCTTCCATATGTGTGAAGAACATTTATACGGTTTGGCTGTATCCTCACCCCACCCAAATCTCATCTTGAATTGTAACTCCTCCAATTCCCATGTGTTGTGGGAAGAACTCAGTGGGAGGTGATTGAATTATGGGGTTGGGTCTTTCCTGCACTGTTTTTGTGATAGTGAATGAGTCTCAGGAAATCCGATGGTTTTAAAAATCAGAGTTTGCCTGCACAAGTTCTCTCTTTGCCTCCTGCCATTCATGTAAGATGTGACTTGCTCCTCCCTACCTTCCACCATGATTGTGAGGCCTTTCCAGCCATGTGGAACTGTAAGTCCAATTAAACCTCTTACTTTTGTAAATTGCCCAGTCTCAGGTATGTCTTTATCAGCAGCATGAAAACAGACTAATACAAACATTATAAAAGAGATAGAAGAAATTAGGTTGTAATTTTGCCTTTAACTTGGAAATAATCAACTTGTGAGTTCTTCTTCTTCCTCTTCTTCTTTTTCTTCTCCTTCTCCTCCTTCTCCTTCTCCTCCTTCTCCTTCTCCTCCTCCTCCTCGTCCTTCTTCTTCTTGTTGTTCTTCTTCTCTTCTCTTTCTCTTTTTGTCCTCTCTTCTCTTTCCTTTTCTCTTCTCTCCTCCTCCTCCTCCTCCTCCTCCTCTTCCTCCTCCTCCTCCTCCTCCACCTCCTCCTCCTTCTTCTTCCTCCTCCTCCCCCTCCTCCTCCCCCTCCTCCTCCCTCTCCTCCTCCCCCTCCTCCTCCTTTTTGTTGAGACAGGGTCTCGCTCTGTCACCCAGGGTGAGTGGTGTATATGGTCGTTTATATCAGAGTTTAATGAAGAAGACTATCATTAAGGGCGAGAGAGAGAGAGATTTCACAGAAGATCCAGGAGTTGATCTGGTTTTTGTAGGAAAATTGTCTTATATAAGTATATAAAAATGAAGAAGATACTCCAGTGGTGGCAGAAGAGTAGATATCGTCAAGGAGAATAGAAAAAGAGAAAGAGAAAGGAAAGAGAAAGGGGGAGTGGAAAGATCACTTGGGTGAAGTGGTGCTTGAGAGTGGTCTATAGAAAGATTAAACACCTATAAAGTAGATTAAAGTGAAAGAAAGTCATTGGATTAAATTAAGTTTAAAAATGCGGAATACAGCAAATACAAACTAGTGGTAGAAGAGTGGTATTGGAAACTCTGTTGATCTCCAGGCCAAAACTAGAAATCAGTATTCATGTATTGTGAGATGAGGTCAGGAACTGTGTGTGTGTGTGTGTGTGTGTGTGCGCGCATGTGTGTCTTCATGTGCATGCACACACACACATGCACTATTGTATAATCATATAAGACATTATCATTTTTATCTGATTGAGGTAAATTGAAAATAATTTTTTATCTTTCATGGAGTTAATAGACATATTCCTTGTGCTTCAGGCTCCTGTCCAACAATAAGGACCCATTAACACACACACATGACAGACGGCACTGGCCAATTTTTTAAGTCTAAACTGAAAAGCATTCTTGATTGCCTGCTAGCATAAAGAATTCCCTTTAAACTCTCTATCAAAACAAGACAATACCAAAAAGCTACTCATTAAATCATATACACTATTCATTTCACAATATATATAAAATTAAATATGAAAATTCACCTATACACAGGTATATAACATATGTATATAAAATACTAGAAGGAAATACAGCATTGTTATTCCATAATATTTGAATTATGAGTGTGTGTATTTTTATTTTCATCTTTATGCATATCTTTGTTTTCCACAGTCAATGCTTATCATTATTTAGTCATAAAACATATATAAGTTGAACATCCCTAATCCAAAAATTCAAAATCCATACTGCTTCAAAATCCAAAACTTTTGGGATTATGCTCATGATGCCAGAAGTGAAAACTTCCACACCTGACCTCCTGTGAGAAACACAGTCAAAACTTTGTTTCATGTAAAAAATTATTTTTAATAATATATAAAATTACTTTAAATAATATATAAAATTACTTACACCTGCATGTAAGAGGTGTACATGAAACATAATAGAATGTCATGTTTATATTTGGGTCCCATCCCTGAGATATATTATTATGTATATGAAAACATCTCAAAATCTGAAAAAATACGAAACACTTCTGGTCCCAAGCATTTCAGATAATGGTTATTTAGCCTGTGTCAATATTGGCATGAGCCAGGCAGTATGCAAACTTTTACAATACCTTGTAAAGATTATCTCATTTAATTCCTAAAATAGCCCTTTGGGGTAGATCTTATATTATCCTCATAGTGCAGATGAGGAAAATAAGGATAAGAAAGGGTAAAAGTGTCTCAGATGACACAGTTCAACAGTGGAAAAGCTAAGGTTGCACCCTAATCATTGTAACTCAAGAGCCTATACTTTTAACCTTGGAAAGCACTAACCCCCTTAATAAAAATAAGAGAATGGATATATGAGAATACATGATTAAATCTCAATAGAGTACATAGATTTCTCTAAAAATTCTAATGCTCTTCCTTTTTTTTCTATATTTACACCAAATTTTATTTTCATTAAACTCACAGGGAATTTCACCTATTAGGTATGTGGTTTTATCTTCTTTGTAAGTGGGTATTTCAACATTTTGGAGATACACCCTAGACAGAGTTTACAAGATGCTGTTCCTTCCTAAAAGTCCAAACCAATATGTATTTTTAATAGATTTATTGTAGTCACAGCCTGCGAAGGCAAGGTTAAGAATGACTGTTTCATGTAGTGACTGCATGCTCTTGAAGAACCCTGGTTAGTTGTCAACCAGTTCTGCTATTTGTACTAATTATATATTAGTCTAAATGTCACTTTTTATGAATTTCAGGAACATAATTTAAGATGTAACTAGCTCAAAACTAATAATAAAGCTAAAAGCTATACATTTATTTTCAGACATCACATTTTAAGCAAAAGTACACTATTTTTTATGTTGTAAAAATAACCTGAATGTTTTCCATTTCACTTCCAGTGTTTTCCCGAAGTGAAATCTGACTCATATTTTACATGTAGTAAGATTTCTAGGACAGTCTTTATTTAAACAATTAAAACTCTATGGCACAAGAAAGACTGTGCTCAGTGTAGTAGATATAGAAGCACCATGTGCTATAATTTCAATTTGAGTCATTTATCACATATCACAAGAGTATAACAAAAATTTTGAGGATCACATGCTATGCACTAGACCATTTAATCAACCTAATTGAGGTTAAAATTAAATGTAATTTAAGATTACAGGAAAACCCTTTGTATCTACAATCCTTATCCACTCAGTAAAGAAAAATTTTTGAATTTTTGAATTTTTTGTATGCATGACACTGGCTCAAATATGTAGTTGGTTTAACATCAAGCAGGTTTTATGTATGTGAACTAATTTACACTCCCACCATGTATATATGTAAAACAAATTTTTACAAAGGATAACAAAGCTAAATATTTCCATAATTTTGACGTTTGTATTTAATTTGAAACAAAACATTCAGTGGACATGTTTCTTATTCTTTTTTTCTGAAACACTGTGCCTCTCATTGATATATTACAGAAAAATAAAAGTCAGTACACACAGCAGGTGAGAGGTTAGGTAGGTTTTTAATATTCTTAGTATCATGAAAAGGTTATCTGTGTTAATTACCAAATGTAGAATGTGTTCTCTACTATGACTTATTGGATTTTAGCTGGAAAATAGAAACAGATTCAACTTTTGGCTTAGAGTAGATTATATAAATGTGCAAGAATATCTGTGTCATTTTCCATATTTAGATAAATGAAACTCATTGTGCCATTGAAGATATGACTGAAACACCTTGGTTCTTTCTGTTTACTTTTCTGATTTCCAACTTTAATTTTAAGTTTAGGGGTACATGTGCAGGTTGTGCATGTTTGTTCCATAGGTAAATGTATGCCATGGTGGTTTTCTATACAGATCATTCCATCACCTAGACATTTAGCCCAGAATCAATTAGCTATTCTTCCTGATGCTCTCCCTCCTCCCATCCCCACCCACTGATGGGCCACAGTGTGTGTTGTTTCCCCACATGTGTCCATGTGTTCTCATCATTCAGTTCCCATTTATAAGTGAGAACATGCAGTATTCAGTTTTCTGTTCCTGCATTAGTTTGCTGAGGATAATGGCTTCCAGCTTCATCCATGTCCCTGCAAAGGACATGATCTCATTCACTTTTATGGCTGCCTCGTATTCCACGGTGTATATGTACCATATTTTTTAAAATCCAGTCTATAATTGATGGGTATTTAGGTTGATTTCATGTCTTTTCTGTTGTGAATAGTGCTGCAATGAATATATGCATGCATGTATCTTTATAATACAATGAATTACATTCCTTTGGGTATATATCCAGTAATGGGATTGCTGGATCAAAGGGTATTTCTGCCTCTAAGTCTTTAAGGCATCACCACACTGTCTTCTATAATGGTTTACACTCCCACCAACAGTGTAAAAGCGCTCCTTTTCCTCCACAACCTTGCCAGCATCTGATGTTTTTTGACTTTTTAACAATAGCCATTCTGACTGGTGTGAGATGGTGTCTCATTGTGGCTTTGATTTGCATTTCTTTAGTGATCAGTGATATTGAGCTTTTTTTATATATGTATGTTGGCCACATCTATGTCTTCTTTTGAGAAGCATCTGTTCATGTCCTTTGCCCACTTTTCAGTGGGGTTGTCTTTTTTTTCTTGTAAATTTGTTTAAAGTTCCCTGTGGATACTGGATATTAGACATTTGTCAGATGGATGGATTGCAAAAATTTTCTCCCATTCTGTAGGTTGTCTGTTTACTCTGATGATAATTTATTTTGCTGTGCAGAAAGAAGCTCTTTAGTTTAATTAGATTTCATTTGTCGACTTTTGCCTTTGTTGCAATTGCTTTTGGTGTTTTTGTCACAAAATCTTTGTTCATCCCTATGTCCTGAATGGTATTGCCTAGGTTTTCTTCTAGGGTTTCTATAGTTTTGGGTATTACACTTAAGTCTTTAATCCATCTTGAGTTGATTTTTTATATGGTGTAAGGAAGGGGTCAATCTGCATATGGCTAGGCAGTTATCTCAGCACCATTTATTAAATAGGAAATCTTTTCCCCATTGCTTGTTCTTTCTGTTTACTTTCTCATAAAACTACTTGGAACAGTTTTGTTCACACAATGAAAGTTTCTAAGCCACGATCACTGTCTGAAGTCCCTTCTAACACTTTCACTTTTAGTTTTGGTAGACGGGGCAAAGTTCATCAACGGCTCAGTGCAGTGACATTTAAACATTTTATTATGGTTCACAGTAAGATGTATATTTTATTTTGTGATTCAAATGTGTGTGAAGATAACATATACCCTGAAACTAAAGTTTTGAAAACCACCACTTAACAGTACTGACTGTAATTTATTCTAATAATTTTAATTCCAATATGTTCCATAATATTAAAACTTTTAAAATCTAGTTATGGTCAATTTAATTGATTTAAAAATCCATAATGTGTGGTCACCATGGTTTGGAAATAATCAACCTTCTTTGTTTAAAGTAATCACTTTTTCCAGTAATCAAAAGTGGTTTCTTTTAGCTGTAAAACTTCTTGGCTTTGACTCATATAAGTCATATACCTCTGCATGATAGACTCAAACGTTACTTTTAATCTTTGCAATATTACATTGATTGAGTGAGCCACTGCATTTGTTTGCTATCTAATAAGAAAAACATAATCCCATAAATATTTATATATTTATCTAGGATATAGACATATTTTACAAATTTATCTCTTCAAGCAAACAGAAAAAATGACTTTGAAAATGTAGCCTCCTTGTCTCCATTGTTAATGGCAACATCTTTATTATCTTTATCCAAATCAAACATACATTTATGTTTGATATTTTTTACATGTATGAAAAAGTTGTCAGAGAAATCAGATCCTCACTTGAAGCCCCTGACTTCCAGTCGCAGCAGTGGTTCTAGATGATTGAACTATCCTATTCTCCTGTCCTTACTATATTTAATAAAGACCTCACTTGATGTTTTAAAAATAATTTATCCAAGTACTTTAATTAGAGATTTTTCTCTAATGATTAAATATACTTTATTTTCTCAATTGGAAGTTATTCATCCTTTATTTGTAAAGGCAATGTTACTATCATTTTGTAAAAGTAACATGTTAGACATTAACAACAACAAACTCCCAGGTAGATTTTCTTCTAGTTCCTCTTGAACCCAAATTTCTAAAAATTCATTTCTGGAAGAATAGTTTTATTTGATAGAAATGGGAAGGCAGGAGAAGGAGCAGGTCTGAGGAAGAAGAGAGAATAAAAGAACAAGTAAATATTGCCAGTAGCTTTCATTTAACTTAAAATTGTAAAAGGTGGTTGGAGAGCTGGTTAAAGAAATGATTTACTGGCTGCTCATTAGCAGGGTCCTGGATCATATTGAGGAAAGTGAAAAAGCTTTTATTAAACAAACGTAAGCCCCTCAAACGGAAATGGGTTCAAAGCTAACTCTGTCCCTATCATGCAAAGTCAGAAGTAGCATCTTGGTTGCTATAGGCAACCTAATTTTAACCAGTAAACTTTGGTTTAAGATGGAATCAACTATTCTTTCACCTGCCCCTGTGTTGATGTTTGCACTATATCAAAAATCTCAATACATAGGTATGAACTCAAAAAATAATTATAGACCATGTCTTTAGACATCACCCCTACCTAATACCTATCTATTTAGACTTAATGTATAATTATTTTAGTAAAACATGTTTCTAATCCATTTTAAATTTTAAATTATCCCTGATTAGGTAAGAATTTTGTACTTCTAGTTACTATCATAACTCATTAAATTTTGTACTTCTCGTTACTATCATAACTCATCTTCACTGCTTTAACTATTAATTCTGGGTGGACCTAATTTCTTGAAAGAGTAGAGATAATCAGTTTTAAAATCACGATAATATCTCTTTCATTGATACAATTTTGATGTGAAAACACATTCTCAAAGCCAAATATCTTAATTTCAAATTGTAACATCGATAGTGAAGTGAACTTTACTCTCCCAATACCTGGTCATGGAGAACATTAGTTAGTGCTTGCTTTTATTTAAACAAACCTTTGTCATTTGGCCATGGAGATCTTATAACTGTAAATCAAGAAATTTGTATAGGAGAGGAACAAAACCAGTCCCCAAAGCAACTATGAATATTATTAACAAGGACTATTGGGAAAAGCAAAGCTAGAGCCAAAGTCACTGGTTTTCATTTAGCAGACAAGAAATGTCATCTTTCAAGTAAAATCCTGACAGGATATATCCATTTGTAACTGTGACAATGAACATTTTCTATTTCCCTCTTGAAAATTGTGAGGAAGATGAGGATGATTACCATGATTATTTATTTAGGTTATTTCTGTCAGAAGCCTGTTCTTAGGTCCCTATGTGGTCTCCACAGTGTGCTATGTTCTTTCCAAAGAGAAAACCAAAATTACTTTATTAAGTGACCCTTGAAAATTTCCCCAAATCCCCATTTAGTTTGGATTTCCCTTAATCTATTCTAGGACGAGAATATAGCAGAGGAAAGCGTATGTTCCTAATAGATATTCAGACCAGATGTTAGTTGTCTAATACATATCCTATTCCTGAATGGCTGAGCAGAGGAGTCTATAAGAGAATATGGAGAAGTCGTTAACTAGAGACCTTGGCCATTCCACTATTCTTACCAGTTTACAAAAGTTAAGAGTTCCACGTTGCAGTACCTCCGGTCTGTCACTTTGAATTTCTGGACAATGTTAACAGCAAAATTTGTTTCATACACACATGAAGGGAGAGGGGAGAAGGCACACCTGAGATCCTATCCCAGGCATGTATTAGAAACAGGAGGGCTGAGGACCAGGTTCAGTGCATCTCCACATCTCTGTTGTCTGCAGCAGGGAACATATAAAATGTCTTCAAGGTGTTAAATTGTCCCCCCTTATTCTAGACTAAGGCATACCCCAGGAACCACTGTCTTGATTCCTGTGACCTAACCCAGAACTTGGTACACAATAGGAATACAACATATATTTATGAACAAATTAATAGAAACAAATTTATCGTGACACTTTTGGAGACCAGGACTCTGAATGGAATTGGACAGTATGAGTTTGAACAATGTAAGCATAAAAATGTTGCATTACGTGTACTCCTTTGAATTATCAAAATCGATTGTTGTTTTGTTATTAGAGTGATTATATCTCTTTTTTTTCTTTAAGTGGTAATGAACACTCTTACTGCAGAGAATATAGTTCATTCAAGAGCTATACAACATTACAAAAGAAATTTTTTTTTTTTTTATTATACTTTAAGTTCTAGGGTACATGTGCATAACGTGCAGGTTTGTTACATATGTATACTTATGCCATGTTGGTGTGCTGCACCCATCAACTCGTCAGCACCCATCAATTCATCATTTATATCATGTATAACTCCCCAATGCAATCCCTCCCTCCTCCCCCCTCCCCCCTCCCCATGATAGGCCCCAGTGCGTGATGTTCCCCTTCCCGAGTCCAAGTGATCTCACTGTTCATTTCCCACCTATGAGTGAGAACATGCGGTGTTTGGTTTTCTGTTCTTGTGATAGTTTGCTAAGAATGATGGTTTCCAGCTGCATCCATGTCCCTACAAAGGACGCAAACTCATCCTTTTTTATGGCTGCATAGTATTCCATGGTGTATATGTGCCACATTTTCTTAATCCAGTCTGTCACAGATGGACATTTGGGTTGATTCCAAGTCTTTGCTATTGTGAATAGTGCCGCAATAAACATACGTGTACATGTGTCTTTGTAGTAGAATAATTTATAATCCTTTGGGTATATACCCAGTAGTGGGATGGCTGGGTCATATGGTACATCTAGTTCTAGATCCTTGAGGAATTGCCATACTGTTTTCCATAATGGTTGAACTAGTTTACAGTCCCACCAACAGTGTAAAAGTGTTCCTATTTCTCCACATCCTCTCCAACACCTGTTGTTTCCTGACTTCTTAATGATTGCCATTCTAACTGGTGTGAGATGGTATCTCATTGTGGTTTTGATTTGCATTTCTCTGATGGCGAGTGATGATGAGCATTTTTTCATGTGTCTGTTGGCTGTATGAATATCTTCTTTTGAGAAATGTCTGTTCATATCCTTTCCCCACTTTTTGATGGGGTTTTTTGTTTTTTCCTCGTATATTTGTTTGAGTTCTTTGTAGATTCTGGATATTAGCCCTTTGTCAGATGAGTAGGTTGCAAAAATTTTCTCCCATTCTCTAGGTTGCCTGTTCACTCTGATGGTATATTTAGAAAACCCCATCGTCTCAGCCCAAAATCTCCTTAAGCTGATAAGCAACTTCAGCAAAGTCTCAGGATACAAAATTAATGTGCAAAAATCACAAGCATTCTTATACACCAGCAACAGACAAGCAGAGAGCCAAATCAGGAATGAACTTCCATTCACAATTGCTTCAAAGAGAATAAAATACCTAGGAATCCAGCTTACAAGGGATGTAAAGGACCTCTTCAAGGAGAACTACAAACCACTGCTCAGTGAAATCAAAGAGGACACAAACAAATGGAAGAACATACCATGCTCATGGATAGGAAGAATCAATATCGTGAAAATGGCCATACTGCCCAAGGTTATTTATAGATTCAATGCCATCCCCATCAAGCTACCAATGAGTTTCTTCACAGAATTGGAAAAAACTGCTTTAAAGTTCATATGGAACCAAAAAAGAGCCCGCATTGCCAAGACAATCCTAAGTCAAAAGGACAAAGCTGGAGGCATCACGCTACCTGACTTCAAACTATACTACAAGGCTACAGTAATCAAAACAGCATGGTACTGGTACCAAAACAGAGATATAGACCAATGGAACAGAACAGAGTCCTCAGAAATAATACCGCACATCTACAGCCATCTGATCTTTGACAAACCTGAGAGAAACAAGAAATGGGGAAAGGATTCCCTATTTAATAAATGGTGCTGGGAAAATTGGCTAGCCATAAGTAGAAAGCTGAAACTGGATCCTTTCCTTACCCCTTATATGAAGATTAATTCAAGATGGATTAGAGACTTAAATGTTAGACCTAATACCATAAAAACCCTAGAAGAAAATCTAGGTAGTACCATTCAGGACATAGGCATGGGCAAGGACTTCATGTCTAAAACACCAAAAGCAACGGCAGCAAAAGCAAAAATTGACAAATGGGATCTAATTAAACTAAAGAGCTTTTGCACAGCAAAAGAAACTACCATCAGAAATTGTTTTTTTAAAGCCCATACTAAAATGCCGTTTACAAAACAAGTCACAAGTAGTTAGTTGTCTATACCATCATAGGGGTAACCATCATAGGGGTAAAATAACAAGATTTGATAACCAAGTATTAGATCTGTAGGAGTGTAAATGATCTTTCTTTTCAGTTGTTGAATACTACAAAAAAATGAGCGTGAAATGAAACATTTTACACATGGGTAATTATGAAGAGGGACACAAATATGGTGCAAAATTGAAAGCCTTCTTTTTCCACATAAAGACAACATTGCCCTTTACAGGCCAATTGGAAAGACTTTTTAATGAGAAGTATGGTTTGGAAGATAAATACTGTATGTTATTGTTTTAATCCCTAAAATCTGTTTTCACTAATTGATAATCACTGGCAAGTGAGGACTGTTAGTGATAAATATAGTTATGATGCTTCTCTCTTCATTTGCAATGAAAATCTGTTTTTTTAAAAAAAAAATTTTTAATCAAGAGGAGCTAGAAAGAGAATTGAGGTCATGTACTGCCTACAAATGGTGTATACAATTCTAATGCTGAAAGCACTGGCATTTTCACAAGAGCTTACATGAACTCTTCTTAAATTATGACCTTTTCTCTCACCACAAAGGGTTTAGGGCTTTGTCTTTAAATTCAATAAGATAAAAGAAGAAATCAATAAAAGGATATCATATCATTCCTCTTGGAGGTGATCAGCAGAAACCAACTATGGTTTTATGGAAAGACTCTCTGGGAAGTCAGCATTGACAGGAACCTGGAGGGACCTACTTGGAAAATCCATTAGGCAAGGGAATTCTACACGCCCCAAAAGGTGGAAACACAGCAAACATCCTGGAGTTGAAAACATCCTAGTCAGGATACCTCTGCTGGGATGAAGGACTAAGGGCGCCCAGTTCTTCCCTATATCCTGTAAGAGTTAAAGTCTCTGGAGAGGCTTCAGAGTGGCTGAGTTTCGCTATCCTCCTGCCCTGGATCCAGGCTCTCCCTATCAGAGGGTGGGAAGAAAAAGGACCTGGCCCCCTTGGCTTTCTTAGTGGGATGCCAGAAGCTGGAATGACCTTCTCACCAAAACTGCACATAATGGATGACAGATAATTTTCTGAGCATTTAGAGTGCTATAAGGAATAGGATAGGATGCTGGGAACCAAATGCCAAACAGTGTCCAAGTCCAAAATATTTATCATCCAACGTGCTATACCTCAATTATCAGAGGAAGAAACCAACATCGATGGCAGTGCCTACACAGCCTCTATGAGCCATGAGACCCTAGAAAGATGAGGATTGGAGAGAAAAGAGAAATTTCATGTATTGATCACTTGCTCTAGAGAAGATATTATGGTAGATGCAGTACACGCATTCACTTATCTGATTCATGACTACACAATTAAGTGGGTTATATTGATTTTCCCATTTTAGAGATAAGGAAACAGAAGGATAGGAAGATTAAATAATCACACAAAGATTAAAAGGGAAAACTGAGGGGTGAATTTGGGTGTGCCAGATTTTAAAACATATACTCCTTCCACACTAATAAAACATGCCTATATGAGAGTCAGGACTCTGCAGGAATTGCTACTTTATACCACGTCTCACAGACACCAGCTCTGTAACAAGGTAAGTCTGGACAGGAAAAAGAAGAGCTGAGAGGGGACTTGGCAGGAGTGGAGGAAGATGTCTGTAATTTTATTCTTCAGCTAGTCATGAAGGACTGCTTACTTTATGCTAAGGAGTCTGGGCTCTTTCCAGTAACGGATAGAGGAGTAGGAAAAATTGTAAGAGAGGGAAATATACAATTAGATTTTTCTTTAAATCCCTAGTCTCATGGCCTTGTAATGAAGGAATGAGATGATGGCAAAGCCGGTGGCAGTGATTTCAGAAAGCAATCATAACCATCTATTTGAGTATTTATGGCAACAGTGAACATGGAAATGGAGAGTAGATGCAATGAGAAATTTAGATGAGTTTGGGGAGACTTGATGACCAATATAATTTGGCTACATGTGGGAGAGAAAAGAAGATTTTCCAGATTTCTGGCTTAAGTGCATGGATAGATCATTCCCTTCGATCAATGGTACTCATACTCTAGCGTTCATCAGAATCACCTGGGGGTTTGTCAAAACACAGATTGCAAGGCCCTACCAGAGTTGCTGATACAGTAGGTCTGGAATAGGGCCCTAGAATTTGCATTTATAATAAGCCCCCTGATGCTGCTGATACATCATTTAAAAACCTATGAAGTAAGATTTATTATTAGCTCCATGTTATAGAAGAGAAAATCAACATTTAAGAGGTATTAAGTAATTTGCCTAACATCAAGCAACAGTTTCTCTCCAATGTCTATGCATGTAAACACTATACTTACTGTCTCCCAGCATATGGGAGATAAGAGATGCAAGGAAAATAAATTAGAGTTTGGGTGGGAGAGTAGGGAGGAGACAGGGTAGTAGGAATATTTGAGAAATAATGAGTTTAATTTTAATTACGTTCAGTTTGAGCCATATAGGTGTTTGAAAATGTGGGTATACAGAGAAGGCTAGGTTACAAAGATAGAGTTAAAAGTTATTTCCACGTAAATGGTAAATGAAAACGTAACAGTAGAGAAGATCACCTTGCAAAGAAATTATGACAAAGTGTCTAAAGATGGAAACATAGGGGATATCATTTTTATGGGATGGTCAGAGAAGCTCATGAAAGAAATTGAGGAATAAAAATGAAACCTGGAAGGTAAGATGTTCAGAAATTGGAGGTTGTAAAGTATGAGAACGTTTTAAGATGAAAGAATCCATTGATGGTGTCAAATACTGCACAGAGGGTTTATGTAGAACTGGTTGACTCCAGTTCTACCCGTCCTTCCTCTAAGGGCAACATCTCTTGCCACACCTAATTGGGTTACTGTTTCTCTCCTTTATTTTCTGGACTATTAACTGTTAAATCCTCTGACATTCTTATATCCTGATCTAAGGAGAAACAGTCAGGAAAGCATCCCCTTTGGTATGAAAGGTCTTTAGAATTACTTACAGAGTTAAAAAAACAACAAAACAAAAAAAACCACAAAGGTACAGGGTTTTAAAAATAACCTTGTATACTATCACTTATGAAAAGTTTATGTAAGTACTAGACCATTCAGAACAATGACTCTCAAGGCATTGTTCTAGGAGCATCAGCATGTCCTGGGAACTTGCTACAAATACAATTTTCTCAGCTGTCACCCTAGTCTTACTGAAGGAGAAATAATTCTGGGCCTAGTAACTTGTGTGTTAACTAGCCATTTACAGGATTCTGATGCTCCCTAACGTTGGAGACCACTGATTTAGAACATTTGGAATGCCAATTGGGAGTAAATTCAATTGAGAGACCAAAATCAGACCCTGAAAAGAAGAAATCCCCATCCCTCCAGTAAGTCTAACACTTCATTATGAGATGTGACATTATAGTGAGAGAGGTGGTATAATTGGGAGGGGATTTGAGAATACATTGTAATATGGAAAAAGGAGCTTATTAAATTAGCACATTTTCATGGAAAACAGACTAACTGCCAAACCCAAGGAAACAGAGTTAAACAAGTCAGCCATTGTATCCACTCATAGCAGTTACGCTCGAGATATCACATGCTTTTCCCTGGTGCTTTTCCCTGGGAATGTCAGTGAACATCAGACAATTGATCTACAAGAAAGATGGGTCTAACTTCACCAAATTTCCCTGGAAACACAGTCATGGTATTTGGTAAGGGAAAAGTGTTCTATGAAAGCCAAAATTCTTTCCTGTTTATTTGCCCTTCTGACGTTACCAATGTTTTCCAAATGTTCTGTGCCTGCATGTGTGTATTTGTATGTGTGTGTATATATACATAAGTATTCATAAGTAGGTACATGTTTACATGTACACACATACACACATATTCACATATACATACAGGTATATATATATTACATATAGGGTACATATTTTCAAACACTTGACTTTTGTATCATCACCTTCCTTAGTTTGAAACTATACCTAAGTACAGTAACTTTAGGTGCAGTGAATATCTACCAATCCATCTACTGAGTGTCCAGCTTAATAAATAAAACAATACTAATTTAGGTAAACCCCCCATGTACCCCCTCAGATCTCATTCCTGACCCTTCCCCTTGGTCGCAGCCATTATTTGTTGCTTTTCAGTCCATGGATTTATTAATGATTTATACGTTTGTCTCTATCCTTAAGCAATATGTAGTTTTGTTTTGTACACTTTTAATCCTAAATAGACGACATCATAATGTATTCTGTAACTTGCTTTTATTCCTCCTTAAAATTACTTGTTGAGAGTGTTTTTGAGAGTCATTATTTGCAACATGTGTCCAGGTAGATAGGGATAGATACAGATCATTCATTTTTTACTGCTCTGTAGTCCTCTGCACAATATCCAAATTTATTGATCTTTTCTTTTGTTGACATTTAAATTGTTGTCAATGGTTTTCTATTATAAACACTGCTGATTTGTACATAATTGTACATTTCTCCTTTTGTATAGGGGGACGTTTTACTAGGTGTTATTCTAAGAGTGAAATTGTTTGGTTTAGGATATATTCATTTTCAGAAGCTATTGCCAAATTTCTCTCCAAAGTGAATTTTCAGTTCCCACAAGCAGAATGTAAGATTCTGTCACTCCTCACTCTTACTCATATCTGGTATTGTTATGTATGTTAATAGGGATGAATATGATAGTAGGCAAGAGTTTCTTCTTGTGGGATTAATTATGTTTCTTTGATTTTAATGAGATCAATAATATTTCCATTTATTTATTGACCATTATAGCTCCTTTTTGTGAAAAATTTGTATCTTGTGATCATTTTATATTGGCTTGGCCTTTATTTCTTTTATTCCTTCTTTCTTTTTCTCTCTATTTCTAGGAACATTTCATCAGTCCCTTGTCCTTTACAATGATATATATTATACAATATCTCCCCGTTTGTAGCTCATTTTTCTCACTTTTATTATCTTTAGGAGCACATTTTTTTTAAAAATTCATGCATTTAAATGATCAATCTTCTTATTTATAGTTTGAATTTTTTGTGGGTTACTTAAGACATAGTATCCTGTGGATATAAATACATTATTTATACATTTCAGAGTTTGCTTTTCACATTTAGGTCTTTAATTCAGCTGGAATTTGTTTTTTGCTGTATGGTTTGGTGCAGGAATCCTTTATATATTTTTTTCAACATGAATAGTTAATTGTTTCAGAATCATTTAGTAAATAATTCATATTTTTCCACTGATCTGCGATGCCATCTTTGCCTTATGTCAAGTTACTATGTGTGGGTGTATGTTTCTGGGTTCTTTATTCTACTTGTCCTTATGTGTGCAAATACCATATTCTCTAAGTGACTGTAGTTTCAGAAGACTTGATATCGTATGTTATTACCTTGCTTTTCTTTCAAATAATATTTTGGCATTTCTTGCTTGCTTTTCCAAATAAAGTTTAGAATCAGAATTTAAAATTGCATTGAATTTATGGATTAATGAGAGAATAAACATCTTCATCATTTAGCTCTGATTTTGTTGCTTATTAAAGTATTTCAATAAAATTTTATATCATTTGTTTCCTAAAAGTGATGCTCAGATTTGCTAGATTTGTTTCTAAGATCTTACAGTTTTAAAAATTTTATTTTAATATTATGCATGTAGTCAAATGGCATTTCCTAACTTTGGCTTTGTTATAAAAGAATGCAATTAATTGTATAAGTAATTTACAAGTGTCTTTTGCTGAATTGTCTTATTAATTTTAATAATGTGTTCATAGAGTTCATTGGATTTTATCTAGCAATTTTAAGTTCTAAAATCAAGGCAAAACAAAATAGAACTGAATCCCAAGTCCAATGGAAATTTGTAAATTCCTTCATCTGCCATTTCATGTATTTATTATTATTATTATTATTATTATTATTATTTTGGAAAAGATGGAGTTTTACAAGGCTGACTTATCAACCAAGAATTCATCTTAATTCATTCAAGTTTTGATAAATGTTCTGTCAAATGCTTTACTGGAATTGTAATATATATCATGTCTGTCTTCTTCTTTTGTCTTCATCATATCAAGAAAATTCAGTTCTCAAACTTTAGTGACACAATTGTTTCTACAGAACTTACTGCTATTCTTTACTTTGCAGATTATTAAAGTATTTATTATTACTATTATTATTACTATTTGCTATTAAGGCAATATAGTCTCAATGAGGGAAGAGGACATAGTGTAAGAGGCTTGGCGAGAATGGTACAGTTTTTAAAACACTATTGTAAGGTATGGAAAAACAGCTGACTAGACACCTTGGTACTTGAGGTCTCCAAATGTTGACTTGGAGGTATTTTCCACCTGCCATTGCTATGTCAGTGCAAAATATTCACACTTCTCCTATTGTGTTAGTTTCACTGTATTATTGTTTTGTTACCACTAGACTGGGAGATCTTCAAGGTCAGGGTCATAATTTCTAAAGTTTTGATTCCATAAATCTAATAAAACATCTCACATATAGCCCGGGCTCACAAAGTATTTGATGAACTCATCGCCCCTCTTACACCCCCACAGAGAAGTCTGTGATGCTCTTTGAGTAGGCCATCTTTACCTCCAAGACAGTCCATATGAGATTTTGTAGTCATTATCTGTTTTCAGGCATTAGTCAGGGTCAGCTTCAAAGCAAATAGGGTTTGAATTCTAATTGTCCATGTATATTTAGTTCCTCAAGACGTTTTTCACAGAGCCCGTTTCACAATAGCTTTTAGATTTAAAAAACAAGATTCTTGGCCAGGGACGGTGGCTCACACCTGTAATCCCAGCATTTTGGGAGGCCCAGGCGGGTGGATCACAAGGTCAGGAGATCGAGACCATCCTGGCTAACACGGTGAAACCCTGTCTCTACTAAAAATACAAAAAATTAGCAGGGCATGTTGGGCGCCTGTAGTCCCAGCTACTTGGGAGGCTGAGGCAGGAGAATGGCGTGAACCTGGAAGGCGGAGCTTGCAGTGAGCCGAGATCACGCCACTGCACTCCAGCCTGGGAGACACAGAGAGACTCCGTTCTCAAAATATCAAAACAAAACAAAAATATCAAAAACAAAACAAAACAAAACAAAAAACAAAAAAACCAAGATTCTTGATGTTTTAGTAGGAAGCCTCTCCCGAGCTACCTGAGTTGCTGAAAGACAGCCCGTCTGAACTCCACATGCTTCTGTGTAAGATTGCATCAGATTTTCTTGATCAGTTTGTATATGAAATTTCAATTCCAGATTTGGACCCTAAAGGTCATCCATCTGCATGCTTTAAAATGCAGTGGCTGAGGATTATTTAATTTAATTCTTCAGAATTTTTACGTTTTTCAAAATGTTGACTCACTTTATTTTCCTCTAAGCTTCCATTTTACCTATAAAATAGGGGTAATACAATGTTCCATGTTTTTGGTCTATATGAAGAACAAACTAAATGTTATATACTAACAACGTTAGGTTTTACCTGAGTCCTTTGCTCCCAGAAAACAACCAAGGGTTTCAAAAATATCTCACCAACCACTCCTTTGGGTTCCAGGAAATGGCTAATCTTTTTTTTTTTTTTTTTTTTTTTTTTTTTTTTTTTTTTTTTTTTTGAGACAGAGTCTGGCTCTGTCACCCAGGCTGGCATGCAGTGGTGAGATCTCGGCTCACTGCAAGCTCCGCCTTTCGGGTTCACGCCATTCTCCCGCCTCAGCCTCCCGACTAGCTGGGAGTATAGGCGCCCACCACCATGCCCGGCTAATTTTTTGTATTTTTAGTGGAAACGGGGTTTCACCGTGTTAGCCGGGATGGTCTCAATCTCCTGACCTCGTGATCCACCCGCCTCGGCCTCCCAAAATGCTGGGATTACAGACATGAGCCACGGCGCCCAGCCGGAAATGACTAATCTTAAAGGAGTGTAGTGCTCTTGCATGTTGAGGTAAGCTCCACTTCCACCATTCTTCAATGACTTGGCTAAGATCCCTTACTATCCTATCTCAAGACACTCATGACTCAAGGATGATTCCCTTGTCTATCCACCTCCACAAAACCCCAAGTCCCCTTCTTTTTCTTTGATGTGTTTCTCATTAATAAATGTTCTCTTTATTGCAATAGCCTAAATAAAATAATCTCCTGTATTATTTAATGCATTTTGTCTTTGACAGTATAGATAATCTAGCGTGGTGCTTATACATAGTACATTTTCAATAAAGGTTTGTTCTTTTCTGCTTTCCCTATTAGCCTGTCCTATCCTCCAAAATTCTTTTAATTCACATCCTGAAGACAGCTACAACTTTTTGGAGACCTGTTATTTGCTGACTGTCAGCATCTATCTCTTCTATTGTGCCTCTGAAATATTTGTGCCTTGCATGTTTCTTCTGTTGGACATGAATAGCTATGTTGTCTGACCATGTAAGAAATTCCACCTCATGGTTTCATTTAGCAGACTTTACTAAGAAAGGACTGTGTTTTCTTTATACAGTTAAATATATATATATATGTATGTATGTATGTATGTATATATACATATTTTTTCCACATGCAGGAAAATATCATAGATCAAGTATTTTCTACTCAATGAAATTTCAGTGAACACACCCCTATAACCGTCATTCTGATTAATAAGCAAAATATAACTAGGACCCAACTAGACTTGTAGCCCTTCCAAGTCAACACTTTCTCCACTCCTCCCCAAGGGCAACTACTATCCTGACTTCTAATACTATAGATTATTTTTGGCTTTTTAATCATTACATAAATGAATTCATGCAGTGTGTATTATATATTCATTCAGTTTTCTCCAGTATGAATACATCCTAATTTATCTATATCACTATTAATTGATATTTCATTTTTTCTAGTATTTGGCTTTTATGAACTCTCTCTATATATACACACACATATTTATGTACATATACATATATAGATAAATATACATATATACATATATATATCCCTTTTTGCTGCATGAATGTGTACATTTCTGTAGGTACATATTTAAGAGTACAGTTGTTGCATCAAGGACTAGCTCTAGTATTTATTAAAGGGTTTTTCAGATTTGCGTACTTCAATCAGTAGTGTATGAAATTTCTAGTATTTCCACATTCTTAACACTGATTTGTTCTCCATCCCTATAGCTTTATCTTTTGGGAATGTTATTTAAATGGAATTATACAGTATGCACCTTCTTGAGACTGGCTCTTCTTACTCTGGATACTGTTTTTGAGAGCAATCCAAGTTGTTGCATATATCAATAGTCCATTCCTTTGTATTGCTAAACGTATTCATTGTCTGGATATACTTTAGTTTTTGTTTTACTCAACCATTGAACTACATTTGGATTATTTCCAGTTTTTGGTGATTATGAATAGAGCCATATAAACATTTGTGAACAAATTTTTGTGTGGCTGTAAGTTGGGTAATAACTAAAAGTACAATTGTGGTTCATATAGATAAAAATATGTTTCATGTTAGAAAAAAACAAAGTGTTTTTCAGAGTAGCTGTCCCATTTTGTATTTCTGCCAGCAATGCATGAGAATTTCACCTGCTCCACATGCTTGGAAGCATTTGGTATAAGTAGATTTTTTATTTTAGCCATTTTAATAGAAGTATAGTAGTATCTCATAATAGTTTTAATTGCTAATGACTTTAACTTTTTAAAATGTATTTGTCATTCATGGATCTTTTTTGGTAAACTTTCTCTTTTGCTGAT
Organism: Rhinopithecus roxellana; assembly: GCF_007565055.1. Lineage (NCBI taxonomy): Eukaryota > Metazoa > Chordata > Mammalia > Primates > Cercopithecidae > Rhinopithecus > Rhinopithecus roxellana. The sequence goes on along the minus strand of NC_044562.1, from coordinate 85,429,066 downwards.
TTTTAATTGGGTTGTTCCTTATTGTTGAGTTGGAGAGTTTTTAAAATATTTTGGTTGCAAGTGCTTTATTGGATATGTACTTTGCAAATATTTCCTCTCAATCTGTAGCTTCTCTTTTCATTCTCCTGTTAGTATTTTCAGCAAAGCATTTTTGAAAATTATGATAAATTTCAATTTACCAATTTGTTTTAAAGTATTATGGTTTTGGTATTGTATCTAAGAACACTTTTCCTAATCCAAAGTATTTTCTTCTATATTTTCTTCTAAAATTTTAGTTTTATATTTTACCTTTAGCTCTTGGTCTCCTTTGTGCTAATTAGCATAGGTGTGAAGTTTAAGTCAAAGGTTTATATTTTTATATAAATGTCCAATTTTTACAGTAACATTTGTTAAAAAGCTATCCTTTTGCCATTAAATTAACTATGTACGTTTATTAAAAATCAACGTGCACATTTTGAATTTGTCGAAGTTTTTTTCTGTCAACTAGTAAAATTATGTATTTTTTGTTAGACTATTAATATGTTGGATTGCATTGATTAATTTTAAATATTTATATATTTAACTATTTATTTTTATTGATACATATTAGAGGTACCTATGTCCAGGACACATGAGATAATTTGATACATTCATAAAATCAAATAAGAGTAATTGGGATATTCGTCACCTTAAACATTTATTTTTTTTTTACACTAGGAACATTCAAATTATTCTTGTTTGTCTATTTGGAAATGTATGATCAATTAATGTTAACTATACCCACCCAACTAATCTATCAAGTATCAGGTCTTATTTCTCCTATATAAGTTTATATTTATGCCCCCTAATCCACCTCTCCTCATGCCTCCTTGCCATCATCCTTCCTGGCTTCTAGTAACCACCAATCTACCATTCTTGCATTCATCATCCTTGCCTTTGCTTCTTATGTGATATTTGTTTACGCATGTGTACATACACACACACATATATGCCAGGTTTTATCAGCTAATACTTCAAAGAAAATTTTTGTATCTAAGATTATGAAGAATTTTGAATCTACATAATTTTTGAAGGCATTTTAACTAAAGATTCTACTTCTTTATAGGAATAGGACTATTTGGTAGGTAGTTTGTGGTTTTCAAGAAATTGAGTCATTTAATCTAAGTTGTTGAATTTACCTCCATAGAGTCTTTCATAAAAATTATTTTTTATCCTTATAATATCTGTACTGTATGTAGTAATATTTCTGATATTTATAATTTGTGTCTTCTCTGCTTTTTGTCAGTTTTACTAGCAATTTATTAATTTTATTGATTTATTCAAAGAATCAGCTTTTGGTTTTTTGATTTTTCTCTATTGTTTCTCTATTTTAATTTGTCAATTTTTGTTTTTATCTGTATTATTTCCTGGCTTATGTTTGCTTTGGGTTTATATTTGCTCCTTTTTTTCAGTTTATTAAGATTGGGAATTTAGATTTGAGATTTTCTTCTCAAATTAAATGCTATAAATGTAATGCCACAAATAAACATTTAATGCTATAAATTTCCTTCTACACACTGTTTTAATTCCATATACAACATTCGATATGTCATAAATTTTCATTCTTATTCAGTGCAAAATATTTTCAGATGAGATCGGGCACATTCAGGGTGGTATGACCTTAGATGCCAGTTCAAAATATTCTCAAACTGTCCTTGAGATTTCCTCTTGAACCCACTGCTTATTTTAAAGTGTATTGTTTAAGTATGTAGGGCTTTCCCTGTTATCGTCTTGCAATGGTCAATAGTATAAATCCATTGTAGTATAATGCAAATAATGTTTTGCCGTATTTTAATATTTTAAACTTGCTTGATTTTGCATTCTGCAGTTGTTGGATGCAGTATTCTTCCAATTATTTTTCTGTACTGTACTCCTTTTCCTCTTCTTCTGAGTCTGCTTTGATACAAATTTTAGGTCTTTTGATGTTGTCCCACCAGTTTCCAGAGGAAAAAACAAGCCTTTTTTCTCTGTTGTTCACATTCATCTACTTCACGTTCACTGGCTCTCTCCATCATCTCCATTCTGCTTTTAGGCTCATTCAGGGAGGTTTTGTTTTATTATAATTGTGGTTATTATGTTGTTCAGTTCTAAAAGTTCTGTATGGTTCTTCTTCATATCTTCTCTTACTTGCTAAGACCGTCTATATTTTCATTCATTTCAAGAGTATTAGCCCTTCTTGGAACACTTTAATAACCGTTGCTTTAAAGTCTTTATTTGATATTTACAATGTTTTGTTGTCTCTGCATTGACAACTGTTGATCCTCTCCTCATTTGAGTTGAGATTCTCCTGGTTCTTTGTTTGTTGTGTAATTTTGGAACGTATTCAAGATATTTTCAATATCTAGTTATGGGAACCTGGATCTTTCTAAAGTCCTATGGAAACTGTTGATATTTTTCCTTTAGCAGGCAATCAACTCAATTGTGTTTAGGTCACAAATTTTAACTAGCCTATTATTTAAATTACAAAATGTCAGTTTAGTTTTCAAAGATTTTGCAGTGCTGTTTGGTGTGTGTTAACCAGTGGATAGTCTGGAACCTAAGAGACGATATATCCCACAGTTTTCTCAAAGCTATTTATATGTTGTTTAGGGTTGGATCTGTGAATGGGCAGCTTAGGAGTCAGCCCAGGAGTTCATGAGCAACATTAAGCCGTCATTTTTTCTAAACTCCTCACTGTAATTTCGCTGTACTTTCTAGTTTCCTGAGGGTCTCCATTTCTGTTGTCCATCAGGAAGGCTTGGACAATAGCTATTCCACTCTGCCTTGACTGTATCTGTGTCCAGATCTAAGTGGTGGAAAGGGAGGAGGAGAAAAAAACAAAGCAACAGGCATTCTCCCCATCCTCCTTGGGTCACACCTTCTCTGATCAGAGAGTTTCAGGTGCCTGCGGGCCCTCTCTGCTGCCACTGTCACTACACCATCACAGCTACACAAGAGAGCAAAATAAAGAAAACAAAACAACGGCAACAACAACAAACTCTCAGGGGATTTTTTTATACTCCAAGGTTTAGGATTCTTCTCTTCTGCACCTAAAGCTAAAACTAGAGCAAATGTCCTGGTGTTCCGTCTGGCACTGACTTCTAAGTTGAAGGATGCCTCAAGTCCAGAGCTGAGGTTATCAAGGGGAAGAAATAAAAATTTACTTTTGGGTTTCAAGTACATGAAATTCTGATCTCTCCTTTTTATCCAGCTACTTTTAAGATTTTCTCTTTGTCTTTGGTTTTTAGTAGTTTTATTCTAATTTTTGTAGATACAGTTTTTATTATATGCAAACTGGCTGGGGTTTATCACATTTGTTAAATTTCTTTCTTTATACCTTTTACCTCGGCTGTTCTCTCTTCAAATAGTGTTACTTCCTTTTCTTCCTATTCTCCTTCTAGTATTCGAATCACACATATGTCATACCTTAGTGGATTTTTTTTTAATGTCATCGATGTCTCTTACATTCTTTCCAGAAATAAGCATATTTTTCCCCCTATGCTTCACTCTCAGTACATTTTACTGACCTCTCTTCTCGTGCATTCACCTTTCCTTTAACTTATCTGCCCTATTATTAAAAGCATCTATGAGGTTTTTAAATTTAGTTATTTAATGGTTTGAGTAGAGTATATCCATTTGATTCCTTTTTATAATAAAAATTATCTGATAAAATTTTTATCTTACTATTTTTTAATACTGTAATTATGGTTATTTTAACATTTCCATCTAGTAACTCCAATATCTAGACTTCTAGTGGATTATTTTTATTGTTCATTTTTATTGTAATTTCTGGTCATTTCATCTTGTCTCTTAGTGCATTTTAATTTTTACTTGACTACAGGATATTTTGTACAAAAAATCATAGAGATTATTTAAGGATCTGGGCAATGTGATCTATCTCCAGAGAGGATTTACTTTTGCTTCTGTCAGACATATCACTTTAGTGCAATCTGACATTATGCTCAGCTTTGAATCCCAGTTTTGGTCTTTGCAAAACTTTCGTTTGTTTTCTCTCACAAGTAGGGTGTAGCCCTTTGGGGATATACCTAAAATTGCTGAAAGCTCTGTTGACCTTTTCAGCCTATTTGCCAGTACCTGCTAATTAGCAAACACCTCTAATGTAAAGCACAGCCGAGATCACGTCTCTGTTCTTTCCTTCTCTCTGCCATCTTGCCTACTCAAGTCTTTGATGCCTTATAACCTGTCTTATAAAGAGATAGTCTGTGAGTATTCAGCGGAAGTGTTCTTCTGACAGTCTAATTCATCTTGAAGCAAAAGTCCCGGTTTCATTTTATATTTTTATGTTTTTCTGGAAAGAATAAAATTATAATGCTAAATTCAATGGAATATGTTTTACAAATGTCAAATGTTGCAATACAAACAAAATATTCTTAAAGCATGATAATATTTTCCATTTAAAAACCACACTATGTTTTCCAGCAAATAATTGTGTTTTATCAGGCTTATAAGAGAAACTTACTTAAAAGGCTGTGACAATATTTTCCTCAATAATTGGGATCAATTTTATGTTGAAAAATTCTAAATTTTTATCACTCTTATTTACAATAAAATAGATAATTTTCCTGAGAATTTGCTACATATCAGCAACTATACAAGCTACATGATCAGTATTTAGTAAAATCAACTAAAATAAAAAAGGTTTCTACTGAAATTATAACAGTGGTCAGTCAATGGAATTCTGTTCCTAAATCAATGTATTTTATGTCTTCTTTACTATTTCAGAAGTATAATGGATATGAAAAGAGACAACTTTCCTCCATATTTCCTGACTGGTATATCTAGCTAAGAGGCCAAAAACACATTTTCTCCAGCAATTCAATCTGTACATTGTTGTATTCAATAGCCTAACTCAGCTGCTTTACATGTGGTGAAGAGTACTTGACCCTGCCCTGTCTATTCACTGCCTTACATTCTCTGAACCTTCTTAGTTAGAAATCCAGAGAGCATTTGTGTTTGGTTCAATTGCGTACAAATTGGCATAGTCCCCTAGCATCTTGGACAAAAGTTCTAAGCTAAGAGATACACGCTTGAAACCAACTCACTACCTGCTCAGCTCTTCTACTTTGGAAGAGTCTGCATTGTTGGCAATGCAAGAGAAGGAATATGTAAAGGTATTAATCAGATTCTGATTCAGAGACCACGATGTCCTAGACACATAGATCCACTGGGAAGTGCTTTAATTATTACATAAATTATGGTCTTCATGGTGAGTGGGAGAACTGCCCATCACTGTCACTTCTGTACTGTCCTTTCTGTCTGTTTAATCTTTTATTACACACACACACACTCACGCACACACACAAGACTGGTGTCAACCCTTCGAGCTGTGACAAAAGAGAGAAGACTGATGCTTACATACTTTTTGTTTTTACAAGTTTATCTCCCCTTCCTTAGGACAGGAAGCTATAAACTAACCCCATCCCCACCTTCTGGCACTTAAATAAATACAATACAAATAAAATTATCTCCAACTGAAATCACACTGTTTCACGTGCTTCGGATAAACATCAAGGTATTTACAATTGCCACTCAAAAAGAAATGTCCTTGGCTTCCAGAAACTCAGCCCATGAACCCTCTGGAAACATGTTAGCATTAAAAAGTAAGTCTGGAAAGCATCTAAATGGCCAATCTGATTTTTTCTTGTTTCCCTAAACTCTTTGGGGGATTTTTGTCAATTATGTAATCTAATTAAAGTATCCTCAATTTCAACAGTCATTACAGCTACTTCAAATATTTTCCAATATTTTATAGAGGAACTTTCTAGAAGTTTTTTTGAATGGTGAATAAAACATTCTGGATGGCAGCAAGACTAAATTATTCTGGGCAAGAACTATTAGTATATTAAAAATAAGCATTAGACTTTGGGGAGAAAAATGTACAGGGTATAACATTTTTCATGTGGCTACAATGAAGTAAGGGATTTGAAGGCAAAAACAAATCTGGCAAATTATAAGTTAGGGTAGTAATTCAAGGAAGTCATAAAATAGAAGACTTTTATTGCACCATGGAGACAGTTTGGTGCTATTAGTGGATTAAAAAGCATGTGGGACTGTGAGGCTGGAAAAGATGGAAGCTTGAAAGAGTTGGTGGGTTAAATATTAACAAAGAAAAGATGTTTACTGACAGTTTCTGCAAACATGCTCTAATAAATAAGCTCCTCCAAGCATTCAAAAATAGAACTGTGCAAAGCCACAAAAATCTATGCTATTGATCTTCCCACCAAACTTAGTCTTCCTCAGCAATGCATGACTTCACTGTCATCAGAATTTGTGTTAGTCCTTCTGGAGAATGTTACCAGCATAGTCAAAACCTAGTAAAAATGAAAAAAAAAAAAAGGTGACAATTTTGCACTTGTCTTTAAAAACTAGCTACAGTGCACTGAAAGCAGTAAAGTGTGGTGGAAATGTGCGAATGTGAGCTTCAAACAGACCCGAGCTGAAATTGTCAAGTCGCACAAGTTAGCCTCTCTGAGCCTCAGATTCCTTATCTGTAGAACTGAGGTCATCATACACAATTCTCAGGGTTGCTTTTTAGTGTAAAAGTTGCTTTTTTAAAGTTTAATGCTCATTTTAAACACCTGTAGAATCCTGCTGAAATGCAAATCCAATTCTGTAAATCTGGAGTAGGATCCTGAATGTTTAGCAAGCTCCCAGGTGATGCCTGTGCTGCTAATCCCTGGGGCACATTTTGATAGAGAAGCTTCAAATTCTCGAAGCATTTAGTGTACACTTAATTAACCTGCCATTTAATTTTAATAATAACATTTTGCTTTTGTTCACAGTAACTTTTCTATATTTCTACATCAGTCTTTTTAGGCTTACAAAATAGCCCTTGGAAAAAAGAAACGAGGTGTTTCCATCCTAAGAGGAAGCACAGACACATTACAATGAGTGGATATGTGCATGATCTTGAATAGAGGGGAGACATGGCCCTGTGAGAGTCATTCACTGAGTCTTCAATACACCCCATGTTGAAGTTTTAAATGTATTTATTTATTTATTTGCCTTTTCGGCTAATTGCATAGCTTTTAATGCAATGAAAGGAAGGAAACCAAAAGCCTTGATCAATGCATTATTAAAAAATACATAGATACATATATATGTAATAAGCTCATTTAATATGTCTGAAAAGTATGATATTAAAATAGCCACATTTGTAGACATCAGGAAGAGCTTAGTGAAAAAACATTTCAAGTCCTGCCCACCACATGTAAATAAACTCTTTAGAAGACTTCACTCAAGAGCCTTGGCAAAGCTTAAAACAAACAGTAAGTGATGCTGAGGGTTAACAAGAAAAATCACCTAGAATAGGCTTTTAAGAAAAGACAAGCTGCTCTAATAACAACTAGACAATTATCTGAGCTGTAGCAGGCTTCAAATGTTTGTATCTCCTACTGTAATGGTTTTTCCAAAGAGAAAAGACTCAGGTACTGATTTTACAACCATAATCTAGCATCTTTTCATGAATTATTTTCATCTTATTAGTTTCATTAACACATTTGAGTACTAAGATTAAGCAGATGTTACATAAAATGTCCTTTGTACTTTTTCATTTTATCTTTTAATGTAATTTTTAGAACTAGGTAAGGGTAATTAAAGGAAAGAAGTAAAAATTAACTCTATTTGGACGTATTATACTCAAATGAAATGTGCTGAATGAACACACTGTATCTAGTTTCCTTTAAGAAGCCGATAAAATTATAAAGTACACATACTTTGTTGTAAAAGAAAGAAGAGCTAAATATCTAGGCATGAGACAAAGCTTAGAGGTGGGTGTTAATGACTGTGAGTTGACTCTGCACACAGCACTGCATTTTACTGTTTGTTTTGTTTTGTGCTTTGCTAAAACCAAACAGGATGTATACCCCTAAGGGTTCCTTCTCATTGTAAGATTGAAAATCACAGCATTTTTTTTTCTATCAAAAAATATAACTGTTCTTATAGGGGAAAATATGTTTCTAAAAGCATTATTTAAATTTTTTTTCACATGGCAAGACCCATATCATTGCATTTCTTCTCAAAAGGTTGGTGAAGCAAAGAAGGAAAACAAACTGTTTATAGATACCAGAGATTTAACCATACCTGGGAAGGAAACAATGATATTACCATAGTCATAGTATTGTGGCAAACCTGAAGAATCTGTAGGTCACATGGGCAGAAATAAACTACCATCTGCTTCTACCAGCAGGTGGATGAGAAAACATACAGCCTTTCTCACTAATTACCTACAACACCATCTAACTCTAAATATTTTGCATGTAGAGATTTCCGTTCTATGTTTATAAATACACATATAGGACAAAGAAACACTTATTTTAAAGATCTTAATATCTTGTTTGTTAAGCAATTAGTATTTAGGAGAGGGGCTATGTTGACAGCTCTGCAAACAGAAGTTTCCGATTCATCTGCTAAAGAGGTACTTGCATACCTTGGCAGGCTTCCTCACTCTGCTTTGTTGAATGGTTTACCCATATTCTACATATGACCACGGTGTCTTTCCCAAACCACCTTGGATATCTAGCTCAACAATTAATCTGTTAAATATTAGAGTAGAGTAGAGTAGTCTGTTCATTCCTTGATTCAAGAAATGTCAATTTAATGTCAAAATATTTTATTTTATTTTATTTTCTCATAGAGGCACCTGTGCTATTTAATCACATCAACAAATAATTATAAATGAAGCAAAAAATCCAATTGTGAATTCCAGGAAAGTAAAATATGCTGTAACCATTATCCATGAAGTTGCTTTCATACTTCTTTAGCATAACCATTTGAGCATGTGAGCATGTTTGTGTGACAGCAAATTTTAACTACACACTAAAGTCTATCTTCTCTTCTTCCTGGAAAGAGCTGGGTTACATTTTGCAGAGTTCCTTGCAGTGAGGCTTGGCTGTGTGACTGAATTCCAACAAACAGGATGTGAGCACACTTGAAGGGTATCACTTTCAGGTTTCATCCACTAGATACTTCTACGCATGTTCTTCCATGCTTGGCTCCTTTTCTGGCTGACCAGGATGGGGGTAACCAGGGTGAACATAAAATATAGGTGTGGAAGGAACCAACACCATGGCTACTGAAAATCCTAGACTTTTTACCCCCTCAGAGTTTTCATGTTAACATGGAAAAAAATCTACTGTTTTTGAGACATTATGCATTTGAGAATCCATTGTTATAGCAGTTGACAATATCCTATATCATTAGACAGCACTCCCAAAAAGTTTGAAAATCGATTTACTGTATTTTTGAATAGCCTAATGCTTAATCAATCCAAGGTACTCTTCATTCTATTTTCAACACATCAGGGATATCTATTAAAGTTTTCCTTACAAGTTCATATTAATTATTTATATTTGTTGATTCCTAGGACAGGAGAATACTATTGCCACACACACACAAAAAAGATTTTTAGAGATAAGTTTGTTGATTGTGAAAGCAAAAAAAAAAAAAAATCAAAAACAAAAAAATACCCTAAAGTTTAGTATGTAGAAACAGAGGAAACCGAATTAGCAAATAAAAATAGAGGATTCCCAGTAAAATTTGAATTTTAGATGAATAACTACATTCTTCTAGGTATAAATATGTCCACCATGATATAAGAGGCAAAGCAGGACATGCTTATACTAAAATCTTTTCATAATGTCTGAAATTCAAATTTAACTGGATGTTCAGTATTTTATCTGGAATCTCTAATCAGAATGGACACAGTCAACACACAAATTAATTTACTGAAAAAGGTTGAATTGGAAAACACTGGAAAAAAATTAAAAAGAAGAGCAGTTTAAGCATGAACTTAAATGATGAGGATAGAAGTAATATTACTAACAAATAATAAAGCACTCAGAAGAAAATAATAGAAAAAACATTAAAAAATTGAATAAATTATGATGGAAAAATCACATCATAAAACAGAAAAGAAGGACTTTAGAAGACGAGGGATGATAGATTAGTCATATGATAGTAAAATTGAAGAACACCAAAGACAAAGGACTTCTAAGAGCTAAGTTCTAATTCTAAGAATAAATTCTAAGAAAAATTTTATGAACAATTCTAAGAGATCCTAGAATGGAAGGAGAAAAGGGTAGATCACACACAAATGCAAAAGAATCAGTTTTCCAGTAGACAATTTGGATGAGAGGATAACTCAACACAATCCTCAAGATTAATACAAAGCCACTGACTTCAGCAGTAGAGTAGTGTACCAGCTGGCTTGGCAGGCATTCATTTATTAGCAAGATAGCCTTCATTCTAGAATTCATTAATTTATTCCACAAATAGTAAGGTTTTACAAAATGTTTTATGCTCGGCATTGATCTCTCTAAACACTGAAAGTTTAGATGCAAGAACTTTGCTTAAATCTCAGTGTACTAAATATATTACATCCTTCTAAACCAGCATGTCCTGCAATATGATATAGAACACTGATGTTCAACAACTGCTAAATAAGTTTTTTTTTTTTTTTAAAATAAGTTTTTTTTTTTTTTTAAAAAAAAAGGACAAAAGGACGCTTATGTTAGGAAATGACTCATCTTCTTAGAGATTAACATTTCATGTTGCATATAAAATACTAAAATATCAAAAAAGAAATCCAACTTTGTTTAACTCAGCACTTCTTATTAAACAGACTTGACCACAGAAAACTTTTTTTTTTTTTTTTTTTCAGGAATACCAAGTAACATTTCTAGAAACCCCAGTGGCCTGGGGAACTCAGTTTAGGAAAATTAGTGTTTTCATTTAAAAAATAATTAACATAATAACATTCAATAGTAAAAACAGTTACACATTGAATGGAATACATAAACAGTATCAGCTATGATATTTAGCCATATAAATAAAGAAAATACCATCTCACTTCTTTATGTCATTTAAGCATTTTTCTTATTTCATATTTATTAAATGTGTTTTTGCAAAAACAGTCACAAGAAAAAAACACATTGAAGCAACTAAAGTTGGTTCTGAAATTTATACCCGACAGTACTTAACTGTAGAAGTATTAAAATTACTATGGTACACATGGGGACTCATAGGCCCAGGATTTACTATCACTGAAATCACCCCTGAGTAGCTGAGTACATTACAAAACACAACACTATAAAGGAGAGTGCAATATGGGAACAATGTGCTAGGAAAGCATTTCAGTAAATAAAAACTCAGCAGACTTTATGGCTGTGGGTAATACTTGTCACTTAATACAGTTTATAAAAATTTCCTTATTAAATTTTGTAGGGCAAAATAACATATCTTCCAATTTCTAACACTGATGTTGACATAGGTTTCAAAAAGCTGCAGCTGCAGTCTTCCCAGACCTTTCTCCCCGACGTTATTACAATACGTGTTGTTCTGAAATTTTCAATTCAGCTATAAACAATCTACTTTATCAACAACATGCTTTTGCACTTTTTGAAATGGTGCTTTGAGGCAGATAAATGAAAATAAGGATGGCAGAGTGCCAATGAAAATTCTGCAGCCTGTGTCTTCAGTGCAGGAAAGGCTAAGGCAGCACAAGATTTTAGGTATTTATTTACTGTTGATTCCAGAATTCATTTCTATCCTTACAATAGCTGCGATATTTTTGTTGATGGTTTGTTCTAATCCCAGCTGACACTTTTAGATAATAGTGGCTCACACATTTTTAATCAATACTAAAAGAAGTGGATTTTTTGTTTTTTGTTTTGGAAATCTGGCATTTTTTCATTGCTCTACTTGTCTATGGGGTAAATGGAGGTTAGGAGTTTTTAGGACATATTAAAAGTGCCATTTACTGCCCCAAACTCAGCTATTTTGAGTGTATAAGACCTGGATTCCAAACTGAGATCTCTTTACTCTAAAGCATTTTTATGTAAAAGATAGATAGTTACACACTTTTAGGATTCTTCACAAAGTTTGCTTTAAAATGATCTGTTATGTGAAATAACAATGAAAAATAAAAGTTATTATATGTTATGAAAGAAAAGAGGCTGTGAAACTGAATTTCTCCATTTCATATTGGTTTATTATGAGAATTTCAAATTCCAGTTTAATTCTCTCTAAGTGAATTTTAATTTTATCCACACTAATTAAGGACTTGCTGTTTGATATTAGTTTGGAAATACCCAATTACAAAATACGTTTTAACATCATGGGCTTTTGATTCTAAAAGGATGTCCTTAGGGATCCCTTCTTAGTAATTAGTAATTTTATTGAGTTTGTAGTCAAATCACATATGTCCATGGTCCAAAGTCTTCCACAAACCTAGCAAAATTTTATTCATTTTTAAAATTATAATGAAATGATTTGTATAACCTTAGAAAATTTAAATAAAGTTAGAATTTAGAGTTCTAACATTGAAAAGTAGATTTTAAAGGGGCTCAGTATGAATGCTTGATAAGCAATAAATATCAGTGAACTCTACTTTATCTGTGTTTGTCTTCATATTACCTGAAATCTGAAGAATGTTCATTCCAAAATACTGTACAAATTTAACAGTCTAAAATTTACTGGCCTTTTATTTTTGGTTAAAAATACAATTCCAAAATTATTTGATATTTCACGGCACAGTTATATTTACTTGAAATTAAATATGAAAAGTAAGCCTTTAACATACTTTCCTGTCTCTATCAACAGGAAATAAATGCTCTTATCACCATGAAGAATTTCTGGAAATTCATATTTTCTTGAGTATTGATTTAGTGGCTGTGATAGTTTTATTGTAGCCTCTTTTAATACATATTGTAAATTATAAGTTTAGAAATTATTATAAAGTATATATATCCAATAATTTTGTATTAATAGGGTTGCTACCTCACTCAGCACAATTTCCATGAGGACTCACAAATTGTGAGTGGAATTATAAAACACTCCTAGGTAAAAATGAATACCCTTGGGGAATACTTCTAAACAACGTATTTATGGAATTTCAAAAATAAAGTAAATTTGGACACATTGCTGTGACATCTATGTTCCCATCATACGTAACAACAAAGTACTTTGTACTTGAAAACAAAGAGGAAATAAGAATTCTTAAAAAGCACAAAATAGAGAATAGAATTAAAGTTCATTTCCACCCACATACACACAACAAAAAGATTAAATAAGGGAAATATAAATGGTTTTTTTAATGGATAAAAAATGAAAAAGTTATCTCTGGGCTGTTCCATAGCCAGTCTCAGTTACCTTTAACTCTAAATTCACTCCATTTCTGTTCTTACTACTTCCTACTCTAATCACCCCTGAGGCATTCACCAGGAACTTTTGCACATATTTTGTGTTTTTCCCACCTCCCTGTCTTCTGCAATCACCACAGTTGCCTGTCCACCCAAGTCCAAGGATTCTGTAGAATTTTAACATGTATAGATGATAGGAATGGTCTCACAGGATGAGAGTGTGATATTTGCTATGAACTTTTGGTACCAATCTTCCTATGTAATAGAATCTACTCACACACCACTCCCACAATTTTCTGAACGTGCTCTGTTTCATGTTTCTGCCCCTTTGCATACACACTCTACTCAGGTTGTCTTAAATGACCTACCCTCAGACTTAATCTGGGTAAAACTTTGCTCTTTCAAGGCCAAGATACATGTTGTTTTTTTCAGTAAAGCCTTTCCCAGCTCCAGGAAGCCAAACAACCATATTCCATGAAGTTCTGTAATTACCGGTCTACATATAGATCATTCCTCACTCAATTCTGAATGATTTGAGGACAGGAACTAAGCTTTATTAAACTTTCAGCTGTAGAGTGTTCCAAATATTGTTGACTGAGTAAAAGAACAAAATGGAGGATTCAATTATGATTTAGCAATAATCTTTTGAACACTCACATAACACAGATGTTGTGCTAGGACTATAGGAGACACAAGTTAAACAAGATGTAAAACTCTCCAGGAGCTTCAGCTCACAGGGTGGAGCTTCCTCCTGTGAGACAGAGACAGGACAGACCATGATGAATGCTATGGCAGGTACTTGGGCCTACTGTGCTCTGTGTACAGAGTGATATAGATGCTCTGGTATCAGGCACAGAGAAAATGGCAAACCATCACTTAATCACCATTTTATTGAGAACATACACTGTGCTAAGTATATTAGAATCATGTCTTTTCATCATTATGAAAGCTGTATGATGATAGGAAATAGTATTATCCCCATTTTACAAATGAGGAACACAGGACTTAGGTGGGTAAAGATACTTGCCTGCCCACTTACTTTGTAAATGACATATTTAAGATTTGAATACAGACTCTGGAGCCCACACATTGTTAATCTTTTGGAAGTCAAAACATTTTATTTAAAAAGCAGTTTCTTTTAGAGGTACTTTTAAATGTAATTCTTTAGTAGGAAACTGGCACAATTTTTATTTGAATAGCATTTAATCCTTAAGATAAATTCTGGTTAGAACAGGTTAATTAACAAATTCAATATGGCAACACCTCAGCACAAGTGTTCGTGGAGTGAATGCATTCCCTTTTCTAGGGTTTGGGCCCACTGTGTTTAAATAACTTAACTGGCAATTTGAGCATCTGGTGTGTTTATTTAATCTCTCAGCATTTTAGCATCAGATTCTAAAAGAGGGAATTATCAGTTCCTACTTCCTCAATCTCATGCTTTTTAACACTGGAAAATTGATGTGACATCCTGAAAAATATGTCCTATAAATACCCAAAAGTGGCTGCTTTTGCTAGAAGTAGCAGTAGTGGCACTATTAGACAGATGTGACCATTTTAAAACTTTTAGAAAAGCTACACATTACTGCTTTTAAACACAGACAACTTGTGAGAAAGAAAAGAACACGGACGTGCACAATTTAATATGGAATTGGATTTCCTTTGTTGCATACACATGAGAAATATTATCTGAGACGTAAAAGATGTGAATGAGTAAAGCTGTAAGTTGATAGAGTGCATTGAGTTGGTGGACGAACTATGCAAAAACAAGTTCAAACGTGAAAATGTGATTGGTAATCTTGCCAAAGTCAGAGATGCTGAAGGAAGTATGCTGAGTACAGGGTAGATGTGCAAGCAAGAGTCAAGGTTTGCTCTACATTCCAGTTGGATATCATTCCCCTTGCCCTATATGTCCACCTTTCTTACTTCTATTATGTGCCATGTTCTCCTAAACACAGGAAACACATTCTAGGCGGAAGAGAAAAGAAAACCTGAACTTTGAAGCCTGTAAATAAGTTCACTGTGGCGGATCTCGTTAATGCAAATGACATGACCAGCTAGCCCTAAGAAAGCTGAGCAGAATGAGCCTAGGAGGCCTCCTCTCTGCATGGGCATATGGCACACCCATCAGCACTGACAGAGCTTAAGCATTCATATTGAGGGGCTGCAAACCCCTGGGCAGAGACGCACTGTATACACACTAGATATGGAAAATGTATGAGGAAAAAAGATTAACTGACAAAAAGTTAATTAAAACTCCTCTGGTTATGAGGTAGAATTTAACAATTACTTTAAAAAATGCAGTGTGACACAGTGCAGCACTGCAGCTGAATTAATCATGAATGAGGAGAGCAATGTTTAATTTTTGTGTGCAGGAGAAAAACACTCAACAGATTTGACAATTAGAGCAGGGTAACAGCATTGCATGGCACAATGCAAAGTGAGTTTTCCCAGTGGTTTTTTGGGAGGGAGCTAAGCAGATGTGCTCAAATATTTACAAATGCACAATATTCACACGCTCTTCAGCTGCCCACCCTGCTGATTTCACAAGAAATTGTCTTCAATCTGGAGGTCACTGAGGGAGCGATGTGCACTGGATTTCACACACCTCCAACAGCAGCTCAGACAAGGGCCCCCTGACTGCTTCCAATCCATGCATTGGTTGTAGGAACAGAGAGGGCCAACAGGCTCTTTTAAATACTCAGCTACCAGGATTCACTTTGTCCCACAAAGTGGGCAGCACATGCAATTATCATGGATGAGGCAGGCTCTGCTCTGGAACTGCTGTTGTTTGGTAACTGTTCTCAATGAGCACTTCCACAACCCAATACTAGCTCTGTTTAGAAAGTTCATACTTGGCCGGGCGCGGTGGCTCAAGCCTGTAATCCCAGCACTTTGGGAGGCCGAGACGGGCGGATCACGAGGTCAGGAGTTCAAGACCATCCTGGCTAACACGGTGAAACCCTGTCTCTACTAAAAAATACAAAAAAAAAGCTAGCCGGGCGAGGTGGCTGGCGCCTGTAGTCCCAGCTACTTGGGAGGCTGAGGCAGGAGAATGGCATAAACCCAGGAGGCGGAGCTTGCAGTGAGCTGAGTTCCAGCCACTGCACTCCAGCCCGGGCGAAAGAGCGAGACTCCGTCTCAAAAAAAAAAAAAAAAGAAAGTTCATACTTGAAGCTGTGAAGTAGCCAAGATGGCCATAAAAACCCTGCAGGCATGGCCCTGTATAAATGCTTTGCTTTGCAAATTTCATACTGAATGTTTACCCACAGAATTATTTCAATTAATATTAGGGCATAGAAGTTTTTTTATATTGCAATTTTATTGAGATATAATTCATATACAGTTCATTCATTTAGAGTACATGATTCAAAGATTTTTGGTGTATTCACACAGCATTGTACAACAATCACTACAATCAGCTTTAGAACGCCTTTTATCACCCCAAAAAGAAACACATTGTTCTTTGGTTGCCGTTGGCCAATCCTCCCCTTCCCCCAACCCAAGGCAAGCACCAATTTGCTTTCTCTGTAGATTCACCTACTCCGTATATTTCATATAAATGAAATAATATTATATGTGGTCTTTGCGACTAGCTTCTTTCACTGAGCATAATGTTTTCAAGGTTCATCCATGTTGTAGGATGTGTCAGGACTTCATTTTTGTGGCTTAATAATATTCAATTTATGGGCATACTCAATTTTATCCACCAATGGACACTTGGTTATTAATACTGCTTCTATGAACATTTGTGTACAGGTTTTTGTTTGGTCATCTGTTTTCATTTCTCTTGAATACATACCTGGGAGTAGAACGACTGGGTCGAAACCAAAAAAAAGACGATATTTAGTTTTATGAAGAACTGCCAGACAGTAGCTGCACCGTTTTACATTGCTACCAGCAGTGGATGAGGGCTCTGATTTTTCCACATCCTTTCGATCTCTGGTTATTATCTATATGTATTTTTTTATTAAAGCCATTCTAGAAAGTGTGGCTTTGACTTGCATTTCTCTGATATCTAATGGTCTTGAGCATCTTTTTATATGTGCATGGGCCATTTTTGTATCATCTTTGAAGAAATGTCCATTCAGACTATATTAGTCCATTCTCACACTGCTATATAGAAATATCTGAGACTGGGTAATTTATAAAGGAAAGAGATTTAATTGATTCACAGTTCCTCATTGCTGGGGAGGCCTCAAGAAACTTACAATCATGGTGGAAGGCAAAGGAGATGAAGGCACCTTCTTCACAGGGTGGCAGGACAGAGTCAGTACAAGCAGGGGAAATGCCAGACACTTATAAAACCATAATATCTCATGAGACTCATTCACTATCATGAGAAAAGCATGGAGGAAACCGACTCCATGATCCAGTTACCTCCACCTCGTCCCACCCTTGACACGCGGAGATTATGGGGATTATCGGGATTATAATCCAAGATGAAATTTTGGGTGAGGACATAGCCAAACCATATCACAGACCCTTTTTCTATATTGTAGTTTTTATTTGTAATATGTTGTCTTTTAATTATTGAATTGTAATTATTTTATATTTATATTTGTTTATAAACGTATATGCTATATGATGCATTACATATGTGTATACATATATATTCTAGATGCAAGTTATTTTCTCTCATTTGTTGGATTGTCTTTTTAATTTCTTGATGTATCCTTTGAAGAATAAAAGGTTTCTTTTCATGGAATCCAATGAATCTATTTTTTCTGTTGCTGCTTGTACATGTCATATCTAAGAAAACATTGCCAAATTCAGGGTCACCAATAGTTTATCCCTGTGCTTTCGCCTAAGAGTTTTATGGTTTCACTGCTTACATTTACATCTTTGGCCATGTTTAATTTTTATGCATAGTAGTGGATCCAACTTCTTCTTCTTTATTTATTTATTTATTTTTTGTCCTGTGGATATCCATTGTCCCAGCACCATTTTGAGAGAACATAGACATTCAAAAAATTACCACTCCTTTTATTCTCATGCCTCTTCCAATTCATGTCTTTATCATCTCACAGCAGGCTTTTGGAGGGTATGGGAGGAAGGACTCTTAAAGATGTCCCAGTGATGAGTATGTGCTTATTCCATTTGAACTGATCATCTCTGCCACAGTCCACTTACCATATTCTTCCCACATGTCCAATAACTCTCCAAAGCACAAGATTTAGAGTCCTAGATCTAGACTAGACTTATTCTTAGCTTTCCTATTTATTCATCATGTCAACTAGGGAAACTTATTCCACTCTTCTAGCTTCTATTTATTTTTTTTTAATCTATTAAGTGAAGTGAGTGAAACAGAAGTGAACACACTGGGGCTCTGTCCACATTTCCTCAGACTTTTTTCATGGGTACTCCTTTCCTCAGCTCCTACGGCATTTGCTTCAGCCTGCATCTGAATTTCCCTCTGGAAGACTTCCCTTGAATCACTAGAACCATTTTTCCTGCCTGGGCAGAAAGCTGGAAGTGACTGGGAGTTACATTACCCCCTAGGGATGTGGGGACAAGCTCCAAGCTGTAATTTGCTCTCCAAAGTTCTCCCAAAGAATGAGACTAGGGCTAGAACATCACCAGAAACTGTACCCTGCTTGCCTTTTTCCTTTCCCTGTTCTACTTCCCCATTCCCTTCCGGCTTCTCTCAGGGCAGTTCCTTCATAAAATGCTTTAACACAAATCCTCAGCTCAGGATCTGCTCTGGGGAAACTGACCCTAGATAAATAACTCCCTTGTACAACTCCTGCTTGGATAAATGAGATTTTGTATTCCACGTGCAAAAGAATGAAGTCTTAACTTACACTATATATGAAAACTAACACAAGATGGACCAAAGACCTAATGTTCAAACTAGAACTGTAAAGCTCTTAGATGGAAACATGAGAGTTTCACATAGAATAATATCTAGAAAATAAGAAGCATTCAATTAATGCCATTTGTCTTGTGATTGTCATTATTGTTTTAATGGCTACCTACCAACCAAAATTCCTAGGGTTGACTGTAGGCATATGACAGACCAATTAGTGTTTTTGTATTGAATTTTTAAAACTTTATTTTTGCTTTAATGTATTTTTTCCTGTTTTAGCAGGTCTTTTGCGAAGACTTTGAAGTTGCAGATTCATTCTGCCGCCATATATGTAACATTCTAAGATAAACCTAGTTTAACTTAATGGTACTGATCGCCCACTAAATAAATAAGTACACCCTGATGTTAGTCAGTTTATGTGTCTTATTTTTCCCTAATATAATTTTTTAAATGTATCTTGGAGAAGGACAGTTTTTAACATCTTTAAACAGCGGTATCTTTCCATAGTTCAGACCAGGTGTTCTATGCCTGGCAGAAAAATTCTCATTAAGTGGAATATATTTGGCTTTTTTGTTTCCAACAAGGTAATGAAAAACGTTTAATCCTATTAATTATCTTCAGGAAAACACAAAAATCATTTGCATGTCATGAGCAGCCTATGGGTTTCTCAAGGCCAAAAATAAGTTTATTTCCTTGTGCAAAATTCCTTCCATAAAATCTGATAGATTGTTTGTTTTGCCTTCACTGTGGCAAGAATCAAGCCTTTGAGACTTTCTGTTCACCTTCTTTTTGAAAATAAGTACTGTGGAAAAACAATCTATGTGCTGTCATACTATGCCATGGAAAATTATTCCTGGAAAGGTATTTTCACTACCTTTGGAACTAGAAATGTATCACTAATCTCTAGTTAGTTATATTAATACATAAATAATTGTTTAATAAAGATATAAATAGGATCTACTTTAACATCAGAAACAATATTGTGCAATTGTCTAGTGACATGAATATTATAGTTTACTGTGCTGTATCATTTGATTATACAGCAGTCATTAAGAGCAATATTAGTTAAGGTTCTCCAGATAAATGAACCAGAAAAACAGGATTCTCCAGAGGAATAGAACTAGCAGCAAGAATATATAGATAGAAATATAAATATAGGTATCTAAGAGTGATTAATTACGGAAGCTTTCTCACACCCTTATAAGTCCCCTGATGTGCCATACTCAAGCTGGAGCACCAGGAAGCCAGTGATATAGCTCAGTCTGAGGCTGAAAGCCTGAGAACAGGTGAGTGGAGGGACAATGGTCTATGTTCTGAAGTCCAAAGGGCCAAGAATGTGGAGCTCTGATGTCCAAGGGCAGGAACAAAATGGGTTTCCCAGAGAAGAGAGAATGAATTCATTTTCCTTTGTCTTTTTGTTCTATCTGGTACCTCGACCAATTGGATGGGGCCCCTCACATTGGGTGAGGGCAGATCTTCCTTACTTAGTCCACTGGTTCAAATTTCAATCTCTTTCATAAACATGCTCAGATATACCCAGAAAAAATTATATACTAGCTATCTGCATATCCCTTAACCCAGTTAATATGATCCCTAAAATTAACCATCACAAGGATATTTATTATCTATCTCGTGAATCTACATTTTTCTGTTGCTGCTTGTACATGTAATATCTAAGAAACCATTGTCAAGTTCAAGGCCATTAAAGTGACTGCTGTGTTGGAGATAAACAATACACAGAATGGTTGGGTTCCACTTTCCAGAGAGTATAGTTGTTGCTACCAAAAAAAATTGACAGTCTAGACAAAGACTGCATCTCCCAGGCTCTTATGCCGTCAGGTATGGCCATGAGACTACATCTTGCCAATAGACTATGAGCAGAAATGAAGAGTGTTACTTCCAGACCCAGGTTATTAATACGTGGGTCTGTATTCATCATTATATGTCTCCCTATCCACCATCTGAAAGCAGAGGAGTCTACGGCTCCCAAGGATACAGAGATCACAAATGGGAGGAACCTGAATTCATAAATCCCTGAAGAAGGGAAAACCACCACCCAGTAGGAACCACTCACACCGAAATGAACTCCGAACTCATGCCCTTACACATTAGGTAAGCATGCAGTGGTTCTTAAATGTCATCGTGTGTATAAGTACCAGTGCAGGATATTACAAATGCAGATTTTCTGACTCCAACCCAGAGAGTACTCTTCCATGGGTCAGTTTAAATTGGCACCTTGGATAATTCTGTAACACCACCATAATAAAGAAATACACCACCTCCCCACTCTACCTCCATTAGACTGCAGAAATTACTTGCCTTGTGTCCAGATCAGTATCTCACTCAGAGTACGTTTACAATATTTTAAAACTTTTTCTTTCAAGAATATATTATTTATTATGTAGGAGATTGAAACTAGGTGGGGGAGGGAACCCCCCAGCATTCACTCTCATGGTCCCAAAGATTTCAGACACCAAGGCAAGAAGATCATATCACTTTGTCTTGGATTGCGTGTCTAGGTTACATGTCTTGGACAGCACTTTCAGGAGGAGAGGTAAGTAAAGTGGAAATCTGGAACTGGTTTAAAAGGGGACATGAGGATGAAGATATCAAAAAAATGTCCCAAAGTCATTCTGACTCTTAACTATCACAGAGATAATACAATGCAAGGAGATTAATTTTTAGGACCTAAATAAGCTCACATTATTATTAAAAGATTAGTTCAAAACCTGAAACATATTTACCATTATAATGAAATTAATTAATACCTAATAATCCATATTCATTATTGCTGGCTTAAGGAAACATGAGGATTTCTGATGTAATTCTGACTCAGAAGTAAGAGCTAGATCTTCAGAGAAATATCCTGAGCTGGAAAGAGATTGGTGGTGTCAGAGATGTCAGTGCACTGACAAGATATTGAATAGGAATTCCAAAATTTCAATGGTTTAAAGGGAAAATCTTCAAACTGTCTGCTTTTCTGCCAAAGAATACATGGAAATCTGGAAGAATATGTGGAAAATGTTGGTAATCATTAGCAGAGCCAGATCAGTTTGACTGTGACACTGATCAGAAAATAAATTCAATTGCGGGTTGTTGTCAAGATGCCCCAACTTCATTGTCAAAATCAAGGGCATATCCAGGTCAATGAACATTTGTCACCATTTTAAGCATGATGGATGTATCCTTAAGTTTCATTTATGTTTACAACCTATTTATTTAAAAATAGTTTTAAGGTAATTTTTTGGTTTAAAATTGATTGGAAATTAAGGATTTTAATAGTAACATTTTATAGCTTTGTTACCACAGCAAATAATCTTTGATTTTACATCAAGTTATGTCTTAAAGGTAATCTGTACAGCCAATTCTTTATTGTGTCAGAATTTACAAATCTTTTTCGGTTTTCATGGTCATTGTCATCACAATGAATGTTATGTTGCAGTGAAAGAGTGAAATGTTCTAAAAATTTATAGCTGTTCTCACATTTGATTTCTTCTTTTTTGTTATGATATTTGATTTCTTTTTAAATGCAACAGGTTGTTTAACTAGTGTTGGATAACAAATTTCTTGAAGATTTCCAGAAAACAAAAGTTATATCAAAATGAGAAAAACGACTGAGCAAAACTCTAAAACACTTTACTTCAAGCACTAACATGAGCTGGCTTAGCAGTGTCTACAAAGTGCCAAATCAACCTGGTAGACAGAAAAATAATCATTAACTTGCCTGGTTGCTTTGGCTACATGTTGCCAGTTTCACTTTTTCAGGGAAATGTTTTGGCATTAGGAATAAAAATATACACATTGTAGATTGAAGAGATTAAGAATTTGCTCAACTCAATTGTATGAATTTTTTTTTAATTTGAAGAATTAGACTTTTCAAAAATGTTGGCTAAAGACTGAATTACTAGAAGAAAATAGTGGCATTTTCTTTCTAAATCAAATGCTTCACTGACATACTGAGCCATCATTTTTCTCTTTGAAATATACTTATTTCATAGTAAGATTGTGTCCTTTTTCTTAAGCATATGTTCTTTTCAAAATTAAATGTCTTATGTACATCAAAAGATGAGAGGAAAATTAAATAAAATTTGAGCAATTGTTGAGGAAAATAATAAATTTTCAAAAATTAGTAGGCTTTAAAAAAATTAAATCGACAAGGATCCTGACAGGACCAAAGGAGTGGAGGGTTTGAGTAACATCAGGCAATGTGTCAAGATTCCACCATTTTATTAAATAGGTTAAGAAAAGCTGAGTTGGCAATAACACTTCAAAATGAAAAAAACGCAGTTTATGAGAATTAATTTACTTAAAATAAATGAAATGTTTCACTTTTAAATATTGGAATTCAAAAACAAAACCATTCAATTTGATATCTTACAAATAGTGTTTATACTCAACTATTATTTAACTTTTTTTTTTTTTTTTTTTTGATGGAGTGAATTGCTCTGTCACCCAGGCTGGAGTGCAGTGGCATGATGTTGGCTCACCGCAACCTCTGCCTCCTGAGTTCAAGTGATTCTTCTGCCTCCTGAGTAGCTTGGACTACAGGCACACGCCACCATACCTGGCTAATTTTTGTATTTTTAGTAGAGATGGAGTTTCACCATATTGGCCAGGTGGGTTTCACCATACTGGCCAGGCTGGTCTCGAACTCCTGACCTCGTGATTCACCCTCCCGCCTCAGCCTCCCAAAGTGCTGGAATAACAGGCATGAGCCACCATGCTTGGCCTATTTAACTTTCTAATAGTACAAT
The DNA here is from genome assembly GCF_007565055.1 of Rhinopithecus roxellana. NCBI lineage: Eukaryota > Metazoa > Chordata > Mammalia > Primates > Cercopithecidae > Rhinopithecus > Rhinopithecus roxellana. The sequence goes on along the minus strand of NC_044562.1, from coordinate 85,405,349 downwards.
GTAGAAGTCAGTATTGGTGGCTTCAGTTAAACAGGTGATAATTTTACCTACTGTGGGCTGGTTTACAGAGGCTCACACCTGTAATCCCAGCACTTTGGGATGCCGAGGTGGGCAGATCACTTGAGGTCAGGATGTTGGAGACCAGTCTGGCCATCCTGGTGAAGCCCTGTCTCTACTAAAATACAAAAATTAGCCAGCTGTGATGATAGATGCCTATAGTTCCAGCCACTTGGGAGGCTGAGGCAGGAAGACAGTTTGAACCCAGGAGGCAGAGTTTGCAGTGTGCTGAGATCATGTCATTGCATTCCAGCCTGGGCAACAGAGCAAGACTCCACCTCAAAAAAAAAAAAAAAAAAAAAAACCCTATTGTGTTAGAAGAAAGATGTTTTAAATTAAAGAAATGGAATATAATTATTATTTTTATTTTATGTAATAGGACAAATACATTGTTTCCTGTTTTCTCCTAATATATACTAGTCATTAATAATGAATTAATATCTGTTTAAAATCACAATTTAACATACCATCTTGAGGCCATCTTGAATTTTTCTAAAGATGCATGAATCAAGTAACATAATGTTATTATTTGCCATTCTTAGAATTTTAGTTCAACCCCTGGACAGATCATTTTCAATTCACCATCTTTTGTTTGTGTTGCAACATTCTGCATCTCTTGACACTTCTGCAGAATACCTGTTACAATGTTTGTCTCTTCACCTCTTCCATACCCCAGTGTTCACACCTCGAGGAATTATCATGTTACAAGTAAACAAATATGTTCTATCTACCAGTTTGCAGAAGTGGGCAAAACAAGTGTTTTTTATCACTACTCAACATACACTGCAAATACATCTCGTGCATGCTTATTAAGTTTTAATTGAAACATTAAAACTGAGGCTAAATTACTATTTAATTGCAAGACCACTGTTAATTATTTTATACTTTGTTTGGCAAGCAAATCAACAATTGCGTTTTGTATATGAGAGACATTGATGACTCAAAAAAAATGACCTAGAGATTTTACCTGCCTAGGGAAAAAAATAGAAAGTAAAATGTTTTTCATCTGACTTTAAGATGATCAGATATAGAGTAAAACAAATATAATTTCCTAAGGAAATGCCATCTTTTCAAGTGTAGTGTTGTATTTCTTTGGGAAAAGCTGAGGAATCTGCTCTAGAATCAGATTCCAGGTGTAGAATCAGCAGATGTGATTCTTCCTATGCTGGAATTGGATTTAAGACAGCTGATGGGAAACGTAATTCACTAAGGCTGTCCATCAGTAACTTTCAACTTAGGCTATGAATTTTGCATTTTCAGCGAAGATGAAATGCTTCATAAGAACCTGATTCAGGCAGTGAGTGCAATCAGATCCACCACTGGCAAAATTCCACTGGGTAAAATAGAGCAATGAGATAAACTGGAGCATTTGCCAGTCTAAAAAGAAAATGCAACCCTAAAAATACGTTTCCAGGTTTATTTAGAGAAAATTATTTCCATAGAGCCATAATTATGAGGTGGTGTGGTATCTGCAGTAAGCAATTTAATATTGTATTGCAACTCCTAAAGGCAGTGAGGAGGTAGCAGAAAATAGCGTGCATGGAAAACCTTACCTTATTATGTCAGTGAATGTTACGAATGACACCTGTGCCACCCAGCCTGGTTACATATTTTAATCATTATTTTAATCAAATAAAGACACATATAGTCAGTTTGGGGTTTTTTAAATTAATACATTATATATAAACAGCCACCATTTTCATTGAATCTCTAATATATGGCCTGTATCATGCTAGGTTTTAATTTACTGTATATGATAGACATTTAGATTTATGTGTAATAAATTATACCTACTAAATATAAATACATATGCTTATATATGCATGAAGATGTATAAATGTATATGAAATAAAATGGAGGAAAAGAGGCTTAGAATGGTGTTACATTTAAAGAGAAGCTGTTTGTGAACATTATTACAACATGTAAAATTCTCCCTGTGGAGGATATATGTCTTCCTAAAAATAAATAGAGTGTCTGAGTTAATTTTTTAAGTTACTTTAATTTTTCTCTCAGGGACATTAAAACAAAACGATTAAAAATTTAAAGTAATAGTTGTGTTCTTTCTCCTAAGGCTACTGTGTACATATTCCTAGAAATTAATAGGAAAATAGTGTGATTGTTCATCAATCATTAAAACTTGGGAGAATATGAAATGTATTAGGAATACTGAGCATTTTGGAAGTGGCGTGTATAAGTATCTAATCTACTTAAATATTTGAACACCACTCCTTCAAGGATTTGCTTTTAAGAAGAGGTGTTAAGTGGTTGTGTGAACTGCCTCTTGTTTTCCTACACGCAGCGTTTAGAAAGATTTCAGGTTCCACTCAAGGATTGTTATCTTACAATATCTTGTAAGAAGGTGTTGGTGTGAAGGTCTTCTTAAACAGCTAACATCTCATGTCTGTCAGCCAAAGAAAGAATTCACAGAGGAGACTGTTTCAGTGTGAGCTAGTGTTCTAACTTAAAATTGTAATCTGAATCCAGAAAAAAAAAAAAAGAAGAAGAAAAAAACCTGTCATGAGGAATAAATAACTTCCCATAGGTAGTTACATGTCCTTGAAAAAGCTTCATACTTTTGAAAACATCTTGCTAATTGATAACATTATTTGAAACACGTTGATAACTCACTTGGACCTTGTGAGAATAAATTTCCCATGAGTACTAGTAATGAGCAGCATAGAGCCTACCCACCCAAGAAAACACCAATTTCCTTTAACTCCCTCTGCCTGCAAGCTGCACTATTCCTCCAGCCAATTAAAACATGCTTCAAGTATGTGGTGAGGCAGGACCAGACCCTCCCAGCCACGACAGAGGAGTTCATAAGGCTGAGTGAAGTGGGAGGAGAGATAATTACCGTCAATATGCCTCCCACGTGGGAAACTGTTAAACTTATCATTCTTCTCAGTGGTACGTTTGATGTAATATGTTCATTTTTGTGCTTATTCTTATGTTTCAGGATATTGTCTAGGAAAAGGTGTCTAGACAGAATGGAAAAGAACCTTTTCAGTACGTCTTGTAGTGGTTGTAAAATGAGCGACAAAATAACAGATCTGGTCATTCTGTGGTGGAAACTTCTAAAAGGATTGTTTTCCATTGTTTGTGGAGTATTTTGAATGTTTCTAAAATAGCTCTTAATACAAGGAATATTCCTGTGAAATAGGAGTCGCCTAAAATCTTTTAGCAAATCCATCCTTGCTGAGCAAGATACCCTGAAAACTATACTGAAGAAAATACAAAAACAAGCAAATAATCAGATCAGCTCTGATTTTAGAAAAATTGCATGATGGCTAGCTCTCCAAACCTTAAGAATATGGACACTGAGCATTGTACAAGTTCATCAGAACTGTGACTCCACTGACCAGAGCTATAATGTCGGCCTTTGTATGGAACTATTTATTGCACACCACTGGGTAACATGTAACTCTCATAACACATCATAATAATAATAACCAAAATTAACTGAGTGTTTAGTAGGCATTGTATTTCAACATATATGATCATGTAATTTATTCATCCTTACAAGACTGTGCAAACATGTTAGTTTGTGAGAAAGCAATACATATAAAGATATAATCTGTAATAATTATGTATCTATCCTTTATTGGGTGTTTATTAAATGTCAAGCATTAACATTTGTTACCTACTTTAATCTTTATTCAGTCATTAGAAGGATATTAGTATCATTATGGTTACAGTTTAGTAGAATAAAGCAAAGAAATCTTAAATAATTTGCTCAAGTTCACATTGAAGGTCTAAGATTCAGGCTCATGTTTAACCAAATCAGTGTTCTTTCCAAAATAAAAAAGATATTAAATTTTATGTCGTCACAGGGAATCTTTCATTTTCCTTTTATTTTAGTTGACATACAATAATTGTACACATTTATGGGGTACAGAATGATATTTTGTTACATGTATACAATGTGTAATGATCAAATTAGAGTAATTAGTGTATCTGTCACCTCAAACATTTATCATTTCTTTGTGTTAGGAACATTCAAAATCCTCCCTTCAACCTTTTGAAAATATGCAATAAATTATTATTAACTATATTCACCCATTAGTGTTATTGAATACCAGAAGTTAATCCTGTTCTCCCCTATAATTTTTTAAATCCGTTAGCAAATCTCTTCCTATTCCTTCCTCCCCACTACACTTCACAGCCTGTAATAACCAAAATTCTACTCTCTCCTTCTTTGACCTTGACATTTTTAGCTCTGACATATGAGTGAGAACATGCAGTATTTACCATTCTGTGCCAGACTTATTTCATTTAACATAATGTTCTCTAGGCACAGGGGTCCCCAACCCCTGGGTCACCCCTGGGCCTTAGACTGGTAGCCTCCCTGGCCTGTTAGGAACCAGGCTGCACAGGAGGAAGTGAGCAGCAGGCAAAGGATCTTTACCTCCTGAGCTCCACCTCCTGTCAGACCAGCAGTGGCCTCAGATTCTCATAGGAGCGTGCACCCTATTGTGATCTGTGCATACCAGAGATCTAGATTGTGCACGCCTTATGAGAATCTAATACCTGATGATCTGAGGTGGGACAGTTTCATCTCAAAACCATCCCCCACCCACTCCCAAACCCCAGTGGAAAAATTGTCTTCCACAAAACCATTCCCTGGTGCCAAAAAGGTTGGGGACTGCTTCTCTAGGCTCATTCATGTTACCACAAATGACAGGATTTTATCTTTTTTATGGCTGAATAGTATTCCATTGTGAATATATACCATATTTTCTTTAGTCATTCATCTGTTAATAAACATTTAGTTTCATTTCATATCTTGGCTAACATGAATAGTGCTACAATAAACATGGGTGTGCAGATATCTCTTCAATATACTGACTTCTTTTCCTTTAGATAATCAGTAATGATTATCTAATCACATGATCATTCTATTTTTAGTGAAAAACCTCCATATTGTTTTCTGTAATGACTATACTAATTTACATCGCCAACAACAGTATATGAGTTCCTTTTCTCCACTTTCTCGCTAGCATTTGTTATTTTTTGTCTTTTTGATAATAGCCATTCTAAGTGACGTGGGATCATATATCATTGTGGCTTTGATTTGCATTTCTCTGATAACTAGTGATGCTGAGCATTTGTTCATATACTTGGCCATTTCTAAGTCTTTTTTGGGAAATGTCTATTGAGATATTTTGCCCATATTTAATGGGACTATACATTATTTTTGCTGTTGAGTTGAGATGGTTGCATATTTTGGATCTTAGTCCCTCATTGCATGTATAGCTTGCAAATATTCTCTCCCATTCTACAGGTAGTGTCTTCACTCTGTTGATTGTTTACTTTGCTGTGCAGAAGCTTTTTAGTTTTATAGTCTCGTTTGTCTACTTTTGTTTGTGTTGCCTGATTTTGAAGTCTTACTCATAAAATCTTTGCCTAGACCAAACCCCTGAAGGCTTTTTCCTATGTTTTCTTCTAGTAGTTTTATAGTTTCGGGTCTTACATTTAAGTCTTTAATCCATTGTTGAGTTGATTTTTGGATACGGTGGAGGGTAGGGGTCTAGTTTCATTCTTCTGCATGTGGATATTCAGTTTTCCCTGTATACTTTACTGAAGAGGGTGCCCATTCCCCAATGTATGTTTTTGGTGCCTTTGTCAAAAATCAGTTGGCTGTAAATAAGAACAAACCTCAGAAATGTGGGTTCAGTTCCAGACTATTGAAATACAGCAAATATAGCAATAAAGTGAGTCACACAAAAATTTTGGTCTCCCAGTGCATATAAAAGTTAGGTTTATACAATACTGTAGTCCAATAAGTGTAAAATAGCATTATGTCTAGAAAATAATGTGTATACCTTAATTTAAAAATACCTTATTGGTCAAATGTGGTGGCTCATGCCTGTAATCCCAGTACTTTGGGAGCCCCAGGTGGTTGAATCACTTGAGGCCAGGAGTTCAAGACCAGCCTGGTCAATATGGTGAAACCCTGACTCTACTAAAAATACAAAAAATGAGTTGAGCATGGTGGTGGGTGCCTGTAATCCCAGCTACTCAGGAGGCTGAGGCATGAGAATTGCTTGAACCTGGGAGTCAGAGGTTGCAGTGAGTCAGGATTATGCCACTGCACTTCAGAGCAAGACTCTGTTTCAATAAAAATAAATAAATACAAATAAAAATACTTTATTGCTAAAAAATGTTAGCAGTCATCTGAAGCGTCAGCAAGTTTTATAATCTTTTTGCTGGTGGAGGGTCTTGCCTTGATATTGATGGCTGCTGAATGACCAGGGTGGTGGTTGCTGAAGGCTGGGGTGGCTGTGGCAATTTCTCAGAATGAGACGACAATGACATTTGCCATGTTGATGGACTCTTCCTTTCATGAAAGATTTCTCTGTAGTATGTGATGCTGTTTTATGTCATTTTACCCACAGTAGAACGTCTTTCAACATTGGAGTCAGTCCTATCAAACTCTGCCATTGCTTTATCAACTAAGTTTATAAAATATTCTAAATTCTTTATTGTCATTTCAACAATGTTCACAGCAGCTTTACCAGGAGTAGATTTCATCTCAAGAAACCGCTTTATTTGCCTATTCATAAGAAGCAACTCTTCATACATTCAAGTTTTATCATGAGATTAAACACATTTTTCTAATTCTGGCTCTCTCATGATTCCCATTACATCTAGTTACTTCCTCCACTGAAGTCTTGAACCACTCAGAGTCACCCATTAGGATTGGAATCAACTTTTTCCAGATTCCTGTTAATGTTGATATTTTGACCTCCTCCCATGAACCACGAATGTGTTGAAGGGCATCTAGAACGGTGACTCCTTTCCAGGGATTTTCAATTTACTTCATTCAGATCCGTCAGAGGAATCACTATCTATGGCAGCTGTAGTCTTACAAGATGTTTTTCTTAATAAGATTCAAAAGGTGAAATCATTTCTGGATCCATTGGATAGAGAATGGATAGTGTGTTTAGTAGGCACAAAAACAATGTTAATCTCCATGTACATCTTCATCAGAGCTCTTGAGTGACAAGTTACATTGTTGCTAAGCAGTAGTATTTTAAAAGGAATCTTTTTTTCTGAGCAGTAGTTTTCAAAAGTGGGCTTAAAATATTCAGTAAACCATGCTATAAATGATATGTTGTTATACAGGTTATTTTCTTTCATTTATACAGCACAGACAGAGTAGATTTAGCATAATTCTTAAGGACACTATGATTTGAGAAATAGTAAATGAGCATTGACCTCCACTTAAAGTCACCAACTACATTAGCCCCTAACAAGATAGTCAGCCTATCTTTTGAAGCATTGAAGCCAGACATTGACTTTTCCATTAGCTATGAAAGTCCTAGATGGCATCTTGTTTCCAATAGAAGGCTGCTTCATCCACCTTGAAAATCTATCAGTTAGTGTAGCGCCCCCTCATCAGTTATCTTAGCTAGATTTGCATAACTTGCTGTGGCTTCTATGGCAGTACTTGCTACTTCACCTTGCAGTTTTATGTCATGAATATGGTTTCTTTCCTTAAACATCATGCACCAACCTCTACTAGCTTTAATCCTTTATTCTGCATCTTCCTTATCTCCCTCAGCCTTCACAGAATTGAAGACAGTTAGGACCTTGCTCTGGATTAGGCTTTGGCTCAAGGGAATGTTGTGGCTGGTTTGATCTTCTATCCAGACTGCTAAAACTTTCTCCATATCAGCAATAAGATTGTTTGGCTTTCTTATCATTCGTGTCTTCACTAGAGTAGCATTTTTAATTTGTTTCAAGAACTTTTCCTTTGCATTCACAACTTGCTTAACTGTTTGGCACAAACGGCCTAGTTTTTGGCCTATCTCAGCTTTCAACAAGCCTTCCTCACTAAGCTTAATTGTTTCTAGCTTTTGACTTGAAGTGAGAGATTACAAACACCTCTGTGCACACAAACTAGAAAACCTACAAGAAATGGATAAATTCCTGGAAACATACAATCTCCCAAGATTGAACCAGGAAGAAATTGAAACCTTGAACAGACCAATAAAATATTCTGAAATGGAATCAACAATAAAAGCCTACACACCAGGAAAAGCCCTGGACCAGAAAGATTCACAGCTGAATTCTACCAGACATATAAAAAGAGCTGGTACCATTCTTACTGAAACTATTTGAAAAAATTAAGGAGGAGGATTCCTCCCTAACTGATTCTGTGAGACTGGCATTATTCTGTGTATTAAGCCATTCTTGCACTGCTATTAAGAAATACCTGAGAGCAGGTAATTTATAAGAAAGGGTTGAATTGGCTCATGGTTCTGCAAACTGTACAGAAAGCCTAGCAGCATCTGCTTCTGGGGAGGCCTCCGGAAGCTTTCAATCATGGCAGAAGGGAAAGAGGGAGCAGACACATGGCAATAATGGGAGCACAAACAGGCATGCCACACATTTTTAAACAGACACATTCCTTGAACACTCACTCACAATGGTGAGGATAATACCAAGGGAATGGTACTAAACCATTCATGAGAAACCACCTCCATGATGCAATCACCTCCCACTAGGTCCCAGCTTTGATACTGAGGATTACAATTCAATGTGAGATTTGGGTGGGGACAAATATTCAAACTATGATTCCAACCCTGGCCCCTCACAAATCTCACATCTTTCTCACACTTCAAAATACAATTATGCCTTCCCAACAGTCCCTCAAAGTCAACTCATTCCAGCATTCACTCAAAAGTCCTAAGTTCAAGTCCAAAGTCTCATCTGAGACTCATCTTCCACCTATCAGCCTGTAAGATCAAAACAAGTTATTTACTTCCAAGATACAATGAGGGCACAAGCATTGGGTAAACATTCTCATTCCAAAAGGGAGGGATCAACCAAAAGAAAGGGGATACAGGCCCCATGCAAGTTTGAAACCCAGCAGGACAGTCATTATGCCTTAAAGCTCCAAAATAATCTCTTTTGATTCCACATCCCACAGCCAAGGCACACTAGTGCAGGGGATGGGCTCCCATGGCCTTGGGCAGCTCTGCCCTTGTGACTTTGCAGGGGTCAGTCTCTGAGGCTGCAATCACAGGTTATTGAGTGCTTGTGGCTTTTCCAGGTATAGGGTTCAAGCTGCCAGTGAATCAGTTCAAGTCTGAAAGCCTCAAAACCAGGGAAGCTGATAGGCAGCCTTCAGTCTGCTATCAAGGCCACAGAGCTCCCGGGAATCTGCTCAGGTAAGTCCCAGAGACCAAAGTCTGATATCCAAGGGCAAGAGGAGCAAAAACAAATATCCCACTTGAGAAGAAAGAAAAGAGAGCCAGAAGACTCAGCAAGCAAATGTATCCCACCTTCTCCCATCTTCTTCAGCCAGCTTTATTCTCACTGCACTGGCAGTGAATGGGTAGTGCCCACCTACATTGAGAGTGAATCTTCCTCTCCCAGTCCACTGACTCAAATATCAGTCTCCTCTGGCAACACCCTCACAAACACACCCAGAAACATCCTTTATCATCAATCCAGGTGTCCGTCAATTCAATCAAGTTTACACCTAATTTTAATCGTCACATCCTGATACCAAAACCTGGCAGAGACACAACAACAACAACAACAACAAAACTTCAGACCAATATCCTTCATGAACATAGATGCAAAAATCCTCAATAAACTACTAGCAAACCAAATCCAGCAACACATGAAAAAGCTAATCCACCATGATCAAGCAGGCTTTATCCCTGGGATGTGAGGTTGTTTTAATGTACATAAATCAATAAATGTGATTCATCACACAAATAGAACTACAAAGAAAAATTATGTGATCATCTCAATAGATACAGAAAAGCTTTCAACAAAATTCAACATCCCTTCATGTTAAAAACCTTCAACAAACTAGGCATTGATAGAATATACCTCAAAATAATAAGAGCCATCTATGACAAACCCACAGCCAACTTCATACTGAACAGGCAAAAGCTGGAAGCATTTTACTTGAGAACCAGAACAAGACAAGGATGTCTACTCACACCACTCCTATTCAACATAGTACTAAAAGTCCTAGCCAGAGCAATCAGTCAGTAGAAAGAAATAAAAGGCACCCAAATAGAAAGAGAATAAATCAAATTATCTGTTTGCAGAAAATACAATTTTACACCTAGAAAACTTCACAGTATCTCTCCAAAAGCTCCTAGATGTGACTAACAACTAGTTTCAGCAAAATTTCAGGATACAAAATCGATGTATGAAAATCAGTAGCATTTCTATACACCAGCAATGTCCAAGTGGAGAGCCAAATCAAAAACACAATCCCATTCACAATAGACACAAAAATAATAAAATACCCAGGAATAATGCTAACCAGAGAGACAAAGATCTCTACAATGAGAATTACAGAACACTACTGAAAGAACTTAAAGATGACACAAACATACAGAAAAACATTCCATGCATATGGATATCAAGAATCAATATTGTTAAAATGGCCACATTACCCAAAGCAATTTACAGATTCAATGCTATTCCTATCAAACTACCAATGACATTATGCACAGAATTAGAAGAAACTATCCTAAAATTCATTTGGAACCAAAAAAGAGCCCAAATTGCCAAAGCAATTCTAAGCAAAAAGAACAAAGCTGGAGGCATCACATTACCCTACTTCAAACTACACCACAAGCCTACAATAACCAAAACAGCATGGTACTGATACAAAAACAGATACCCAGGACAATGGAACACAATAGGGAGCCCAGAAATAAAGCAACACACCTACAGCTATCTGATCTTGGCAAATTCAACCAAAACAAAAAATGGGGACACGATCTCCTATTCAGTAAATGGTATCAAGATAACTGGCTAGCCACATGCACAAGATTAAAACTGTACCTCTGCCTTTCACCATATACAAAAATTAACTCAAGATGGATTAAAGACTTAAATGTAAAACCTAAAACATAAAACCCTAGAAGAAAACCTAGGAAATACCATTCCGGACATAGACTTTGGCAAAGATTTCATGATGAAGACAGCAAAAGCAATTGTACCAAAAACAAAAACTGACAAATGGGACCAAATTAAACTGAAGAGCTACTACACAGCAAAATAAATGATCATGAGAGTTTATTTCTACAGAATAGGAGAAATATTTGCAAACTATCCACCCAACAAAGGTCTAATATCCAGAATCTATAAGAAACTTACACAAAATATCAAGCAAAAAACAAGCAACCCCATTAGAAAGTGGGCAAAGGACACAAACAGACACCTTTCAGAAGATATACAAGTAGCCAACAAGCATATAAAAAATGCTCAACATTGCTACTCATTAGAGAAATGCAAGTCAAAAACCACAGTAAGATACTGTTTCTCACCAATCAGAATGGCTATTATTAAAAAGTCAAAAAATAACAGATGCTGGTGAGGCTGTAGAAAAAAAAGGAATGCTTATAAGCTGCTGGTGGGAATGTAAACAAGTTCAGCCACTGTGGAAGGAAGTTTGGTGATTTCTCAACTTAAAATGAACTACAATTCAACCCAGGAATCCCATTATTGGGATTATACCCAAAGGAATATAAATCATTCTACCATAAAGGCATATCCATGTGTATATTCATGGTAGCACTATTCACAATAGCAAATGCATGGAATCAGCCTAAATGCTAATCAACAGTAGACTGGATAGAGAAAATGTGGTACATATACACCATGGAATACTATGCAGCCATAAAGATGAGATTATATTCTTTACAGCAACATGGATGGAGCTGGAGGCTATTATGCTAGATGAACTAATGCAGGAATGGAGAATGAAATATTGTATGTTCTCACCTGTAAGTGGGAGCCAATATAATACCATATGTCTCACTTTTAAGTGGGACACAAAGAAGGAAACAATAGATACTGGGCCCTACTTGAGGATGAAGAGGGGGAGATGGGTGAGAATCAAAAAACTACCTATGGAGTACTATGCTTATCACCTGGGTGACAAAATAATCTGCACACCAAACTCCTGTGACACACAATTTATCTATATAACAAACCTGTACATGTACTCTTGAATCTAAAACAAGAGTCAAAAAATAATAAATAAATAAATAAAGTGATACATGTGTGATTCTCTCTTTCACATGAACACTTAGAGGCAATTACAGGGTTATTAATTGGCTACATTTCAGTATTCTTGTGTCTCAGGGAATAGGGAGGCCCAAGAAGAGTGAGAGAGACAGGGAAACACCCGGTTCGTGGAATAGTCAAAACACACACATTTATCAATTAAGCTCACCATCTTATATGAGTGCAGTTTTTGGCACTCTGAAACAATTACATGAATGATCACAGATCACAATAACAGATATAATAATGAAAAAGTTTGAAATCTTGACAGAAATACAGAAGTGCAACAGAAACACAAAGTGAGGATATGTCTTTGAAAAAATGGCATCAATAGACTTGCTCAATACAGAGTTATCACAAATATTCCATTGTTTAAAAAATGCAATATCTGCGAAATGCAGTAAAGCAAAGCACAATAAAATGAGGTATGTCTTTATGTGGATTTATTTCTGGGTTCTCTATTCTATTCCATTGGCATATATGTCTGTTTTTATACAGATACCATGCTTTACAGTATATTTTGAAGTCAGGTAGTGTGATGCCTCTAGCTGGTCTTTGTGTTCAGTATTGCTTTGGCTACTGAGATACTTCTGTGTTTCTGTACAAATTTTAGGATTTTTTCTATTTCTGTCAAGAGTGTCTGGCATTTTGATAAGGAATGCCTTGAATCTGTAGATTGCTTCAGGTAATATGTCACTTTTAGCATAACTAATTCTTCCAATTCATGAGCATGGAATACTTTCCATTCTGTTGTGTCCTCTTCAATTTATTTCGTCACTGTTTTGTAGTTTTCACTCTAGAGATGTTATCACTCCTTGGTTAAATTTATTTCTAAGTATTCTGTAGTCATTGTAAATGGGATTGCTTTGTTGATCTTTTTCCAGCCTATTTATTAATGTATAGACTCATTACTGAATTTTTTGTATGTTGATTTTATATCCTGCAACTTTACTAAATTTGTTTATAAATTCTAAGAGTTTTTAGGTAGAGTCTAGATTTTTCAATATACAAGATCATGTCATCTTCAAAGAGAGTTAATTTGAGTTTCTCCTTTCCAACTTGATTGTCCTTTATTTCTTTCTCTTGCCTAATTGCTCTAAGTAGGATTTCTAGTACTATGTTGAGTAAAAGTGGTGAAAGTGGGCATTCTGTCTTCTTCCAGTACTTATAGGAAATTCTTTCTATGATGTTAGCTGTCATATATTACCTTTATTGTGTTGAGGTGTTTCTTCTATATCTAATATCTTGAGAGTTTTATGAAGGGATGTTGAATTTTATAAATGTTTATTTTGTGTTTGAGATTATCTATTTTGTCATTTGTTCTGTCCATGTGATGTATTACATTCATTGATATGCATGTGTTGAACTATCCTTGCATTCCTGGAATAAATCCACTTGATAATGATGTATTTATCTTTTTCATGTGCTGCTGGATTTGCTTTGTTAGTATGTTGCTGAGGATTTTTGCATCTATGTTCATCAGGGATATTGGCCTATAGTTTTGTTTCGTTGTGTGCTTCTCTGATTTTAATATCAAGATAATGCTGACCTCAGAATAAATTAGGAAGAATTCCCTCTTCTTCATTTTTTTTTGGAATAGTTTGAGAATCGGTGTTAGTTCTACTTTAAAACTTTGGTAGAATTTAGCTATAAAGCCACCCAGTGCTGAGCTTTTCTTTGTTGGGAGGCTTTTTATTACTGATTTAACCTTTTTACTTATTATTGGTCCTTTGAGGTTGTCTGTTTTGTTTCACTTCAATCTTAGTAGGTTGTATTTGTCCAGGAATTTATCCATTTTCTGTAGGTTTTCCCATTTGTTGGCCTGTTGTAGTTCATAATGGTCTCTAATGATGCTTTGTATTTCCCACAGTGAATCTTTGAGAGTGGCTTAACCTGTCTGAACTGCTGCTTCAGGCCTAAATGATAGGCCCAGATATTGAGCTCATCTTTCTAAATTAGCTAACCTTGGTTATATATATATATATATATGGTTTACATTACATGGTTTATACTTCAAAACTATTACCCGGAATTATCTATAGCTTACAGTAAAAACTTCAACTCAAATAAATTAAATATAGGGTGCTCTAGGTGTCTTTCTTATGCACTGGCAAATATAAATTCTTTCAAAGCATGTTCATAAACGAGTAGCCTAGAGATTGGGCAAAATTTGACAAATAATTTGATTGATATAGCAAAATATTTAAAAATATTGAACCAATTTTTAAAAATCAGAAAATTTCAAAGAAAAAAAAGCCTAGACTGAAAACTCTTTTTAAACTTTCAGATGGCTCTAGCAACAAGCACTGTGCTCACATTCTCATAGGTCGACACTTGGCTGGAGCCAAAAAGTAGCTGCCCCCATTAGGTGGGGTTTATGCTCAATTTGCCACAATTCCCAACATTTACTGATGCCTCCCCTAAACTGAGGCTGTAGGTTGCCTTTAAAAGTCACATTTACACTGTTGTCTCTGTTGCCATGTCACCACAAAAAGTTATCAAATGAAAAATATAGTTGGAGGCTTATGTTTTCTATGAGACCTGATATTCTATATAGTCTGTAGATTGTGTGTGTGTGTGTATGTGTATATGTATGTATGTGTGTGTGTATATATATATATATATATACATATATATATATATATACGTATATATATATACATATATATATATATATATATATATATATATATATATATATTCTATGAGCCTGGATATTTCTTTATGAAAATGAAAATCATGTCCATATATTCCATGTAAAATACCTAGTGGCCTTCCCTCACTTACTTAGCTGGGTCCTATAAGTATTTTAGCTTTCAACCCTTTTCTAATCATTCTTCCTAACATTCTGAGAGACGCTTCCACAGCTGGGAGCATAGTGACTAGGGACACTGTCACTAGGATTCTGCCATCCCTTGCTTTTCTTACGGCAGCTCCCCTCAACCCCCACAATTTGTTTATATATTAATATTTGCAAACAACTATCATTTAAATATGTGATACTATGGCTAAAATTAAATTTGAAAACCACCCTTGTAATAATAAGTATTAGAACATCTGTATGCACACTCATCCCTTTATGAAAACTATGACTAGGTTTAGATTCTAATACCCTTTATTAATACTCCTATACTCTACTGGAGTAGAGCATCAGTAAAATGTATAAGGAAAGAGAAATAGGTCATCTATATGATGTGTTAACATACCTGACAATATATCATAATTTGAAAGGTAGTTGTAAATATTACCTTTCTGGACACCTTTTAACCCATAAAAAAAGAATATTTACCATCTAAACAAATTAACTTGTACCATTTCAAATAAGAAGGCTTTATTAGTAGGCCACTAACTTCCACCACTATGTTAACATGAACTGTCACTCTACTTATAAAAGTCCCCACTTCTGAGAAAGATTATACTTGAGAGCTGTATTGCATAAAAACAGAGCATTCCTCTCATGAATCCACTTTCTGATTTGCACATAATTACTTCCTTGAAAACTAGAGAGGAAAGCTATCACGTACTTTCTGCAGGAGGCTCTTCTGGCCACTCCATCTATAGGGTTGTTTGGGTAACTTACAAGGCTCTCCTGGACACTGAGGCATCACTCAAATGTAAGTTTTACTGAGAACACAGAATCCAAGGCTTCTCCAACTCATACTTTCTAAGAAGATGCAATTTTATGTCAGTATTTCAGAGCATAATACAAAGCAGGTTTTCTCCTGAATGATTAAGGCCTGACAAGTGCCTCCTCTTAGCCCTGGCACCTTGTTCCTATATATGTTTGCTAGTTTAGCTGCACAAAGAAACACATTTTGGGGAGGAAAAAAAAAAGATAAATAGATTTTGCCAGGTTGGCTTTGAACCTATCTTTCACACCACTGTGAAGTGCGCTGCCAGGATGTGCGATATGTAGTTAGAAGCAGCAGATGGAAAAGCATTTTTGAGGGGCTTTTTGATGGTTCTGAATCTATGCAGCATTTACACACCAAAGCATGCTTGTTCATCTGTTATATATTTAGGGATATTTAAACTGTGAACATTTGTCTTCCTTAAAGACTACAAAAGTATCTGGAGACTGACTGACTTACTAAATAGACACAGTAAATTGATCAATAATTAGTTTGACATCCATCACCCCTTGGCCCCTCACTTTCAACCAATTCCTGGCCCTCATTCTGTATTGCCTGGCAGTAGCCTTATGTGGAGCCACGAGCATCCTATGTAGTGGAAAAAATGTCACAGCACCAAAAGAAAAATACACTCCCCATGTATGAGCATGGAGAGAGAGACAGAACTTTTTAAAAAGTTATTTATTTTTTAATTGACATATGAAACTGTATGTATTTATTATGTATAACATGATGTTTTGAAGTAGACATATATTTGTGAAATCGTTAAATTGAGCTAATTAACAAATGCATGAACTCACATAGCTATCATTTTTTTTCTGGTGAGAACACTTAACATCCTACCCTCTTAGCATTTTTCAAGAATACAATATATTGTCATTAACTAAAGTCACCATGCTATACAATACATCTCTTGAACGTATTCCTCCTAACTATAAATACGTATCCTTTGACCAACACCTTCCCAGCCTCCTCTCCTCTCAGCCCCTGTTAACCACCATTCTACTCTCTACTTCTGTGAGATCAATTTTAGATTCTACATGAGTCAGAGAGACCACTTTTAAGAAGCTCCATGAAAATGTAGGACAGTGAAATGACATGGAATGTCATCCTGTAATTCAGCAAAAGGTCGAAGTTTCCATAGTTGGATACTTTCTGCTTAGAACTTTCTCCTAATATTTTTAAAAATGATATTGGAGATGAGTGCCACCAAGAGAAAAATACACTTGAACAAGCCATAGGGGATTCATTTCTTTCCCAGTAGCTCATGTCTTACTCAGTAGAAACCAGTGAAAATAAAACAACATGCTTAGAATTTAATCCTAGGATAAATTGATAGTCACTTTCCAGAGCTAGTACCAAAATGGAGCTAGTAATAATGTTTAAATTAATGACTGACATTCTCTGAAATGCCTGCATAAGACATTTGTGTTTACTATATATCCTTCACCCATCCTTAACCTTGTTGCCTCAGATTGGCAATTTCAGAGGAAGAGCTCATGGCAAGAATAGATAAGCAGCTATTTATGGACAACAAAGTCACTGTTGTAATAATGAGATCTGGTTAGAAGATGGAATTATTGACTCTGGATTGTTCTGTGAATTCTGAAACCCAAAGATCATTTAAGAACTTCCTGAAGCAAACCTCAGATCCTCATCAGGCACCACACTATGCTTACCAATGCGTAAGTGCTATGGAGAACGTGAAAGAAAAGGAGGAAGGACAGCAGAACTCCAAAGACAAGCAAACCCAATTTTGACAAAACATGGGCAAAGGGGGAAAAGTATCCACTTTTGACTCTTCAATTAAAATGCATTTTCTCACTACTTCGGTCATTGCTTGGACTCATTATACTGAATATTCAGAAACAACCAATAAATTTTAAAATCAGTGGGGCTGAAACCTGAGGATCTCTACTGTTTTATTTCCTCAATCTCAGAAAGCTGGGAACAGTAACCAATGCCATCTTTCACTGACCTCACAGCCTAAACTCTAACGGGTTCTTGGTTGATATGCCATACTGCTTCCCTGAATAAATTAGCATATGCACAAAGCCTGAGTCCCAGAAGAGACAATCAATAGATACCAGTCTCAATCTTCCTTAGCAGGGATGTTTTGAGGATTCATAATCAAAGCACTATTGCCTGGCACATATTAAGGGCTCAATAAATGTTAATTTTCTTCTTTCTGGCCTTTTCCTTATAGTTAAACAAAAACATAAAAACCATGACATTTTTAAATGTGAAACTCTGATAAATTTGAAAGAACATTCTGTGGACCCAAAAATAAAAAAAAATGATATCTTCTAACTAAATATAATGTTTGTGAAACTGATTTGCATTTCAAATTTTGGCAGTACACCTATGAAGGGTGTCTCTGGCTCAGAACTCTGGCAAGAGGTGATGAGGACTTGAACTAAGGTGGTGGCAGGAGATTGGAGATAAATGGTTATAAGAGGCGGGATAGCAGAATTGTCAGGCCTTAAGTGCTGTTGACAGACAACCTGGGTTCCATCTCAGCGCCAACCCCTGCTAACTATGTGATTCAAGCACTTGTCTTACTTTCCAATCTGTGAAATAAAGAGAAATGTATTCTATCTTCACTGATGGATATGAGGATTAAATGAGACAATACATGTAAAGCACTTAGCATGGCTCCGGACATGTTTGTGCAAAAATGTTGGCCATTATTCATACCTGGAGATTATCACTGTGTGACTATTCCCAATTAAAAAATATGTGTTCTACTATTTAGTCTCAACTGGTCCCTGATCACATGAAAACCTTGAGAAAAATGGTCCCTCCATGTGGAGATGGGACCGTTTGTTTTGTGGGAAAAGAATGCAAGCTAAGCCTGGATGTGGTGGTTCATGCCTGTAATCCCAGCCCTTTGGGAGGAAGAGGATCATTTGAGGCCAGGAATTCAAGACCAGCCAGGACAACATAGCAAGACTGTCTCTGCAAAAACTGAAAAAAGAATAAACATTAAAATATTTAATTGCCATAACAGACTGTCAATCTTGGGACCTGAAAAATCTAGCATTCAGTTTTTGAGTTTCATTTTAACCGATAACATAGAATTCTGGTGTCCCGGGTATTAGAAAGCTCAGAATTAAACTGAGAGACCATTCAATAACTGCCAACATTTGGTTGAAAAAATACGTTTGAGAAACAAAATCGTGTACCCATCCATTTCCCAAGGGGTTCTAAGTGCTAGTCTCTGACTCATGAGAAAAGGCCTAGGAATATTGGCTTTCTATTAAAATATTTTTGCTCAATTTTGTTTTAATTCAGTCAATAAAAACCATACCTGTCTGAAAAACATGTATTGCCAGGAAAGCTGCTATTAGAGACATCATCCATAAATTGTCTCTATTTAAGATACCAGGTAAAAATTTTTCTTAGATATTTACGGTATGAAAATTCACCCCTGAAGAAATAATATATTTGTGTGCTTCTTTTTAATTTTTAATCAATAACTACATTGTTTTATTGTGGTATCCAGGGATCTCATAATTAAATTTCCTGTCCAAGTATAATATGATTTACGCTTAAAGTTAATAAAATTGGTAAAACTGTTTTCCACCTTTTTCTACCATGATTTGCCTGTCATTATAAAAATACAGCTGAAGAAGATAGGAATTGATACTTAATAGGTGGTCAACAGATATTGATCCCCCCAACATACTTCAATCTACTAATAAATTTTCATTCTTTTAGATATTATTAACCATTATACATGAGATTTTAGAAGTAGCTATATACATTTTTTAAAGTAGGGTACATGTGACTTATCAGTAATGGCCCTCAATATATACTGTTCTGACTGAAGTATTACATAAATATTTATTGGATGCCTATTATGTGCCATAACAAAACCATATGATATTTGTAATGACAATTTAAATAAATTTGGCTCAATAAATAAGTCAAAATGTTGGGAACAGATTATGTGCTCCTTTGGCCTTGTTAAGGAAATTTTATATTATATAAGTAATATGTCATTATTGGAAGAACAAATTTAAAAATGGAAATAATGAAAATAAATTAATATTAAAATCGCTTGCAAGCCTGTTGAGACAGTGTTTATTACTATTTTGATGTATATATCTGTTTATCCTTTTTTCATGCAAATTTATTCATATAAATACATATTTTACTTAAATTTAGAATCAAATCACTTACATTATAGTTCAATATATTTTAAATGGTATTTCATATCACTTAACATAGAGGGACACCATTTTTGATGATTGTGTAGCATTCGATTGTATAGATATACCTTCACTAGATAAATGAGTCCTATATTGTTGACCATTTAATTATTCATCATTTGAAAAGAAATTGTCTTATCTCGCTAAAAATTGTTTGTTTGTTTGTTTTGTAAGTATTGGATTTATAGAATATCTGAGAGAAACCAATCTAAAGAGAGGGAAAAGTTTAACTACTTTAAACCAGTGATGTGAGTGTGAGCACCTAGCACAGGAAAATGGGCACTCTCTTGCCCTCCAACAGGTGTGCGAATTGTTACAGGCTTTGAAGAGGAAAATTTGCAAGGTTCTAACCAGGTGCAGATCCTTTCAACTGGCAATCCCACCTCCAGAAAGTTATCTTAAGAAAGTAATTGAACTAGTGGCATATGTATTTATACAAATTAATGTTTCTCAGCAATGTTAATATAAGGCACAAGAAGATTTAAGGAGACTTCTTCTATCCCTATTTTTTTACAGTACTTAAAAGTTTTAATCTATTTTTACATTTATGAAATTAAGTCCCCTAGAATTTATTTTGCTGTAATGTGTGAAAATCTAACTAGTTTGTTTCCTGATGATTAGTCATGTGTCCCAATACCATTTACTGAATAGTCTATCTTATCCACAATAATGTCAATAAAACCTTCAACATTTTTTCAGCATATATTTATGTGAGCTTCTGTATTTTTTGTTCTGGTCCATAGGTTTACCATCTATTATGATGGTGACATCAGACAGCTTTTATCATTGTAATTCAGTAATTTTGAAAACATTTCTCTAATTACCTGTTCAACAAATATTTATTGCAGGTCTGGTTTTTGTAAGACATAATAGCTGACACTATAAGCAAAAGAGACACAGCTGTTGCCATTATGTGGCTTACAGTTTAATGAAGAAGATGGACAATAATCTCACAAGTAAATCTATACCTACGAAGTATGAGAAGTCCTGGAAAAGGAAAGTAACTGTGAAGGAATACATTATTAACTCTGTGGCATCAGGGGTGCTTCATTCTTTCCAATTAATGTTTTCTTCCAGAATTTCCTTTACTATATATATTCTACAAATGTCAGATATATTTTCAAGTTTTTTAACAAATTTGATCCATATCTTAATTAGAGTTGAATTAAATTTGTAATTGAATTCAGGAAGACTTAATATATTTGTAATATTAAACATTTACAGCTAAGTACAAGGTGTACTTCACTTATGTATTTCTTTGAAAATCCCATTAGGAAATTAATTTTTTTTATAAAACTTGGATACTTCTTAATAAATTTAATATCAGACATTTAATTATTTTTGCTGCAGTTGTTAATGGTATCTGTTTTCATATGATTTTAAAAGTCATCCGCATACAGGATGGCTATGAAGATTTGCATATTTGATGATATACTTCTTCATTTCACAGTAATATTAGTAATATAGTAATATTCTATACTATATAAATTGTCTATTGCAACTTTTTAATTTTTATTCTTGGTATTTCTAGTGGATCATCAAAGAATTATTTTTTTCGTTTCAATATTCATACTGATTTTTAACATTTTAATTGATTTTCCCAGTTAGCAGCTCTTTCTTAACATTGTAATATAAAATTGGTGACAGAGAGCAAGTGTGTTTGTCTTTTTCCTGACTTTAAGTCGATTTAAATGTAATTCTTCTAGTGTTACACTAACATACATGATGCTAATTGTTGGGTTGCTATAAAGTTTATCTTGTTTGGAAATATATTTCCAGTATAATACAAGTATGTTTAACTAAAATATAAATATTCTTCAAACTCATCAAATAGATTTAAAGCAATGAAGAGGATGCTCATGCTCTTCTTTTTCTTTCTGTCCTAGAGGTAATTTATATTAATAAATCCCCTAATACTGAACTATCTTTGAATGAATAGCTGAATTCTATCTCCAATCATTTACTGAAAATATTTGTACTGTATTTGTGAGTTTAATCCATAGTTCCCTTATTTTTTCTCTTTGTTCTTAAATATTTTATTCGTCCTTTTATTCTGAAAATAGCATTTCTGATATCAGAATTTCCAGACTTTTCTTATAATTGGGAAATTTTTTCTCTTTTATTCTATACAAGATGTTAGATGGCTTAAGAATTTCTGTTTCTTGAGGTTTTTTTGAATGATGTTCTCCAAAAACTTGTGTGTGCCTAGCAGCTTTTAAAGGGGAAGCTTCTTTGATAATGTTCTTTGATAGTTTTTTCAGCATTTTCTATAGTCAATAATCTATTCGGGTTTTACTATAGTTTGCAATACTATTTGGTCATCTATATTTTTATGCTAGTTAAACTCATTAATATTTATCAAATTTTGTCAAATGTGCTCCTTGTTTTTTTTTTCTTTTTTTTTTTTTTTTGAGATGTAGTCTTGCTCTGTTGCCCAGGCTGAAGTGCAGTGGCGCGATCTCGGCTCACTGCAAGCTCCGCCTCCCGGGTTCACGTTATTCTTCTGCCTCAGCTTCCTGAGTAGCTGGGACTACAGGCGCCCGCCACCACGCCTGGCTAACTTTTTGTATTTTTAGTAGAGATGGGGTTTCACCGTTTTAGCCAGGATGGTCTCGATCTCCTGACCTTGTGATCCACCCACCTCGGCCTCCCAAAGTGCTAGGATTACAGGCGTGAGACACCGCGCCCAGTCCAAATGTGCTCTTAAAATCAATTTTATTTCTTCTTTATTTGTAATTATATAAACTGTACAGGTTGAACTTGGAATAATTTTATTTTCCTTTTTTTTTCCTTATTTTTTATTTTTTATTTTTATTTTTTGAGATGGAGCCTTGCTCTGTTTCCTAGACTGGAGTGCAGTTGATGCAATCTTGGCTCACTGCAGCCTCCGCCTGCCAGGTTCAAGTGACTCTTCTGCCTCAGCCCCCCGAGTAGCTGGGACTACAGGCACGCACCACCACTCCTGGCTAATTTTTGTATTTTTAATAGAGATGGGGTTTCGCCCTATTGGCCAGGCTGGTATCAAACTCCTGACCTTGTGATCCACCACCTCGTTTTCCCTAAGTGCTGGGATTACAGGCATAAGCCACCGCACCCGGCCTTTTCTTTTCCTTTTTTCTGCTTTAATTGTTTGCTGTTTTCTTCCAGCTTTTCAGGTAGGCTCAGTTAATCTCATTCTTTCCTTTTGGTTTCTTGCTTAATAATGACAGCCCTTAAGGGTTAATAATCTTCCTCTAAGAATAGTTTTCTTAGGCAACTTAAGGTAAATAATCTTCCTCTAAGAATAGTTTTTGGCTACATCTTATGTGCTTTAGTAGATAGAATTCTAAATTATTTTTTATCTTCTAAATAATCTATAATTATAGATCTGATTGTTTTTTAACTCAAGTGTTATCACACAAGGACATTAATATATGTGTATATTATTTATATTTCATATATATGTATAAATATATGCATATATGTATATATATTTAATATTGAAGTCAGAAGAGTTTGTATGTGTTTATAAATTATGTTTTAGATGTTTAGAAATTATGATAATTTCTCGTTTTATTTTATTGTGGTTAGACCATATGGCCTAATGTCAGAATTTATTGAGGTTTTCCAATTTTAAAAATATTCTATGGATACTTGAAAAGAATGTATATTCCCAATTTTTGTGAATCCCAAAGTCTTGGCAACTTATTGGTTGGTCTACTTGGTGGTAGGGTGAAGCAAGGAAACTACTAAGCTGTTCTCTCCATCAGCTGGCTTCTCCACATCTCTCCACATTTATCCATTCTCAATCCTTATGGCTGCTTCTTTTTAGGCAGATCTAATCTATTCTGTCTTTATACATCTTACTTTTCCCTGCCTGGTTTTGCTTTTGCTATTTCTTTACTCTGTCTTGTCTTTGAAGTCTCTACTAATCCACAATCATCAGTTCATTTAAAAGAGTCATCCTTTCATCCTTTTACCTCCTGGCACCCTCACCTAACTAACCCATACTCTCTCTTTTGTTGAGGCTGTGGATGGCAAATGCCATTAATTGCCTACTCCATAGTGGTTTTCCCATAATTGCTGACAGAACTCTGCTTTTGTTTATCACAAATATATGCCTAGCCCCAAAGCAATGGATTGTGATTAGCTTAGACCAATTATGGCAATCCTGGAACCTACTATTCCAGATTACAATCCAGGTAAGTGTGGCCATGTAACTCAGATAAGAAAGAATAGTATTTGGATTTGCATGGATTTTGAAAAGCATTTGGAAAAGTCTGCTAGACAGTATGATTTGGGGAAAGGTTTAACTTTCTAAGGAGATTCACTGCCTTCCCTAATTTCTTTCTGACTTAAAGGAGAATGTGACGATTTGAAATTATTAGGAAAATGTTGAGAGAGCTGCAGAAACATTGGCACTAGTCAATATCCTAACACTAACAACATTTCAGCACCAAACATCCTCTATAATGCATATCTCTATTTAAAAATAAAGAAAGAAAGAATTATAGTTAGGCTGTTTTGTTACTTGCAGCCAAATGCATTTCTAACTGATACATTAGATTTATATCCCCTTCTGTGTTGCTTTATAATTATCCTTCCATTTCTTTGCATATATTTAACTGTCTTAACTAGCTTGAAATTACTTAGATTCATGAAATTTTCTTATTTTTATTTTGTATCTGGAAATAGCTTAAGTCAGAACTTACCACATGATAAGCATGTAATTATGCAATTATTTAGCACAGCTAAAATGTATTAAGTACTCTCTATGTACTATACAGTCTTTTAGGTGTGTTACATATATTCATTATTTATTCTCCAAAACCACTGTATAAAGCAGCTACTATTTTTATATTCCTATTCTCACAGATGAGGAAACTAAGGTACAAGGTCATACATCCCTAACCCATGTCCTGTTTAGGAAACAAAAAGTGCAGCGCACTGCCAGCACTCATTTCTTGGGGCGAATGGAAAATGGGTTAAGAGGCAAAGCCAAAGTTTGAACTGAAGAAATCTGACCCCAAAGCCCATGCTCTCAATAACCAGGATATACTATCTCTTATTTGATACATGATTTCAGTTTTTTTAATTTGGCAATGATATTTTGCATACCCATATATTTGGCAAACTTACAAACACACATGCCTACTCCCACATATACAACAAAATCCCCCAAAGAACTCTTCACTTGATATTACAATCTGTTTAATAAACAGTCATTCTTTTCCAGGAAGTCCCTGTTTTAGTAGCTGTGGTAAATCGTTGAGTCCCTTCTTCATTCAAAAGATTAATTTCAGCATTTTCCCTCAAAGGCTAGCTAAAACCAGAACCTGCCACAATTCTAACTACTAGATTGTTTCAAAACAAAGGTAGTCATTTTGTATAAAATAAGATTTGACCTGAATCTTCACCCTTTATTGGACTAAACCCAAAACCTCAACATTTATGAAGCTTTGAGAATGAACTTTGGGTTGGCTTCCTCACTTTTGTTTTTATACACCTCTTCACTCTTTGGGTTTGTCCAGGATGAAAAAACTGAATGACCAAAATAGCAGAGAGAAGATGCCCTTCGAGGCCCAGTAGAGTCAAGAAATAGTAAAAATTTAGGTAGAAACTAGCTGTTTTTTATAGGGTAATTTCTAAATCAATATTGTTTAAATAGAAAATCAGATGTGTATGTGACTGACAATATAATGTTATTTTATTATAACAAAATTCTGGACTCTCTCACTAACAAACATATAGTAAAGGGATTAACGTAGAGTCTCTTAAAACATTACAAGTTTTGTGACCTTGGGCAAGGCACTTAATCTGCTTAGCCATCTATAACAAGGTCAATAATGGTGTCTACAGCTAGGATTGACATGAGTTGTATATGAGCTGATGTTTATAAGGCATCCTCATCATTATTGTCACAGAACAGCTAATACGTACATAGTTCTTACTATGTGTCAGGCTCTATTATAAGTTTTTTTAAGTATTAACTTGTCTAATTTTTACAATAACACTATGAGATAGCTGCTATTATCTTCATTTGAAGAGATGAACAAATTGAGGCACAGAGTGATTAAATAACTTACCTAAATTCACACTGTATGTAAAGGATTCAAACCAGGCAATCCAACCCCCATCCCCATGCATTAACCACTATACTCTATCATGAGTTCAGAAATAACCATTTTTACACTCCATTTTTCAAAATAATGCATAATTATTAAAATTAAATGATATTTCAAATCAAAATAAATATATTCAACATAACCTCTACATAGCAAGCTGAATTCATGCCTGAAATCAAAATAGTATAGACCTAAAAGAATTTAGGCAAGGCATCTGTATATATGCATGTAGATATGCATATATCTATATTGTCGGGGTATCTGCAAAAACAGAATTAACTTATGTTTTTATTAAGCCATTTATTTTTAGATAATTATAGAGTCATATGCAGTTGTAAAAAATAACAAAGAAAGATTTCATATACCTTTTATTCAGTGTTACCCAGAGTAACATCTTGCGAAACTGTAGTGCAATATCACAACCAGAGTATTTATTTATATATGTAGACAAGATACAGAAATTTCCATCACCACAAGGATCTCTCATGTTACTCTTTTATCGCCATACCCATGCCACTTCCATTCTTTCCTGGCCTTAGCCCCAAATCACTGATCAGTTATTCACCTCTAGATTTTGTTATATGCAAATATCCATATTTCTGAAAGTTTTCACAAATACAAAGTGGCTAATTGATTTTATGAGATTTTGAACTTACTTTGTGTGTATTAGATCCTCAGTATCGCCTTACTGAATTGTCTTTAGTCAGGATAGGAATGGGCTTAAGTGTGAATAATGAGAGAAGTTGCAACATAATGACATAAACAAGAGGATTCTCTACTTCCTCTACAGCAGTCTCATTCCTACATATGACTTCTGGTTTCAACAACAGTTTTGTCATTTGTAAGCGTGAAACACTTTTTAGAAGATTTTACATTCCAAGGTCTTATATTAATAAACCTTCGTTGTAATAACATCGTATTTCTGCCTATGTACGTTGTTGTTTGTGAAACAAGGAAACATAAAGGGTTATCTGGGAATGTCAAAAGAAGTTCACTTATTTACCCATAATGAAGGGAACTTATATTACTAAAGAATTCTGCACGGAAGTCTCAAGATTTCATATAGTGACCAACATATCCATAAGCAATGCATAGAAAACAGAAGTTAGGCCGGGCGCGGTGGCTCAAGCCTGTAATCCCAGCACTTTGGGAGGCCGAGACGGGCGGATCACAAGGTCAGGAGATCGAGACCATTCTGGCTAACATGGTGAAACCCCGTCTCTACTAAAAAATACAAAAAACTAGCCGGGCGAGGTGGCGGGCGCCTGTAGTCCCAGCTACTCCGGAGGCTGAGGCAGGAGAATGGCGTGAACCCGGGAGGCAGAGTTTGCAGTGAGCTGAGATCCGGCCACTGCACTCCAGCCCAGGCAACAGAGCGAGACTCCGTCTCAAAAAAAAAAAAAAAAAGAAAGAAAGAAAACAGAAGTTAGTGTGTGTTTGTAGGAGTTGGAGCCATAGGTGATTTATAATTTTATACTTTATTACCGTTTCTGATACTTGTATAATAAGCACGCATCACCTTTATGACAGAAAATCATACTTTTTGACAGAAATATGATGAATTAATTTTTCACATTAAATGCTACAAGGACTGTTTTTTTGGAGAAGATATGCAAGTGTGTGGAGTCCCTGCATTTAACTGTGGGTGTTTCTGTGTGTCCAGACTTCTTGGTATGTTATATTCTAAAAACTACTTCGCAAATATTTACTAGAAAAGAGTGATAATCCTGTTTGTTTTTCTAAATCAAGGTAACACTTGAGTTTATTAATAGGCCAGTAAAAATTATATTGCACATAATGCTGCACAAAATTTGCCTTTTACACTTTTTAAAACTATTTCCATAAGACTTTAATGAGGGCCGGGCACGGTGGCTCAAGCCTGTAATCCCAGCACTTTGGGAGGCCGAGACGGGCAGATCACGAGGTCAGGAGATCGAGACCATCCTGGCTAACACGGTGAAACCCCGTCTCTACTAAAAAAAATACAAAAAATTAGCCGGGCGAGGTGGCGGGCGCCTGTAGTCCCAGCTACTTGGGAGGCTGAGGCAGGAGAATGGCGTAAACCCAGGAGGCAGAGCTTGCAGTGAGCTGAGATCCGACCACTGCACTCCAGCCTGGGCGACAGAGCGAGACTCCGTCTCAGAAAAAAAAGACTTTAATGAGTTAAATTTTATTTACATCATATAAGTTATATTACGTACAACACAGAATGTCAGAATTAGCAATAAATTACTTGATAAGAAAATGTAATCACTCTGAATTTGTTTATATTCAATAATAAATTATCCTTACATTTTCTTACTCTTCATTCCTATTTGAACAACTCAAGTTTACACTTCAGTTCTGCTGGATATCTTCTTTCTAGCTTTTGGCTTTATACTTTCCATCAGTTTGGTGAATAGTTGAAAAAGTAAACAATAAACTTTTTATTTGCTATCCCTTATCCTTTATTTTGATCTTTTTAAACATCTTTGCCCTTTGGTATTTGGAAAGATAAGTGTAATATCTGATATACAAAAAGCACTTCTAAAATGATCTAATCAACCAATCCTCAGAGTCTGCAGTTAAGCCAAATATTGCAGTGGTGAATGGTGTATAAAAATGAAAATGTAAGGTCCTTAAGCAAATATAGTATTTCTTTAGACTGATCTATACCAAAAAGTCTTTAGGAACCCTAAAACAAACTTACTTATCAAGCGAGCATGAGTGCCCCAAATAATAGCATGCAGTTCCATCATTCTGAATATTCTACTGATGGTCAATATTCTGAAGCCAGTCCTTTCCATACATAATTCCTCCCACCTTGTCAAGAGGATGTGGAACATCTGTATAGCATTAAAGGGTAGAGTAAATGCTTCCTCTTCTCTTCAAAGGCAGTTTTGTTCTTTTTGTTTGTTTGTTTTTTCAGCCTAGATACTATGAAGGCAGTCATTTGAAATGTATACAGCCGATTCTTTGTTTAAATCTGGAAGTTGGTGCATAGCAGATTAGCTGACTTGTTAGTTCTCTCTTTTTTGCCTTAATACTTTGATAATGATTTTAGTGAGCACACAGAAAAAAAGAAAAGTTACTTTTCTTGTATCTAAGCTTTAACTACTAGCAAATAGATGGTCAGTAATTCATGTCTCACTAGCATAATAGGCACATTTGATTAAAGTTCATTTAAGCCTTTGCCAATAGGTGCTCTGTGAAATGAAGCAAATAGGAGAGCATCCATCTGATTGGCTTGACTTACCAGCCTCAGCGCATTGAGGTGAAATCAAGCGTCATTAGGGATTATCGAATACAATTTTAGTGCCCGCTTAGAATTAGGCAGTAGTCATTCGGGAAAAAAACAAGAAACATTATGACTTATGTAGCTTACAATCCTAGCAAATTACACATTTGCTTAACCTTAGCATGCCTGTGAAAGAAATTTTTTCAAAGGTGCCAATGGTCAGACAGCCATGTGGCTCTAGTATAGAAATCAAATTTGTTTGCTTCAGAATCAAGCATAAACAATGTTACACAAACTGCTCAAAGCTATCTAATGGTTCACCTTTATCCCCCAGCTGAAACCCCACCCGGTCCATGGGAGGCCTGAGTCATCATTCTGTGTCAATGCATTCTGTAGCTACGCATCAGCACCTCTTACTCCTATCCGGAGACAACTCACTCAATTTAAGTTCTGTTAAAGTTAACTTAGGAAACATGTAGCCTATAAATAGAGGGGAGCATTTGGGAATGTGTGTGTGTGTGTGTGTGTGTGTGTGTGTGTATTGGCATCTATTAAAACATATCTACTTTTTCAAAAGTGCTCCATTGTAAGGAGAATATGCGGGCTAATTCTCATATTTCTGTTTATTTGTTTAACTATTAAGTGACATAATACTTGCCTGTAACATTGCTATCTCTATTATGAATGACATAATTATCATAATTCTCAGTTTTAAAAGCCCTCTGTCTGAGAGCTTTTTTTCTTCCTTTGTGAAAATTAAAACAGTTACTTCACTACATGCTCTATTGGGATGACTGACAATTGATGAAAACATACCAAGCTCCCACAAATAATTTTAATTTCCATCCAAAATAAAAATGTGTTAATTCCTCATGCCTATAACAAAAATATTTTCATAATGATACTGTTTACACAGATTTAATCAGTTGTGTCACTGGGGTACAGCAAAAAAGCAATGTGACCTGCTGAGATTTAGCACCAGATTGCAATTTACAATCAAGGCAGCAAGAGTCACTGAAGTGCATAGATCTCGCCCCAATTACTAATTAATCAGACCCGAAGAGGTCTCCATAAAAGGCACGACATTCAGCTGTGCGTCCCATAAATTTAAAGGCCTCTGTATTTTAAGGAGGAAAGGTGACCCATGGAGTCAAATCGTTACATGGTACGTGTCTTGTACAAAAGCTCATCCAACACCTTCCATTGGGTGCCTACTTATCTTTCTCCACTCCCTTTTTAAATGTTCTGAATACAAAATTTCACACTATGGCAGTAGCCCAGCATCATTAAAATGTCAGTATGCTGGTTTCTGTATAAAAACAAGTGACTGGCTTGCTTTTTAGAGTTTCTGTATCTGTACGAGTCTTTTTTCCTCTGCAGCTAGTGTCTATAGAAAATGACAGGGTATAATAGGTAAATGTATTTTAAGAGTGTGTTGGGAATTATGGGGAATAGCAATCAGTGTAATTCAGTTCAGTCCAACTTCTACCCAACTTCCTCAAATGAAAAATATATTTGATCCCCTTCACATGGGGATCAGATAATAGAAGTTTTATGAACTGCTCTGCTTTGACAAAAAAGATTCCAATTGAGTAGTCTAAAAGAAAACATGCGTTGCTGACTTGTTTATTTTAGCCATCTTTAAAATAATGAGCCGGATTCTCATTTTTCTTCCTTTCCTGGATCCCTCCTCTATGTGAAGCATTCCCTTTGAAGTAAATGGCAGCACTGGACCTAGAGGAGATCTGCAAGGGGAAGGAGCAAAATGAGAATCAGGCTGCTGATTTCAGATTCTTGATGGATAGCCTGGCCAAATGAAAACTAAAATTATTTGAGTCATGTTGCATTAACCACACGTGGTTCTGTATGGGCCACCCTAACACACAGTATCAGACCTGAAGGCAGGGATATTGGTACCCTCATATGTGTGCAGGAAGAATGACCAATTGCAGAAATGATAACTACTTTATAAGATATTTTGATGATACAATCTGTCCCCACTTTTGCTTATAAGGGAAACTGTCATGAAACAGATATCATAAAGCAAATTATGTTTTTGCAGAGGAAAGGTGCAATGACAAGAATTTTGCATTCTTAACCAAGGATCACATTGTGTAAATCACAGCTGTGGCAAAATAAGCTATGATAAGGTAAAAATGCAAAAGCTGTAAGACAAGATCTCCAGTGCCCAGGACCCCTCAATGCAGAGAGTGGAGGCAGATTGTGAGTTCCTCCATCCTATTCCCACCTCACAGGACCTGTATCCATCCCTTCTGGAGGACAGCAGAGGTATGGAGGAAGGTCTGGCAGGGTCTCCTGCCCCAGGGGCAGCTGAGACTCTTTTGCGGATGGGAGAAAGAAGGTGTATGGAAGAAGAGTGAGAACTAGACCACACTTGTACCAGGGCTCCCCACTCCCAGTGCAGGCTCCATTGTTTTGGTAAACTTCACTTTCAAAACACAAATTCCAAGACAAAAGTTAATAATTTCAAGAGGACCACCAGAGAACATTAAACGCCAAGTGCTGAATCCTTATGAGCAAAGGTACTACACTACTACACTGGTCACTCACCCATGAGCCAGTCTTGCTAAATGGTTGTTCAAGACTATCCACAGGCTGGGTGATGTGGGTCGTGCCTGTAATCTCAGCACTTTGTGAGGCTGAGGCAGGAGGATTGCTTGAGGCCAGGATTTTGAGACAAGACTGGACAACATGGTGAGACCCCATCTCTACAAAAAATGTTTACGAATCAGCTGGGTGTGGTGGTGCACACTTGTAGTCCCAGCTACTCAGAAGGCTGAGGTGAGAAGATTACTTGATGCAGGGAGTTTGAGGCTACAGTGAGTTATGGTCACATTCTAGCTTGCACAACAGAGCAAAACCTTGTTTCAAAAAAAAAAAAAAAAAAAAAAAAAAAAAAAAAAACTATATATCAGGCTGCATGGGAATAAGTGAAGTTGGAAGTACTAAACCAAAGGAGGAAATTGACTTAATTCACATTAAACATACTGTTCCACAAATTCTGTGGGGCAGCCTGACTAAATTGTGCCATTCTGTCTGTATTAGTCAGGGTTCTCTAGAGGGACAGGACTAATGGGATAGATGTATATATGAAGGGGAGTTTATTAAGGAGAATTGACTTACACAGGTGAAGTCCCACAATAGGCCATCTGCAAGCCGAGGAGCAAGGAAGCCAGTCTGAGTCCCAAAACCTCAAAAGTAAGGAAGCTGACAGTGCAGCCTTCAGTCTGTGGTCAAAGGCCCAAGAGCCCCTGGCAAACCACTGATGTGAGTCCAAGAATCCAGAAGCTGAAGATCTTGGAGTCCGATGACCGAGGGCAGGAAGCACCCAGCATGGGAGAAAGGTGGAGGCCGAAGACTTAGCCAGTACAGTCCTTCCACCTTCCTCTGCCTGCTTTTATCCTAGCGACACTGGCAGCTGATTAGATGGTGCTCACCCAGATTGAGGTTGGGTCTGCCTCTCCCAGTCCCCTGACTCAAATGTTAATCTTCTTTGGCAGCACCCTCACAGACACACCCAAAAAGCATAGTTTGCATCCTTCAATTCAATCAAGTTGACACTCAGTATTAACCATCACACTGTCCATCACTGCTCTCTCTTCATCTTCTAAAACTTCCTTGCAGCTTCCCCATTGAGATAACTTACAAGGGCAAGCCAGTTGCTCCCCAGAAATGCCATCTTGGTTATTTCCTTAATAAAATGTATCCAAAAGGAGCCTTTTCCCTAAGACATCCATACAGTATGAGAAATGCCAGAGGTTCTTATAAAAATAAGTTTAGTCATCAAATATATACAATTATGTTTTCGTATAACTTAGAATGCTCACCTTCTCCTGAAAAACTGCATTCAAATATTAGAATATCTATAATATGTAAAGCACATTTTAATTGCAGGTTTTTAGAACCATATTCATCACCATAAACCGTAGTAAATTGGTTAATTATATTTTAGTCCCCTTACATTCTTTTTCAGAACTTAAACAGATATTTTGGTCTGTTTCTTAATATTTCTTCTGTGCAGTTGTAGGAAACCTAATTATTTTTTTCTGTTCCAGTGACTTATGATGATGACACATCATGTGTACAAAGTGTGTTAAATAAAGCATATTTACGTATAACTCTGTGAGCTGCTTGGAATAAATGTTACTGCATTAATCTTATAAATGAGGATAAAAATGGTTCCAAGGCCAAAAAAGAGCCTGTACAGCCAAGACAATCCTAAGCAAAAAGAACAAAGCTGGCGCCATCATGCTACTTGACTTCAAACTATACTATAAAGGCTACACTAACCAAAACAGCATGGTACTCGTACCAAATAGATATATAGACCAATGGAACAGAACAGAGGCCTCAGAAATAACACCACACATCTACAACCATCTGATCTTTGACAAACCTGACAAAAACAAGCAATGGGGAAAAGATGCCCTATTTAATAAATGGTGCTGGGAAATCTGGCTATCTATGTGCAGCAAACTGAAACTGGACCCCTTCCTTATACCTTATACAAAAATTAACTCAAGATGGATTAAAGACTTAAACGTAAGACCTAAAACAATAAAAACCCTAGAAGAAAACCTAGACAATACCATTCAGGACATAGGCATGGGCAAGGACTTCATGACTAAAACATCAAAAGCAATGGCAACAAAAGCCAAAATTAACAAATGGGATCTAACTAAACTAAAGAGCTTCTGCACATCAAAAGAAACTACCATCAGAGTAAACAGGCTACCTACAGAATGGGAGAAAATTTTTGCAATCTATCCATCTGACAAAGGGCTAATATCCAGAATCTACAAAGAACTTAAACAAATTTACAAGAAAAAAACAGCCCCATCAAAAAGTGGGAGAAGGATATAAACAGACACTTCTGAAAAGAAGACATTTATGTGGCCAACAAACATATGAAAAAAAGCTCATCATCACTGGTCATCAGAAAAATGCAAATCAAAACCACAGTGAGATACCATCTCACGCCAGTTAGAATGGCGATCATTAAAAAGTCAGGAAACAACAGATGCTGGAGAGGATGTGGAGAAACAGGACATTTTTACACTGTTGGTGGGAGTGTAAATTAGTTTAACCACTGTGGAAGATGGTGTGGTGATTCCTCAAGGATCTAGAACCAGAAATACTGTTTGACCCAGCAATCCTGTTACTGGGTATATACCCAAAGGATTATAAATCATTCTACTATAAAGAAACATGCACACATATGTTTATTGCAGCAGTGTTCACAATAGCAAAGACTTGGAACCAACCAGCCCATCAATGATAGACTGGATCAAGAAAATGTGGCACATACATACCATGGAATACTATGCAGCTATAAAAAGGATGCATTCACATCCTTTGCAGGGACATTAATGAAGCTGGAAACCATCACTCTCAGCAAACCAATAGAGGAACAGATAACCAAACACCGCATGTTCTCACTCATAAGTGGAAGTTGAACAATGAGAACATATGCACACAGGGAGGGGAACATCACACACTGGGGCCTGTCAGAGGGTGGGGGTTTGGGTAGGGTTAGCATTAGGAGAAATACCTAATGTAGATGATGGGTTGATGGGCGCAGCAAACCACTATGGCATGTGTATAACTATGTAACAAACTTGCACGTTCTGCACATGAATCAGAACTTAAAGTATAATTAAAAAAAAAAATCAAAGAAAAAGAAAAATGTCAATCCTATAATGATTCCCATACTTTTTCTAACTTACAGTTCTGTGCAATCTAAACTTTAGAAACAGTTGTTTTTAATGGACATAATAAAGATCATATATGTCTTCAAAAAGGTGATTTCAAGGGTCTGATAATTTGTCTAAAATTATAGGAGGGTGAATGTCTGAGCTAGGGGTAGGCCCCTGGCTTCCCAGTGCTGGGCAGCTCCTCCTCTTCACCGTCTACATGTCCTAGGATCAGAGGTTCTCATAGCACCAGGCGGCAGGGCTGGTGGGTGAAGTGTGTTCATAGGCACCTGTTTTGTGCTTGGTGCTTTTCATATGATCACAGTGTCTGTTCACTACCTCCAAAATATGTAGAATTGCCTGAATCCTGAAAGGTTTTTGCTTTGATTTTTTAATATAATCTCCCCATGTCCCAACATTGGGAAGAGTGAAAACTTTCTGAAACAGGATAGAGCATAAACTAAGTCATGTGAAATAGAACATAAGTCATGTATCTGTGACAGTGGACATGACACTCATTTTTTGAAAAGTTGGTAAATTTAAAAATGCCTAAGTGTCTTCTTGTGAAGGCCTCTGCCAGAGAGAAGTCAGAACATCTGCACACAGCCCATTAGGCTACCAATATCAGGTAGGATTAATGCTTTAATGTATAGGTAAGGAGAGTGAGGCTCAGAGAGATTACATAGTGTGGGCAAGATCACAGGGTTAAGATCCAAACACAAGTCTTTGTGACTCCAAATCCCAACCTCTTTTGCACTCTGCCTCATGGTCAGGAGAGTATGTTTCTTGCGTTCTCTCTGCAGGGGACATTGTGCAAAGAAAGCTCTGAGCAGAGCAAGGAAACCTCCTCAGATTTTTCAGCCTGTTTTCAGCCTGAGTAAGCTGCTGTTTTCATGAGCTACAACTGCATTCTGTTGCTGAGAACCTCAGTTCCCCAGTGTGTTGAGAGGGTGAGGGTACGAGGAAAAGGAATACTGTTCCAAAAGAATAGTGGAGTTGAATACTGAATTCAAGGACAAATACAGAAACTCACATTGACTCATTCATGAATGAATGAAAGGCGAATATGAGAAGGGTATATTAGATTACCCTAAATAATGTTCTAATCAAACCAAGGGCATGGGGCAGAGAAATATGTGTGAATGGGGAGGACAATGACTCATGTGTGCTGTATGTCACAACATTCTGTGCTGTGCTTCTTTTAAATCCACAAAGTAATTCCTTTAATGTCTTATGCTTTTCTTCTATGTCACATCCTTTCTTTGAGGATCAGGAATTATTACCAGTTACATGGCATTCTAGGAAGCCCTGATTACTTGCACAAAGCTAGAAACATTGTGTATAGCCTATGTGCCTACTAGAAACCTTATTAGAAAAAATTTGACAATGGAACCCTAGGTATGAAAGAGTGAAACTGGAATGTACAATACATCATATTTCCTCTCTGCTGGCAGAATAAGTGAATAGCATGTCTCTTTGCCATACCGTTTTTAGCTCTAGAAGTGAAGTGAGTATTGTTTCATAGGAAGGAAGAACCATTTCTTCAAGATCACTTTCATATCAGTTTTTTTTTTTTTTGATATTTTATTTTAGGTTCAGGGATAAATGTGCAGGTTTGTTATATAGGTTAAGTTGTGTGTCAAGGGGGTTTGGTGTACAGATTATTTCATCAGCGAGCTGATAAGCATAATACCTGATATGTAGTTTTCTGATCTCTCCCTTCTCCCACCCTCCACCCTTAAGTGGGTCCCAGTGTCTGTTGTTTCCTTCCTGGTGTCCATTTGTTCCCAAGGCTTAGCTTCCACTTATAAGTAAGAACATAGAGTATTTGGTTTTCTGTTCCTGCATGAATTCACATAGGATAATGGCCTCTAGCTCCAACCATGTTGCTGCAAAGAACACGGTCTGACTCTTTTTGTGGCTGTGTAGTATTCCGTAGTGTATATGTACCACGTTTTCTTTATCCAGCCTATTGAGCTTTTAGGTTGAATTCCATGTCTTTGCTATTGTGAATAGTGCTGCAATGAACATACACATGAATATGTCTTTACGGTAAAACAATTTATATTACTTTAGGTATATACCCAATAATAAATTGCTGGGTCAAATATTGAGTTATCTGAGAAACTGCAATACTGCTTTACACAATGAATTAATTTACATTCCCACCAGCAGCCTATAAGCATTTTATTTTCTCTGCAACCTTGCCAGTATCTGTTATTTTTTTTACCTTTTAGTAGTAGCCATTCTGACTGGTATGAGACGGTAACTGAGGTTTTGATTTGCATTTATTTAACAATTAG
This sequence comes from Rhinopithecus roxellana, assembly GCF_007565055.1. NCBI lineage: Eukaryota > Metazoa > Chordata > Mammalia > Primates > Cercopithecidae > Rhinopithecus > Rhinopithecus roxellana. The sequence continues at coordinate 85,368,060 of NC_044562.1, read as the reverse complement.
TTATAATGAGCTTTTTTCATATGCTTTTTGGATGAATGTGTGTCTTCTTTTGAAAAATGTCTGTTCATGTCCTTTGCTCACTTTCTGATGAGGTTGTTTGTTATTTGCTTGTTAAATTATTTAAGTTCCATATAGACTCTAAATATTAGACCTTGGTTAGATGCATAGTTTGCAAATATTTTCTCTTTTTCTGTAGGTTGTCTGTTTACTCTGATGGTAGTTTCTTTTGCTGTGCAGAAGCTCTTCAGTTTAATTAGGTCCTATTTGTCATTTTTTGTTTTTATTGCAACTGCTTTTGGTGTCTTCGTCATGGAATCTGCCAGGGACTACATCAAGAATGGTATTTCCTAGGCTATCATGTAGAGTCTTTATTGTTTTAGGTTTTACATGTAAGTTTTTTACACATCTTGAATTGATTTTTGTACAAGGCACAAGGAAGGGGTCTGGTTTTAAACTTCTGAATATGGTTAGTCAGTTATCTCAGCACCACTTATTAAATAGAAAATCCTTTCCCCATTGCTTGTTTTTGTTATCTTTATTGAAGATCAGATGGTTGTAGGTGTGTGGCTTTATTTCTGGGTTCTCTATTGTGTTCCATTGGTCTAAGTGTTTGTTTTTGTACTGGTACTATGCTGTTTTGGTTACTGCAGCACTGTAGTATAGTTTGAAGTTGGGTAACATGATAACTCCAGCTCTGTTTCTTGCTAAGAATTTACTTGGCTGTTCGGGCTCTTTTTTGGTCCCATATGAATTCTAAAGTAGTTTTTTTCTAATTCTGTGAAGAGCATCATTGGTGATTTGATTAAAAAGCATTGAGTCTGTAAATTGCTGCGTGTAACATGGTCATTAATATTGAATCTTCCTAACCATGAGCATAGTATGTTTTTCCATTTGTTTCTGTTATCTCTAATTTATTTGAGCAGTGTTTTGTACTGTTTATTGCAGAGATTTTTCACCTACAAAACCACATGATCATCTCAATAGATGCAGAAAAAGCTTTCAACAAAATTCAACATCCCTTCATGTTAAAAACTTCCAACATCAGTGTGCAAAAATCACAAGCATTCTTATACACCAGTAACAGACAAACAGAGAGCCAAATCATGAATGAACTCCCATTCACAATAGCTTCAAAGAGAACAAAATACCTAGGAATCCAACTCACAAGGGATGTAAAGGACCTCTTCAAGGAGAACTACAAACCACTGCTCAGTGAAATAAAAGAGGACACAAACAAATGGAAGAACATACCATGCTCATGGATAGGAAGAATCAATATTGTGAAAATGGCCATACTGCCCAAGGTAATTTATAGATTCAATGCCATCCCCATTAAGCTACCAATGACTTTCTTCACAGAAATGGTAAAAACTGCTTTAAAATTCATATGGAACCAAAAAAGACCCTGCATTGCCAAGACAATCCTAAGTCAAAAGAACAAAGCTGGAGGCATCATTCTACCTTACTTCAAACTATACTACAAGGCTACAGTAACCAAAACAGCATGGTAAGCATGGTACTGGTACCAAAACAGAGATATAGACCAATGGAACAGAACAGAGCCCTCAAAAATAATACCACACATCTACAGCCATCTGATCTTTGACAAACCTGAGAAAAACAAGAAATAGGGAAAGGATTCCCTATTTGATAAATGGTGCTGGGAAAATTGGCTAGCCATAAGTAGAAAGCTGAAACTGGATCCTTTCCTTACTCCTTATAAGAAAATTAATTCAAGATGGATTAGAGACTTAAATCTTAGACCTAAAACCACAAAAAACCCTAGAAGAAAACCTAGGTAGTACCATTCAGGACATAGGCATGGGCAAGGACTTCATGTCTAAAACACCAAAAGTAACAGCAACAAAAGCCAAAATTAACAAATGGGATCTAATTAAACTAAAGAGCTTCTGCACAGCAAAAGAAACTACCACCAGAGTGAACAGGCAACCTACAGAATGGGAGAAAATTTTTGCAATCTACTCATCTGACAAAGGGCTAATATCTGGAACCTATAAAGAACTCAATCAAATTTACAAGAAAAAAAACAAACAACCCCATCAAAAAGTAGGCAAAGGATATGAACAGACACTTCTCAAAAGAAGACATTCATACAGCCAACAGACACATGAAAAAATGCTCATCATCACTCACCATCAGAGAAATGCAAATCAAAACCACAATGAGATACCATCTCACACCAGTTAGAATGGCAATCATTAAAAAATCAGGAAACAACAGGTGCTGGAGAGGATGTGGAGAAATAGGAACACTTTTACACTGTTGGTGGGACTGTAAACTAGTTTAACCATTGTGGGAAAACAGTGTGGCAATTCCTCAAGGATCTAGAACTAGAAATACCATTTGACCCAGCCATCCCATTACTGGGTATATACCCCAAGGATTATAAGTCATGCTGCTATAAAGACACATGCACACGTATGTTTATTGCGGCACTATTCACAATAGCAAAGACTTGGAATCAACCCAAATGTCCATCAGTGACAGACTGGATTAAGAAAATGTGGCACATATACACCATGGAATACTATGCAGCCATAAAAAAGGATGAGTTCATGTCCTTTGCAGGGACATGGACGCAGCTGGAAACCATCATTCTCAGCAAACTATTGCAAGAACAGAAAACCAAATGCCGCATATTCTCACTCATAGGTGGGAATTGAACGATGAGATCACTTGGACATAGGAAGGGGAACGTCACACACCAGGTCCTATTGTGGGGTAGGGGGAGAGGGAAGGGATAGCATTAGGAGATATACCTAATGTAAATGACGAGTTAATGGGTGCAGCACACCAACATGGCACATGTATACATATGTAACAAACCTGCATGTTGTGCACATATACCCTAGAACTTAAAGTATAATAATAAAAAAAAAAACTTCCAACAAACTAGGCATTGAAGGAACATACTTCACAATAAGAAGAGCCATCTATGACAAACCCACAGCCAGCATCATACTGAACAGCAAAAGCTGAAAGCATTCATAGACGAGAATGTCCACTTTCACCACTCCTATTTGACATAGTGCTGAAAGTTCCAGCCAGTTAAATCAGTCAGTAGAGAGAAATAAAAAAGCATCCAAATAGAAAGAGAAGAAGTCAAACTATCTGTTTGCAGACTATATGATTCTATACCTAGAAAACCCTATAGTCTACCTGAAAGCTCCTAGATCAGATAAACAACTTCAACCAAGTTTTAGGAAACAAAATCAATGTGCAAAAATCAGTAGCATTTTTATACACCAACATCCAAACTGGGAACCAAATCAAAACACAGTCTCATTCACAATAGCCACAAAAATAATAAAATACCTCGGAATTTAATGACAGACTTTGAACACAGCTTTGAGATAGATCGAAGGCAAAAACAGAAACAGGCTTTCTCTATGCCATCTACATTAAGATGTTTTTGGCTATCAACCAGAATTTTTAATGAGTAAAAGGGAGTTGTTTATCGTGACTTGGTAAAGCCATTCTGAAACGCATTTCATAAAATGAATTCTTAACATGTTCCATTTCCTTCTGCCCTCCACAATAAAAAAGGAAAGAAATATCTTGAAAACTTAGTTACCACAGTGAGATAACCATATTTTATGTATGACTCGACGAAGTACAGTATTTTAACCACTTTGAGGTATAGGATTTTTCTTGTTAGAAAATATTTAAAGAACACTAAAATTAACTTCTATTATGTGAAGGTAGTTGGGTACTGGAAATAGAAATGAGGAGGAAGAGAAAGTCCAAAGGTCCTGTTACGTACTCTTGATTGACCTGCACAGTATGTGACCAACTCCAGAGGAATTGCCTTACAAATTTAAAGTATGTATAGTACACGGAATGTTATGAATCATAGCATGTAAAAATCATTGTCTTTCCCCTTCACAGATATTCTGCACCCATTGCCTTTGGTTTGATTAGATTATTATTTGAAGTAATCTAAAGTATACTCTTCATATTCATCTTTCATGTGTTAATGAATTTCCATAAAAATATTTAAACTTTTCAAGATGCAATACATGTGTTGTGGCTCTGAACATGGAATCTAAAATTGGATTCTACATCCCCTTATTTTGCATGAGTTTTAAGACCTATGTTGTTTGTCAGGTCGTTTTGTGCTGTGCCTAAGGTTTAAACTGTAAACCTATGGTTTTAATATAAAAACAATGCATACAATATTAAAAAAAACTACAGCATAGGGTTATTGCATCATTAAAGAGAAATAATTTCCTACATTGCTATTCTGAAAGATCAACCATGCACTTCAAGAGAATGTGTACCAATTCATGTTTGACAACTATACATAAAATCAAATACGAGATTATTTCTATTTCTTATTTTGTCAAATGTATGGCTATTCCCATAACACTGGCAGGGGTGAGGTAGGGAAGGGGAGTCTTTCGATTCTTCCTACCTCTCAACAACATAACAGGGAAATGAAATGCACATCTGTAAATAAATGCATCATTAGATTCTCATCAATTTGTAAGCTTCGCTTGATGTATGGCTAAAATAATCCCACAAGGAAAACTAAAGAAGTGCTTGGTTCCAAGCACATGCCAAATAGATGAAGGGAGGGGGTTGATGAACGAGGACCAAATTATTTAAGTGAAGAATTTTGCAGATGCTAGAAATATCTTTTACAACAGTCCAGAATGGGGAACTATTTTAAGTACACAGCTACCAATGTATTCATTAACAGAGGAGAGCTCTGGACATATTAAAGGAGCACGGTAAAACAACTAATGATGCACTTGAGCAGTAACAGGTTGTCATTAGACCAGCATCTGCTCTCATCAGAGTTAATTATTCAGTTGCTTTGTTTTCCAAGTAGGTGTCTGGTAAAATTTAGCAGAATCTTAATTAAAACACATTTTCAAACTCCTTGGATGCTCATATCATCTAAAGGAATCAAGACAATTTCCACCATAAACATCAAGCTTCAGTTGAGCTATCAAAGGGAAGAAGGAATTCAACCAATATAAGTGGTTAGGTATTAACTCTTGGGATGCCTGAAGCATGCAGATAAGGAAAACCTACCTTGAGAAACAACCTATTTTCCCCAAATTACCGAACAGTCACAGCACACAGTCAAATAACAAGAATACTCATACACCTAATTTGCTTTCACTATGCAGTAGAGAAATGGGAATGTAGCATATGAACTTGTGACATCCAAAAGACAATGTAAGTGTATGTATTTACCCTTGAATTATTTATTTAATCATTAAAATATGACATGGATATACATTTCAACTTCAAAATTTGGAATACATTTTCAAAAAATGAAAATGTTTGCCCAAATGACCACTGTTTTACAATCAGCTGCTAATATATGGAAATACCATTCCTAGTTAAATCCTTAATATCAATATAAATACAACAAATGTTTGTAATTTCAATATATAATTGATAAAACTGTAACATATATACTGATGTATATCAATGCAATACTGCTATATTAATATACTGTGAATACAAAAAATATGAAAATTTGGACAATGAGTCAAGAATAACTATTGTGTTTGACCTAATACTTAAGTACTTAGAAAGCATATCGCTGAATAGAATAAAAGGTAAAACAATAATAATAACCAGGAGGAATAAGTATAGAAATATTAGGACAGTAATTAGAGCAAAATCAGAGAATGCTACCAGCACCTTCCTTAAACTGTAAGGGTTGTAACTTTACCCTGAATTTTCAGTATCTATAACACTGTCTGGAGGATAAATGTGAGCTATTCAGTAAAAAGATTCTTTGTATGAAAACAAATAATGAATATTGATTTTATTCTGCCATCAAAGTGAGTATGGGGTTAGCATATCTCATAAAATGTGAACCTAGTGCTCCCCCCAAAAAAATAAACTACACGCTGATTACTTCGTTTCACCAATTTGGATGTTAGGATATTAACTCCCCAGACTGGGTGAAGTCTACTTGAACAGATATCTATTTATTGTAATTACCATATAGGTTTTTTAAAGAATAGAATTATAATAATAACATAAAATGTATTAATAATGTATAAATTCAATCAGTTAATAAAAATACATATAGTCAATATGTCCAATGAACTCAATGAACTATAAAGGATATTCAGAGGAGGCTTCAGCTTCTTCAGTTTCTTCTCATCAAGAAATAGCTGATAACCCTAAACCAGTATGACTAAGGCACCTCTAATGCTCCATTTATACTTTTTTGTAATTCTTATTGCTCTAATTCCATACAGTCTGACTGCTCTGTTATGCCTGTTTATCTAAATTTAGTGCCTATCTTTATTTTCTTTTCTTTTTTTAGAAACAGGTCTCAATATTTTGCCCTTCTGGACTCAGACTCCTGAACTCATGCATAAGGGCTTATTTTATTTTATTTTACTTTAAGTTCCGGGATACATGTGCAGAGGGTGCAGGTTTGTTACATAGGTATACATGTGCCATGGTGGTTTCCTGCACCTATCAACCTACCATCTAGGTTTTAAGCCCTGCATGCATTAGGTGTTTGTCCTAATGCTCTCCCTTCCCTTGTCCCCCAACCCCCAACAGGCTCCAGTGTGTGTTGTTCCCCTCCCTGTGTCTGTGTGTTCTCACTGTTCATCTCCCACTTAAGAGTGAGAACATGTGGTGTTTGGCTTTCTCTTCCTGTGTTAGTTTGCTGAGGATAATAGCTTCCAGCTTTGTCCATGTCCCTGTGAAGGACATGATCTAATTTCTTTTTTTTTTTTAAATGGCTGCATAGTATCCCATGGTGTACATGTGCTACATTTTTTTAATCCAATCTATCATTGATGAGCATTTGGGTTGGTTTACTATTGTAAATAGTACTGCAATAAACACAAGTGTGCATGTATCTTTATAGTAGAATGATTTATATTCCTTTGGGTGTATGCCCAGTAATGGGATTGCGGGGTCAAATGGTGTTTCTGGTTCTAGATCCTTGGGGAATTGCCACACCGTCTTCCACAATGGTTAAACTAATTTACACTCCCACCAACAGTGTAAAAGTGTCCTATTTCTCCACAACCTTACCAGCATCTATTGTTTCCTGAATTTTTAATAATCGCCATTCTTACTGGCATGAAACGGTATCTCGTTTGGTTTTGATTTGCATATCTCTAATGATCAGTGATGATGAGCTGATCATCATATGTTTGTTGGCCACATAAATGTCTTCTTTTGAGAGGTGTCTGTTCATATCCTTTGTCCACTTTGTGATGGAATTGTTTTTTTCTTGTAAATTTGTTTAAGTGCCTTGTAGATTCTGAATATTAGCCCTTTGTCAGATGGATAGATTGCAAAAATTTTCTCCCATTCTGTAGGTTGCTGGTTCACTCTGATGATAGTTTCTTTTGCTGTGCAGAAGCTCTTTAGTTTAATTCAATCCCTTTTGTCAATTTTGGCTTTTGTTGCAATTGCTTTTGATGTTTTAGTCATAAAATCTTTGTCCATGCCTAAGTCCTGAATGGTACTGCTTAGGTTTTCTTCTAGGATTTTTGTGGTTTGGGGTTTTATTTTTAAGTCTTTAATACATCTTGAGTTAATTTTTGTATAAGGTGAAAGGAAGGGGTCTAGTTTCAGTTTTCTGCATATGGCTAGCCAGTTTTCTCAGCACCATTTATTAAATAGAGAATCCTTTCTCCATTACTTGTTTTTGTCAGGTTTGTCAAAGATCAGATAGTTGCAGATGTGCAGTGTTATTTCTGCGGTCTCTGTTCTGTTCCATTGGTCTGTACGTCTGTTTTGGTACCAGTACCATGCTGTTTTTGTTACTGTAGCCTTGTAGTATAGTTTGAAGTCAGATAGCGTGATGCCTACAGCTTTATTATTTTTGCTTAGGATTGTCTTGGCTGTACGGGCTCTTTTTTGTTTTCATATGAAATTTAAAGTAGTTTTTTTTTCTAATTCTGTGAAGAAAGTCAATGGTAGTTTGATGGAAAAAGCATTGAATCTATAAATTACTTTGGGACATATAGCCATTTTCACGATATTGATTATTCCTATCCATGACCATGGAATGCTTTTCCATTTATCTGTGTCCTCTCTTATTTCCTTGAGCAGTGATTTGTAGTTCTCCTTGAAGAGGTCCTTCACATCCCTTGTAAGCTGTATTCATAGGTATTTTATTCTCTTTGCAGCAATTGTGAATAGGAATTCATTCATGATTTGGCTCTCCGCTTGTTGATTGTTGGTCTACAGGTATGCTTGTGATTTGCGCACATTGATTTTGTACCCTGAGACTCTGCTGAAGTTGCTTATCAGCTTAAAAAGATTTTGGGCGAGACACTGGGGTTTTCTAAATATAGAATCATATCATGGGCAAAAAGAAACAATTTGACTTCCTCTCTTCCTATTCGAATACACTTTATTTCTTTCTCTTGCCTGATTGCCCTGGCCAGAACTTCCACTACTCTGTTAAATAGGAGTCATGACAGAGGGTATCCTTGTCTTGTGCTGGTTTTCAAAGGGAATGCTTTCAGCTTTTGACCATTCAGTAAGATATTGGCTATAGATTTTTCGTAAATAGCTCTGATTATTTTGAGATATGTTCCATCAATACCTAGATTATTGAGAGTTTTTAACATGAAAGGATGTTGGATTTTATCAAAGGTCTTTTCTGCATCTATTGAGATAATCATGAGGTTTTGTCATTGGTTCTGTTTATGTGATGGATTATGTTTATTGATTTGTGTATGTTTAACCAGCCTTGCATCCCAGGGATGAAGTCAACTTGATCTTAGTGGATAAGCTTTTTGATGTGCTGCTGGATTCAGTTTGCCAGTATTTTATCGAGGAGTTTTGCATCGATGATCATCAGGGATATTGGCCTGACGTTTTCTTTTTTGGTTGTGTCTCTGACAGGTTTTCGTATCAGGATGATACTGGCCTTATAAAATGAATTGGAGAGATGTACCTCTTTTTCATTTGTTTGGAATAGTTTCAGAAGGAATGATACCAGCTCCTTTTTGTACCTCTGGTAGAATTCGGCTGTGAATCCATCTGGTCCTGGGCTTTTTTTTTGTTTTTTTGTTTTTTTGGTTTGTAGGCTATTAATTCCTTCAAGGCTTATTTTATACTTTGCTTTTGCATTTGCTCAAGGCCTAGTCTTTAGGAATTAAGATTTTTATGGCAGACTGTAGCTTTGGACAAACCAGCTGTGGAAGGGCAGTAGAGTCAGTGCCTCTCTCAAATTTTAGTGTTCTGTGTACCACTGTGGTGACTGCAGGTCAGATTACCCAGCTCCTGCTGAGAAGAACATGCCATTAATCAGGTAACAGATGGATCCAAAATAGTGAACCCAGAAGGATGAGTTGTATTTATCTCTCAAGCATCTGTCTACAAGTAGATGGGGATGGGAAGTTCCAGCTAGTGGCACCAGCCTGCTGCAGGTCATTCAGGACTCCATTTACTTCCATCTGTTACTCCCGAATCTTCTTGGGCATTGTTGTTATTTGCTTAAGTTGGGTCATGGTCACATCTTTATTCTAGTTCATGGAATGAAAGTAATAAATGAAGGGGGTACAATAAATTACTTTTAAGTGAGTGACATAGTAGCTATACACATCACTTCAGTTCACATTCCATTGGCGAGAACTGAGTCCCACGAGCCGATGCTGCAGCAAAGTCCAGGAAATATAGTCTATGGTAGGTCAATCATGCGCCCAGCCAAATATATTTTTCAAAGAGATGGAGAGAATAGACTCTGCTGGGCAACTAGCATAGCTGGAAGGAAATAAGCTGAAACAGATAATCATGTTGGGTTCACCTGCCTTTAATTGAATCAATCTTCTTGTGAATGAAATTAAAATAATGAATGAGAGTCCTCTATCTAAGCAATGCGTATGTATTTTCATTAAACAGCACCTATGTAACAGTTTCTCCAGGAATTACTGTTTAATCACTTTCCAGTCAATGTCAAGTGGAAGACCTTACGTTTCCATCGAACCCACCAAACAATTTTATCTTTGATCCTAGTTCTTGGAAGCATATAGTGATCCTGGGTATAATTCGGTCCTGCACTTCATTTTACAAATGAGAAAACTAAGGTGAAAGATGACGCGGTGGCTCATGCCTGTAATCCAAGCACTTTGGGAGGCTGAGGAGGGCAGGTCATGAGGTCAGGAGTTAGAGACCAGCCTGGCCAACACGGGGAAACCCCGTCTCTACTAAATATACAAAAAATGAGCTGGACGTGGTGGCAGGCACCTGTAATCCCAGCTACTCAGGAGGCTGAGGCAGGAGAATTGCTTGAATCCGGGAGGCAGAGGTTGCAGTGAGCCGAGATCACACCACTGTCCTACAGCCTGGGTGACACAGTGAGACTCGGTCTCAAAAAAAAAAGAAAAAAGAAAGAAAGATGATACAATGACAAGAAATGGTCTCTCTATGTCTGAGATTACTAGCCTGGGAGTCTGGAAATCTGCGTCCTAGGCTCTGGTACTACTTCCTGTCTCTTTCTTTCATTCTTTCAAGATTTACGTTGTATTATTTTAGTCCAGAGAAATGTAATAACACCAGGTAGCGGTGAGGTGGGGCTTCAATGCTAGTCTGAGTTAAACCAGATGAAAACAAGATAGAACGTAGAAAGCTAAGTAAGGGACCACAAAATGAAACATCAACATATTGGCCTCTGTCTGTCTTTCCATGATTACTCACCACAGTCTCCTTTTATACACCCTATTCTGCTTATATAGCCTGTGATTTCTAGGTCTCATGCTCAGGGAGCGAAACAAAACAGGGAAATTAAGGCACATGTCACAGGGAAAATATTGCCCTTATACAGAAATGTGCATCATTGTTCATATGTTCTTATTTAACATTCTTTGTCATCATCCTGTAAATCTTAATTACTACAAATTAATCTGAATAGAGCAAAAAGCAGTCTAGAAAATTGAATTAGAAAAATTACATTAGTTTATATCTCAGAATTCATTCTTGAGTAAAGTTTGAGAGCTACTGGTGACTACTGGATTCCTCATTGTGACATAAAAATTATTAGAACAGAAGGAATCATACTTTTGTCCAAAGCATTATTCACCCTCAGTCTATTATGAGTATGATCTTCTTAGACTAGTTAAGGTTTTAAATTATTTAAAATCAACTCAATTCTAAACTCAAAGTAAGGATGTCATATCTGGAGGCCAATTCTGTATGGTAGCTAGAATAGCTTAGTATAGGGTTGACATTTCATTTTAAAAAACATTTTTCATAATTTGTAGATTTTATTCTTAAACCGTTCTTTTAGTATTTTAGTTTAGAATTGGTAACCTGTAAGGTTCAATGCTTCTTAAAGAACTTGGAGCTTTTCACTTTTCATTGTTAACTTTATTTTTCCCCCTTTCCCCCACCCTCCCTGCCTTCCCACCTTCCTTTCTTTTCTCTTCCCTTTCACAAATATTGACTCAGCACTTAGTATGTATCAGGTACCCTGCTAGAGATTAGGGCTATAGAATGAATGAGACAGTGTCTACTTGCACTAAGCTTACAATCTATTGGTGAAAACAGATACTAACTTATAATTTTTCTAGTATTGTAAAAGTTAATAGTGCACTCTCTGGATTTGGGGATTTAAAAATCTCCTTTCACCAATTCTGCCCTCTGAACTTCTGGGAAATATTCAAGTTCAACTCAAAGAACATTTTTTGTTCTAAAAAAAAAAAAAAAAAAAAAGCTTTTCATATTAATTTCAGCTCAACAAAAAGCCTTCTGAAGTCTGGCTTCAGAGGTACACACAAATAAGTGGTTAACGGGACACTCGCCTATCTGGGCCTACCCACAACTTTCCTATCCCCTAAAGCACTCCATGGCCAGAGCAATAGGGAGTTTTTTCAGTAAACACTGAATTGACTTTTGAACTCAATAATGCCAACTTGATTTTTTCAGTTACGCTGGTGATACAGTGTACCTATCTACAATGGTTTGTGGACCTGCTATTATTTTTATGAGTTAGTCAACTTGAAATTTAAGAATGGACTATAAAGCCATCCCTTTATACAACCAGAAGAGAGAGAGAGAGAGACAAAGGGAGACAGAGACGGGGGTACTGCACAAGGAAACTTAAAAATCCCACCACAACAGATGGCTTGTGCCATTTTGAATTTCCTCTCCCTAAGGAGTAAACCCTTGTAGAGGCTATTAAAGCTTCTGTTTGCTTGAGAAAATGCTATTTCAATATTGATGGCTATATGTGTGTGACCTCCATCGAAAACAAAGTCACAGAGATTTGCCTTTAATTCAGAGGAGTGAAACAATGAGGTTGGAAGACTAAACCAACCCAGTGTCACATGCATCCTTGAGAACTGATTAAAGTGACAGCAGTGAAACAAAATTGCACCACTCAATACAAGATTTGTCTCAAGGAATAAAAATAAAATAGGCATATTACTCCTCAAAGACACATATTTTATTTAGTTGTTAAGAGTAGAGTGTTGGAATTTTTGAAGAACTGTTGCTATTTAATAGAGGTGAAAGTTTTAATGTGAATACTGCCTGTGTGAGCGCGTGTGTGCAAAGTTGGCGTGACACATTCTGCTCAAATTAGACTTCTAAATAACTAGTAACAGCTGTGGTGCTTAGAAATCGGTTTGGTTTAAATGATGATGTCATGTGCTTATATAAGTAAAATAGGTGTACTTATTGAATGGCAGAGTATATAACTCACTCTTTATCTAAAAGAGACAGTGTAGGTACCTTTGTTTGGAGGCTGTAAATATGCCACACCTAAAAGTAAATTATATTTTTCAACACACCTAAAATTTTTATCTTCATGCACTACTTAAAAGTATGTATGTCCATATATATAACAGAGATAAGAGCAGACATAAAAATTATTTCAAGGCAGCATGAAAAATTACCCAATACTTATATCCTGTACCTGAATTAAGATCTGTGATATGGGTGACTGGTATCCTCCATCCATGATTTAAAATAATAATAAGAAGAAGAAATAAGAAATAAATAAATGTCAGGAAACAGTCAAGTTTGTAGAATTACATTTTTATTTTCTAAAAGCACATTAACAGCAGAAGCTAGTAAATAAAAATTACTAAAAAACAATTATAATTAAGCTACTAATTCTCTTTTCTACAGTAAATACTGGATAGAGATTAATGTCAGGGAACATGCTTGCCCTAAAATTTAGGGAAAAAAAAGTCATACAGTAAGCACAATGAATATTTTTAGCTGATCTGACTGTAATAACTTGAGAAATGAATGGTATTTGAGGGGAGAAAGGGGAGCATATTTTAAAATTAAGTATATAATGAAGATTCTTCTCTATTACTAGAGGTCTGAAATCATGAATAAGTCTAAATCCGACATCTCTCTTCACACTCACAAAGATAGAAAGATAGCAGTTAGCAGCACAACATACTTATTTTGATATTGTCTTATAAAAGATCAGGTTAATTATAAAAGCATTATTCATTTATGTGAAAAGATTTCACGCATGTTCTTGATTAAAGAAAAGCTCAAAAGAAATGAATTATTTTTGTTTTGAAACTAAAAATATGGCTCTTTTAAATGCCTTTCCTTCCAAAACCTTAAAAAAGAGAGAGAGAGAGAGAGAGAACAGCTTCTCATTCAGAAACACAGGAGACAAGTGTTCTTCCAGGGAAGGCTACATTCTTCACTCTCTGCACCCCTCGTCTTTTAACATTGAGGGAATCTGGTGCTAACATACTTTCTTCACAAAATCACCAGTGCCTCTCATTTCAGCTATTAAGTATTTAAAGGCAAGTAGTTTGAGAGTGAGTCTATCTCTTCTTCTAATCCTGTGTGGGCTAAATAAAGTCCAAATTCTCAAAATGGCTTGCCATCTTAGAGAAAGAAGGAAGAAGTGTTTAAGAGGACACATAGAGGAAAAAGTGTTTCCAAAAGAAGTTATGGTGATATAATATGGTAAGCAAAAAAAAAAAAAAAAATGTTTGCTATGTCCTACACTCAGCTGGAACATCTCCTGTTTGGAGATATTTCACAAAACGATTTCACAGACAAATGGTTTAATGCATGGCCAGCCAATTTAGCCTTTATTTTAAATATATTCTTTATGCATATAGATATTTTGAGATTGTGCCTTCTGGAATGATTACTGAAACCACATTGAAAAGTCATTATGCAGAAACATGGGTGTACAAATAGTTCATAGCTTAGGGGAACTATAAATAGAACAGGCTGAATCTTGTTAAAGAGTTCATGTCCTGGTTATTTAAAAGAACTATTTTGATGGCATCGATTAGCTATAACACTTCTAATTAGCATTTCACTAGAATAAAGTACAAAAACAATCACACTCAAGGTCTGGAAAGGAATATTGATGAAAAATACACTGAATTGAAAAATGAAATATGGTCTAATTCCACCAACAGGGAAAGTTTTCTTTTTCCTTTATGTCATAATTTTTTAACTCTAAGGACATGTAAAGCAAGTACCTGTAACTTTTTGGTTTACATGTTCTAGAAACCAATGGTAATTGAAAAATATAGAAATACCTAACCAGATTCTTAAAATTTCACAGATAATTGTTTGGAACCAAGTGATTAATACCCCATAAATCATTCTAATATTATGTGACAATGACAATTACATGTGTTTTGGTATGAAACTAGTTACTATCAAAGGGGTTACAAAATATGCTTTTTAATTTTTAAGGTATATTTATAAATTTGATATGATAAAACTGCATGCTACTCTTAATAAAATCCCAACGTCTTATCTTAGGAAGTAGTCCTTATGATACCCTCACTGTGTTATCACTCTTCTCAGGGAATCCTTAAGTGACTAGCAGTCTCCATTTCAACCTTCTCACTTAGTTTTTCACATTTAATGGATAATTGCTTGTATTTCACAATTTTAGGAAGAAATGGACAATGTTTTGATACTTTTGGCAGACTACTAAAGGGTGCTGAGATATAGTTAACATTGAATATAGATATAGACATTGATATGTCTGCATGTAGGTATGAAATATATTTGCTGATGTGTATATACATGCCTGTGTAAATATATACATATATCCTGCTTCAGCAATTTACAAGATCACAACATGTATCTTAGTAAAAACTACCTTGTTTGGGGATTACTGTGCACAGTCTTAGCCCTGAATGAGATTGAAAGTTCATAACTTCACAGACATTCACGGCTAGTTTTTTAAACTTTGATGAGTTTAAATTTTACATTATTAAACAACTTAGTTATCTATTGCATGAAACTATTTGAAAATATTTAAGGTATGACTTATTCATTGATACCAGATTTTATAAGCTTTCTATATGTAAAACTATTTTAAAGCATTCCATCTATTAGACCCAATATTAAATATCACTGTAAAAATAAGAAATAAAATATTGGATGACCAATTCAAACACCCAACACAAAATATTTCTATCTTATTTTTCACAGGAAAATAAAAAATAAATGCCTTATCTCAAACTACATAAAGAAAGACAGTTTAGGTTCTTATGTAGTACATGGGCATTGGAGTGATTTACTTGATTTTCACATAGTTCTTAACCTCAACATATTTATACTCTTTTCTCTGTCCCTCCATCTCTTTAGCTGCTAACAAGGGTAATGTCAACCCAGCTGAAACTGATTAACCAACAACAATCTCATTTTAAATCCGTTATAAATAATTTAAATATATAGACCTCATGAAAAGTGGTATGCTACAACCTGATGCTTTAAGAGTTCAAACAAGATTGTGCCATAATATTTAAATGGGACTAGCTGCTTCATTCTGTGTCCTGTGAAGCATTATGCATATAGAATACTGAGGTACGTGGTGGGAAAATTAAGCCCATGAACAGCAGGAAAGATGTTTTTACAACATATGCCAATGAAATAGTCATTTGCCATCACTTACTTAAATGAACCAAAAGATAGATAGTATTTTGGGCATTTATCCAAAAAGGAGGGTCTGGTGGGGAATGCAAAATCTTCAAAACTAAAGGAAATCACTCTGAATGCATTTCAAACTAAATGCTTATGGTTTAATTTAGATCTGCTTTATTAACCCATATTAATGGATAGTAATCACTTCAGTTATGATCTCCAGTTATTAAAATAATATTTTCATAAAGGGCACAATGAAATTGGATATAAGTGGGGAAATAAAATGATTCAAAAAAACAGCTAAGCTTAAATGATACCTCCATATGAACTTGGACACATCTTTCACTTCTTAAGTTAATCAGATTATTCCATCGTAAAAACATATTCAAACATACAAGGGATACAGTAGAGTTATTATTTGTTCATTCAGGAATACCTCATTGAAGAGAAAACCAGATACCTTTGTGGCTCTCATCAGGCCAGTAATAATAATCTACCATCAGCATTAATTGGTTCTGAGGCAAGTATCTGACCTAAGATGGGCCGAGCTAGATCTGAAGATTCTTTAAAAATAAACTACATATGGAGAGCAGTAAGTTGCTGGTCAGGTTGTGATATTTGATGCTTGGAATTCACTGGTTTTATTTCCTGCCAGATGGACTGAAAGATGGAAACCAGTGTTTGTAGCAGAGAATAGTGTCCTAGAAGCATTCACCGTGTTGTGTATCCATTAACTCTGAGGGCTTACTGGACCCTTGCTGGTCTCAGAGTTACATTAGGTACTTCAGTGTCCTTCAAATACCTCTCTTCTGTCTAATACAGCGAAGTCATCTTCCTATTCCTTGTGCTCAGAAGAATTATAATTAACATACCAATAAATCAGCAAACATTTCTGATAATTTACTTGATGCTTACCAATTCTGAAGACATTCGGAAGAATCAGTAGATTTAGACACGGTACAGGAAGGTGCAATTAACTCATCCAAACTATTAACTCATCCAAACTATTGTTATCCAGCACACATTAACTAAATAGCTACTGTGCATTTTTTTTTTTTTTTTTTTTTTTTTTTTTTTTTTTTTTTTTTTTGAGACGGAGTCTCGCTCTGTCGCCCGGGCTGGAGTGCAGTGGCCGGATCTCAGCTCACTGCAAGCTCCGCCTCCCGGGTTTACGCCATTGTCCTGCCTCAGCCTCCGGAGTAGCTGGGACTACAGGCGCCCGCCACCTCGCCCGGCTAGATTTTTGTATTTTTTTAGTAGAGACGGGGTTTCACCGTGTTAGCCAGGATGGTCTCGATCTCCTTCCCTCGTGATCCGCCCGTCTCGGCCTCCCAAAGTGCTGGGATTACAGGCTTGAGCCACCGCGCTCGGCCGCTACTATGCATTTTACTAGGACCTTAATACAGAAGTGTGTAAGGCACAGTCTTGGGATAAAAGCCAAAAATTGGAATAAATAAAAGGGAAAAGGATGACGCAGTGGCTTACACCTATAATCCCAGCAGTTTAGGAGGCTCAGTTGAGCAGATCACTTGAACCAAGGAGTTCGAGACCAGCCTGGGCAACATGCAAAACCCTGTCTCTACAAAAAAATACAAAAACTAGCTGGGCATGGTAGGGTGTACCTGGAGTCCCAGCTACTTGGGAGGCTGAAGTAGGAGGATCCCTTGAGGCTGGAAGGTGGAGGCTGCAGTGCGTCATGATCATGCCACAGCACTCCAGCCTGGGATACAGAGCCAGACCCTGTCTCCAAAAACAAAACAAAAATACAGGCACTTAACATAAATGAAACCTAGGGTATGGTGTAGGAAAGTCTAAGTTGCTTAGAGAAGCTAAACACCAAATACAGTGGTTGAGGGAGGTACCTCTCCACCTGGACCTGAGGGCAACCTTATAGAAGCCTATCTGGGGCTAGGAGAGCAGCAAAGAATTCCTAAACTCTTCCAAAGCCTCCTCCCTGCAATTCTCTCCCATGCTCAGGCAGAGAAGTTTTGAGAAGGTTGGAGAAAAAAGAATTGCAGTGGGATTAGGGTGGACAAGAGTGGTTTACATTATGACCAGGACCATGTAAAGGACTGTGGACATCAAAAGCACGTGCCAACACAGCATGACCATAGACCATATAGAAGAAGGCAAAGGTCAGCAGGGACCCAGGTCCATACTCAGACCAGACTCCCTCCCGCCCCCTCCAGGGTCCTGATGAAGGATGGGATGTAAACCCAGTCACCACCCTCCCATATAGATCACCCCAGATGAGAAAGAGAGGCAGTAGAAGCCAGAATGTTCACTGTACTAAGTTTAAATTCTGAACTGATAACATTTAAAACAGACTATGACTGAGATAGCTTGAAGGGGCAGGTTTACTTTTTTTTTTTTATCCCACAGAGGACTCATCAGCTACTTGAGTTTAGTTACAATACACAGAAGTATTTTAAATCTGTTATAATACACAGTCATGTAAAAAGTCTGAAAGAAGGAAAAGGTACTCATATATATTAAGTAGTGAAATGCACCATTCATTAATTATATAATCCCCCCAAGATTGTACAGTTCCTGAATATGGATATTAGATCCCAGAAGACACAAAACATAATGTAAAAATAACTTTCTATTTATGTAATATAAATTATTATTACAAAATTGACTTTTGGTGGTAAGACATATTGATATTCAGTGAAGAAAAAATGCTTTAAATGGGTGACTTGCTATAAATCTAGAAGATGTAAACTCCATACTTGAACTTGGAATATTCAGGTCCTAGCTCTGTCTCATATGAGTGTGTTCTTGAGTATGTCACTTAACAGATCTGAGATATATTTTATTAACCTGTAAAACAGAGAAAATAAAACATTCTTTACCTACCTCATATAATCGTTGTGAAAACCAGATGACAAGATATGAAAAAACACCTTAAAACTTCAAAGCTTTACAGACATAGGATTAAAAATGTAATGCTCAAATAGCCACTCTCTCATAAAGAGTACTTAGTATGTGGCCTTGATTACTCGAAAATTATTTATGAGTGGCTAGAACACCATGTAGAAGCAAAGTAACCGCAAATTTTTGATGGTTTAATATAACAAACTTACATTTCTTGCTCATACTATATATCTAATAAAAGTTGGCAGGAGACTGCTCCACAGTCGCTTAGAGCTCCAGGCTAACAAAATCTGCATCATTTTATAATGCTGCCATATCAAGCAGTGGCATCAGAATTTGCCACATTACTGGAACAGAAAGTATATGGGGTACATATACACCTTAACTGCTTCAGATGAATGGTAACACACTTCTCTTCCTTTCAAGGCCCATTGGGCACAATTTTTTACGTAACACCCACCTAACTGTAAGGAAGAAAGTATTTGCATGTGTCCAAAAAAAAAAAAAAAAGAGAGAGAAGTGAATATGAATATGCTTTATAATCTCCAATAAAAAGACACCATGAGAGATAGAAAAGATTTATAAAACCTGTTAATATATTTTAAAAGATATATTTAATTGGGAAGATGAAGCAAATATATATAGGTGTGTGTCTATATATATGTGTGTGTGTATATATATATATATATATATTCATTAAAATATAAGTAAGTGCAATACTTCTAGTGACTATCACTTCAGAATGCCCAAAGGTAGGACATATGATGAACCTCACTGTTTTTTCTGAAAATCACACATCTTTTTTTCTTCTGGTAAGAGTATCTTTATTTTCCTTTGCAGAATTATAATTTGCATCATCTCAGCCTATGTGCCAGAGGGGTGTATGACCCAGAAGTGACCATATTCAATTATTCCAGCAACAATGACAGGAATATGACCCTAGTACAGGCAAATGTAAGTCAATTATAAAATTATTTTTGTACTAATGATGGAGAAAATTTCTTTTTCCAGTGGAATTACAATTTGAACTGAAAATATAAGCCTGGAGCTGCAAGAGGTCATCACATAGAAAGAAGAAGAAATGTTTTTTTAAATGGGAAAAGAATAAAGAAGAATTAATGACATCAAATCAATGGATCCAGCAGAGCCTGAAAAATACAGCAGTGCCAATAAACTCTCCATTTTGTTTCAGTTGAGTTTCTGTGGCTTGCCATGGAAATAGTCCTGACATACACGGGAACCTTATGGGTTGGAATAGTTGCACTGGGCTTTACAAGGAACGAGTGTGAAAAGTGAGCTCTGGAAGATAAGTAGGACTTAGACAGCTCCAGAGGAGGTGCATGGATAACATCAGTGATGATTAATAGCATAAGGAAAACACAGAGGCAGTAATGATGCATATTGAATTAACTGGATTGGAAAGTATATGGTGGTTAATAGTGACAAACAGAATTGAACGAGTAGTGCAGAAATATGTTATAAAAGATCATAAAATTCAGGCAGACTATTTTTAATTTGGTAAAATAAGCAGCGGGGTGCTGTGCAAGAAGACAATAAAACACAAGTGAAACAACAGAAACTAGAGATAGCACAGATACATAGAGTCTCCTAAGCTATTGACATTATCAACTCCAGACAGTAAAACTATGCTTACCAAATTTGAGTAAATAAAATACAACCTTAAATTTTTGGCAGGAAACTTGAAACTATAAAAATTGCTATGGCAAGTTTGAAAAGAAACAAATGTGAAATTCTAGAATAGAAAAATAAATGAAATTAAGAACTAAGTGGATGGTTTTAACAGAATATATATACATATCCAGAGAGCAAATTAGGAAACCATAAAATCAGATAGAAGTAGTTATTAAAAATAGTAAAAGAAATGTTAAAATGATGGAAAAGGAGTAGGGTCAGAAACATAAAGAATACTGTGAGAAGTTGTAGTATATGTAAAACAGAAGACCCCAAAATAGAGGAGAAAAAGCAAAGGACAAAAGCAATTTAAACACAAAATTCCTAACAGTTTTATCTTAAAAAACTGATAAACTACATGAATCTATCAACTCAGAAAAACAAAACCGGGGATCAAAAGCAGTATTGATAAGAAATAATTACATAAAAAGGAGTAACAGTTATATTGGCAATGACTTTTCAAGAGCAATATGGCAAAGGGATGACATTAGAATAAAATTTTCTAATGCTGGAATAAATAATCACATAACTAAAATTGTATGTTGAGAAAAATATTAAGATTAAGAGTTAAATAAAGACATTTTTGAATGTAAAGAAACTGAGATAGTTCACACAAACTGAGAGTAAAGACATTCTAAAGTGTGATCCTGGAGACTGATTTGAGTGCTGACTCCAGTTCTTGCATGGTCAATTAAATAGTAATAACAATAATAATTTAAAAAATAAAAAATAAAGTGTTATCCTCAGAAGGAAAAAAGTGATCCTGAATTAAAAGTCAGAGATGCTAGAAGAATTCAAGGAAAGTGATGTGGTAAATATGTGGGTAAATCTAAGTAATCATCAATAGTACATAAAAAATAATAATGAAGCTGTTAGAGGCTTGCCCATACACACATAGGTTCAACAGCATTACAAACAACAAATACAGTCAATTGAATGAACGTGTTCTAAGTTTCTTCCACTGTTTGGAATGAAAATAAAATTATCAATTTTAGAAGCTGTTAAGTAAAGTTCATGTGTTATGATTTCCAGAGTATCTACTAAAAAAGAGAAAAAGAATACATATTTTTCAGACTCATAAAAGGAAAAGGGACTACTATAAAAGAAATCCTTAATCAATCCAAAAGATAGGAAAGAAAGAAAGAGAAATATTTGGCAGGTATAAAAAATAGAAAGCATTTGGCAAGATAGTATATTTAGACCTAAATATAACAAAAATTACAGGAAATTTAAATTTTTAAGAAGCAAATAAACAAATTCCTAGTAAATAAATCTTCAAAACTGACACAAGAAGAAAATGAAAATTGAGTAATCCCAAACCAAAGAAATAAAATCCAAAAATCTGGAGCCAGATGACATCAGATTAATTTAATCTTAAATGATTAAATTAACCATTTAAGAACAATAGAAGACAA
The DNA here is from genome assembly GCF_007565055.1 of Rhinopithecus roxellana. Lineage (NCBI taxonomy): Eukaryota > Metazoa > Chordata > Mammalia > Primates > Cercopithecidae > Rhinopithecus > Rhinopithecus roxellana. The sequence goes on along the minus strand of NC_044562.1, from coordinate 85,346,230 downwards.
AGCTTATACAAACTCTTACAAAAAAATTTAAAAATAAGGTATGTTCTCCAACTTAGTTTATAAAATCATATAGCCTTGATTTCAAAACTCAACAAGAAAAGTAAACAAATAAATCATGACAACTTCAAACACCAACCATCAAGTCCAAAAATCCTAAACAAAATATTAGCAATCCAAATATATAAAAATGTAAAAATGATTATATATCCTGAATAACCTGGGATTATTCCAGGAAGGCAATTGTAGCTTAATATTAGAAAAAATATTTAAAGGGGATTTACCACATTAAAGAGGTAAACATTTTACTTTTTATTTTTACATTTATTTATTTATTTATTTATTTATTTATTTATTTATTTATTTTTGAGATGGAGTTTCACTCTTATTGCCCAGGCTGGATTGTGATGGCTGGATCCTGGCTGACTGCAACCTCTGCTCCCAGGTTCAAGCGATTCTCCTGCCTCAGCCTCCCAAGTAGCTGGAATTACCGGTGTGTGCCACCGTGCCTGGCTACTTTTGTATTTTTAGTATGGATGAGGTTTCACCATGTTGGTCAGGCTGGTCTCGAACTCCTGAACTGAAGTGGTCCACCCACCTCGACCTCCCAAAGTTCTAAGATTACAGGCATGAGCCACCGAGCCCAGCTGGTAAGCATTTTAAAACGTTGATATGATCATCTAAATAGTGGCAGTAAAATTCAACATCCATTGATAGTAATCAAAAATTAAGTTAAACATTCTTAGAAAACTAAAAGTAAGGTAAATTCCTATATTTGCTAATAAAGATTTTATTCTAAAAGAAAACATAAGTTGTGCTAAATTGGGAAATATTGACATTTTTTCATTTGCATTTAGAAATGAAATGAGAATACTCACTATCTTCACTTCTAAGAAATCTGTTACTGAAAACCCTAGCTTGTTAATTAAAACACAAAAAAGTTAAATTGTGTAAGGATTGAGCAAGAAGTAAAGTTGGAATTATTTAAAAATGATTTGATTGTATAAATAGAATATTCAATTGATTGTAAAAATAAGTCATTGAAGTTAAAACAGGTATAACAAGTAAAACAGGTATTACTTTTACATATAAACAATACAAATTTGGTAAGTGAAAAATTGTAAAGATATTATAGATATTAACATAAAATACCAAATGTGTCAGATTTACTCTGAAAAAGATAGGAAGACCCATATATCAAAAACTACCAAGCATTAAAAATAATAAATAAATAAGGTTGAAATAAATGGATAATATATTGAATTCATTGATTAGAAGAATAAACATAAAAAGTCAATTTTCTCAAGATGTTCTGTAGATACTGAATAAACTCAATTTATAACCTAACTTTATTAGTCACTTGTCCATTTATTTATTTATTTATTCTTTCTGTCCTCTTTTGCATGTTCTTTCATCTTTTCTCTTCTTTTTTTTTTTTTTTTTTTTTTTTTTTTTTTGCCTTTTCTCTTCCTTCCTCCGTTCTCATCTTTCTTTAATTCTTTCTCTCTCTTTCCTTCCACTATGGAAATTGTCAAACTAATTAAAACTTTATACGAAAATTCAAAAGACCAAGAATAACCATCATACTCTTAAAACAAAGTGAGAGGATTGATCTGCCTGATAAAAATTTTTATAAGCTCACAATTACATCAGTATAGTATTGCTTTGGATACAAATAAAACAAAAGAATCAAATATAGACCTCAAAAACAAATCCAGGCATATATGGTAGTTGATTCATTAAACATGTCACTTGGGTACAAAGGAAAAAACAAATCTTTTTAGTAAATGCTCTTGATAGAGATGATGAGGGAGGGGAATAGGGTAGAAAGACTTCTATCCATTACTATATCTCAAAATTCATTGCAAGATGTTGTAAATCTTAATGTGAAATGTAAAGCAACAGCGTCTCAAAACAACTTAGGAAAGTATTTTCATGATCTTGGGTTTATGAAACATTTCTGAAACAATACACAGAAAGCACAAATCATAAAACATAAGGAAGGCTGCCAAGTCTGACTTCATTATAATTAATATTTTTTCATCAAAAACATTATTAATAGTGTGAAGAAGTAAGATACATGGGGAAGTCATTTTTAGTACATATAACCAAAAGGACTAATATGGAATACAGAAAAAACTTCTATGATCAATAAGGTAAAATTAGAATTTTAATAAATAACTGGTACAGGTTGGGCGCAGTGGCTCATGCCTGTAATCCCAGCACTTTGGGAAGCCAAGGCGGGTGGATCACGAGCTCAAGGGATGGAAACCATCCTGGCCAACATGGTAAAATCCCGTCTCTACTAAGTATACAAAAATTAGCTGGGAGTGGTGGCTCACACCTGTAGTCCCAGCTACTAAGGAGGCTGAGGCAGGAGAATTGCTTGAACCCGGGAGGCAGAGGTTGCAGTGAGCCAAGGTCGCACCACTGCACTCCAACCTCACAACAGAGCAAGACTTCATCTCAAAATAATAAATAAATAAGTGAAAAAATAAAAACTGGTACAAGGGAACAAATAAAAAGGAAACATTTCATTAAATAATATCTATAAATGGCTAACAAACATATGTAACATTGCTCAGCTTCGTTTGAATTACAAATTCAAACTACCAATGAGATGAGTGACCAGATCTGCTAAAAATTACAAGGCTGTCAATACCAAGTGTTGATCAGGATACGGAGGAATGAGAACTCTTACACAGTGCTGATGAGTTTGTACATTTTGACAACTGCTTTGAAAAACTAACTGGCATTACCTACTAATATCAAATATATGCATATTCTATGAGTCATCTATTTTACACACACACACAGACACACACACACACACATAATGCCGCTATTTTCATAGCAGTGTTATTAATAATAACCAAAAACAGAAACTCTCATACATTGTTGGTGTGAATATAAAATGGTAGACCACTTGGGAAAACAGTTTTTTGCAGGTTTTTATATAAACAGATACTGTCAATGTGACCCAGCAATTCTATTTCTATGTATTTATGCAAAAAAGTGAACATATATGTTAATTTAAAAATATATAAAATGTTAGCAGAAGCCAAAAAACATCCTAGAAATGATCTAAATGACCATTGGGTAAAGAAATTGTGATAGTCATACAATGAAAACTGTACACTAATGAAATAAACTACAACTATAAGCAAAGGTATTTATAAATTTCTTAAGAGATAATTTTGACCAAGGATTCCATTTATAAAACATTCAACATGGACAAAGCTTACCTATTGTATTAAACATGATGATAGTGGTTACTTTTAGAAAAAAAGAGAAAGAGTAGTTTTTGAAAGGGGTTATGTCATGGGATTCTTGGGACCTTCTTAATGTTCTGTTGTTCACATAATTGGTGATCACATAGATCTATTTTGATAATTCATTGAATTGTACTATACAATTTTTGTGCTTCTGTATATGTGTGATATATGTAAATAAAATAGTTTAAAACATTTCAAATTAAAAATAACCTAATATGGGAAAATACTGTAAAAACCTCAGGACGTCAAAAAGTTTCCTGAATAAGTTACAGAAAACCCATATCACAAAGAAAAATGTTGACAGATTTGACTTTTTACAAATTAAAAACTTCAATTTATCAAAATTGCATCAATATAGTAAAACCAAGCAACAAAATGGGAAAAGGAACTTGCAACAATTAAAATGAACCTTGTTTCTGAAAATTGGTAGACTCTTTTTCAAATTTATAATAAGAAGGCAACAGCCCAACTTAAAAATGAACCAAATTTTTGACATTTCAAAAGAGAAAATCCAAATGACCAGTAAGCACATGAAAAGATGTTTAACATCATTAGTTATCAGGGAAATTCAAGACAAAACTACAAAACCACAAGAAAATATAATTACATGCTCACCAGAATAATTAAAATTAAAAAAAAAAAAAGCAAGGATCAGTGTTACTTAATTTTCCCCTGCCTCAGCCTTCAATATGAATTGTCAGAGTTCGATTACTAATTCTGTTTTATGTAAAATTTTGATATTTTGATAATCATAGAATTTTAAAATTAATTTTTATTTTAAAAAATATTTTATTAAAATATTATTCATCTTGCTTTTTGAGTTTTATCATGCCCCTTAAAACGTTAGTGTTTCACTTCCTTGCTCTAAATTGCAGCCCCTCTTAGCAGTAATATTTTGACAAGTAAAGATTTAAAGGAAGAAATATTATTTACAAAACAATTCCGAACACTTTCTGAAAGAAAAATAACAAATAGTAGAAGGATATGTCTCACAAGTACATTGCACTATACAGGACCTTAAGACAACATGTGTGTAATAATTTACAAAACACCAACATAAGGTATAAAAACAATTCAATGAGATAAAGAGAATGGTAGAGTAAAAAAAAAAATAAAAAGTAAAATATCGTCATCTAGAAGCAATAAATAAAAGAGGTAGAGAATAGGCACAACTGAAAATAAAATATAGACAAAGAGGGACAGCTTGAAGTAATCTGAGTGAATTCAGAGAAATAAAGAGAAAAAATTGAAAATAATAGTACAGAAAATATTCAGTCTCTACAAAGACAAACATCATTTTTTTAGTTTACATAGTGAATTATATTAATAGATTCTCAAATATTAAAGTCACCTTGCAATTCCTGGATAAATCCCACTTTGTCAAAATGCATTATTCTTTTTATATATTTTGAATTTGATTTGCTAAAATTTTGTTTTGAATTTTTTAGCTGTGATTATGAGAAGTTTTGGCCTGTAGGTTTCTTTTTATATTTCTTTGTCTACTTTTAGTATCAGGCTAATGCTAGCCTCCTATAATGAGTTGGAAAGTGTTACCTTCTTTTCAATTTTCTGAAGAGTTTGTGTAAATTTTATGTTATTTCTTCCTTAAATATCTATTAGAATTTACCAGTGAAGCTATGTAGGCCCAGAGTTTTCTTTGTAGGAAGATTATTAACTACAGATTTAATTTTTCATTAATAATAGATACAGAGATATTCACATTACCTATTTCTTTTTTAGTGAGTTTTAATAGTTTGTTGCTTTCATAGAATTTGTTCATTTCATCTAGATTGTCACATTATTGGTATGATGTTGTTCATAGTATTCCTTTATCTTTTAATTTCTATATACTGTAGTTATGACACTTCTCTCATTTTTATTATTAGGAATTGTGTCTTCTATCTTTTATTACTAATCAAGTTAGAGGTTTATCACCTTAAGACATGTGTGTAATAATGTAAAAATCACCAACATAAAGTATAAAACAATGGAGTAAGACAAAGAGAAAGATGGCAGAGTTTTAAAAAGTAAAGTGTCTTCATTTAGAAGCCAATATCATACGGAATGATCAAAAACTGGAAGCATTCCCTTTGAAAACCAGCACAAGACAAGGATGCCCTCTCTCACCACTCCTATTCAACATAGTATTGGAAGTTCTGGCCAGGGCAACCAGGCAAGAGAAAGAAATAAAGGGTATTCGATTAGGAAAAGAGGAAGTCAAATTGTATCTCTTTGCAGATGACATGATTGTATATTTAGAAAACCCCATCATCTCAGCCCAAAATCTTCTTAAGCTGATAAGCAACTTCAGCAGAATCTCAGGATACAAAATCAATGCGCACAAATCACAAGCATTCCTATACACCAAGAACAAGCAGAGATTCAAATCGTGAGTGAACTCCCATTTACAACATTACAAAGAGAATGAAATACCTAGGAATCCAACTTACAAGGGACGTGAAGGGCCTCTTCAAGAACTGCAAACCAATGCTCAACAAAATAAAAGAGGACACAAACAAACGGAAGAACATTCTAGGCTCATGGATAGGAAGAATCAATATCGTGAAAATGGCCATACTGCCCAAGGTAATTTATAGATTCAATGCTACCCTCATCAAGCTACCATTGACTTTCTTCATAGAATTGGAAAAAAAACGACTTTAAAGTTTATATGGAACCAAAAAAAGAGCCCGTATAGCCAAGACAATCCTAAGCAAAAAGAACAAAGCTGGAGGCATCACGCTACCTGACTTCAAACTATCCTACAAGGCTACAGTAACAAAAGCAATATGGTACTGGTACCAAAACAGATATATAGACCAATGGAACAGAATATAGGCCTCAGAAATAACACCACACATCTACAACCATCTGATGTTCAACAAACCTGACAAGAGCAAGCAGTGGGGAAAGGATTCCCTATTTAGTAAATGGTGCTGGGAAAACTGGCTAGCCATATGTAGAAAGCTGAAAGTGGGTCCCTTTCTTACATCTTATACAAAAGTTAACTCAAGATGAATTAAAGACTTAAATGTAAGACCTAAAACCATAAAAACTCTAGAAGAAACCTAAGCAATACCATTTAGGACACAGGCATGGGCAGACTTCACAACTAAAACACCAAAAGAAATGGCAACAAAAGTCAAAATAGACAAATTGGATTTAATTAAATTAAAGAGTTTCTGCACAGCAAAAAAAAAAAAAAAAAAATGTCATTAGAGTGAACAGGCAAGCTACAGAATTTTTGCAATCTATCCATCTAACAAAGGGCTAATATCCAGAATCTACAAAGAACTTAAACAAATTTACAAGAAAAAAACAAACAAACAACCCCATCAAAAAGTGGGAGAAGGATATGAACACACACTTCCAAAAAGAAGACATTTATGTGGCCAACAAACATATGAAAAAAAGCTCATCATCACTGGTCATCAGAAAAATGCAAATCAAAACCACAATGAGATACCATCTCACGCCAGATAGAATGGTGGTCATTAAAAAGTCAGGAAACAACAGATGCTGGAGAGGATGTGAAGAACATCCTGTTCCCCCACCAATATACACTGGAAATATATACTGGAAATACCATTTGACCCAACAATCCCATTACTGGGTATATACCCAAAGGATTATAAATCATGCTACTATAAAGACACATGTACATGTATGTTTATTGTGGCACTATTCACAATATCAAAGACTTGGAGCCAACCCAAATGTCCATCAATAATTGACTGGATAAAGAAAATGTGATACATATACACCATGGAATACTATGCAGCCATAAAAAAGGATGAATTCATGTCCTTTGCAGGGACATAGATGAAGCTGGAAACCATTAATCTCAGCAAAGTATCACAAGGACAGAAAACCAAACACTGCATGTTCTCACTCATAAGTGGGAGCTGAACAATTAGAACACATGGAGACAAGGAAGGGAACATCACACACTGGGGCCTGTTGGGGATGGGAGGCTGCAGGAGGGATAGCATTAGGAGAAATACCTAATGTAAATGATGAGTTGATGGGTGCAGCAAACCAACATGGCACATGTATACCTCTGTAACAAACCTACATGTTGTGCACATGTACCCTAGAACTTAAAGTATAATTTAAAAAGAAGCAATAAATAAAAGAGGAACAGAGTCAGAACATCTGAAAATAAAATATTTTGACTGATTTTAGGATCAATAAATATTATCAATTTTAAAGACCAAGTTTTTTAATTCATTGATTTTCTCTACTGCTTTTCTGTTTTCTGTTCCATTGCTTTCTGCTCACATGTTTATTATTTTGTCTCCTGCTTACATTAGGTTTAATTTGCTCTACATTTTTTAGTTTCTTACGATGACATCAGAGGTCTCTGATTTGAGACATTTATTTTATAATATGTACATTTAGTGCTATAATTTTTCTCTCAGTGCTGCTTTAGTTCATCTCACAAATTTTGATATGTTGTATTTTTATTTTCATTAAGTGAAAAAAAATGTTCTAATTTCCCTTCTAATTCTATCTCTGACCAATGAACTAAGTGTGTTCTTTAGTTTCCAGATATTTGGGATTTTTAAAGGATTATTTTATTATTTATTTTAACTTCGTTCCATTGTCCTCAAAAAACAGGCACTATATAACTTGAATCATTTTAAACTTAGTACTACGTATTTTATGGCCCAGAACATGATCAATTTTAATAAATATTTTGTGTAACTTTGAAAATGATGTATATTCTGTTGGTGGGCAGAGGATTTTATAGGTGTTAAGTCGACCAAGTTGGTTGATAGTACATATCAAATCTTCTTTCTCCTTATTTACTTTGTCTACTTATTTTAATGATAGTTGGGAAGGGATTATCAGACTTCCTAAAAACATTTGTGGATTTGACTATTTCCGCTTGAAGTTCTATTCATTTTGCTTCAGATGTTTTGAAGCTCTATGATGAGGTAGGTATATAAACATTTAACATTGTTATATCCTCACGATGAATTATGAAGTCATTAGGAAATCACCTTCCTCATTATTAGAAATATATTTTCCTTGAGATATACTTCTGATATTAATATCTTTTCAATTATTTTAAAAATTAGTGTTATAATAGTATGGCATATTTTCCCCATTCTTTTAATCTATTTGTATCTTATATTTAAAGGGCATTTCTTACAGACAGCAAACAGTTAGATCTTGCTTTTGTATCCAATTTCAAATTCATTCCCTTTTAAATTGGATATTTAAATCATTTGTACTTAGTGTGATTACTACCGTAGTTAGTTTTGAATCTAACATCTTGCTGTTTATTTTCCATTTAACTCATCTGAAATTTTTCCCTTTTGTCTTCTTTCCCTTCTTTGGGGTTAATTGAACTTTATGATTCCATTTTATTTCCTTTGTTGGCTTATTAACTATAATTTGTTGTTATATTACTTTAGTCGTTGCTTTATGGTATAGTATATATCTTTAAATTATTGTAGTCTATCTTTAAGTGATATAACCACTTTGTATGTAACAAGTTTACAATACTATGCTTTCTTTACTCTCTTCCTGATTTGTGCTATATTTGTTATACATTTTACTTTTACATATATGATCTGAACATTATTATTTTCTTAGTCAATTATATTTTTAAGGGATATTTTTTAAAAATATATATTGTCTATTCACCCACATAGTTATTATTTCCAATGCTCTTCATTGTTTTTTGTAGAGCTGTATTTTTATCTGGAATCATTTTCCTTACACCTGATGAACTTCCTTGTCGTGAGGGTTTGGTCCTGATGAATGCTTTCACCTTTTTTATTTCTGCAAAGCATTTATTTCACCTTTCTTTTTGAATATTTCTCACATGTATAAAATTATAGGCTAACCATTTTATGCTTTGTTTTCTCATTTTCAGAAATTTTAAAAAATTTAATTATTGTGGGTATATAGTAGGTGTATTTATTTATATATTATGAGGTACATTAGATGTTTTGATACAGGGATAGAGTGTGAAATAAGCATGTCATGGAGAATGGGGTGTTCATCCCCTCATGTACTTATCCTTTGAGTCACAAACAATCCAATTACATTTTTAAGTTATTTTAAAATAATACAATTAAATTATTGACTGTAGTAACCCTATTGTGCTATCAAATAGTAGGTCTTACTCATTCTTTCTATTTTGTTACACCTACTAACCATCCCACCTCCCCTCCAGTCCCCCACTACCGTTCCCAGCCTCTGGTAATCATCTTTCTACTCCCTATGGCCATGAGTTCAATTGTTTTAAATTTTAGATCCCACAAACAAGTAACAACATGAGATATTTGTCTTTCTGTTTTCAGTAATTTAAAAATGTTGCTGCACTGTTTTATCATTTGCAGTATTGTTGACAAGCACTTTGCTCCCATTCTTATCTTTGTTCCTCCTTGGGTAATATGGTTTTTTTTCTCTAGCTGTTTTTAAGATTTTCTCTTTCTCACTAGTTGTGGACAATTTGGTTACAATTTGACTTGATGTAATAGTCTTCATACTTCCTAGAGTTGGAATTCATGGACGTTCTTGCATCCCCAAGGTTGTATTTTTTATAAAATTTGGAACCCTTTCACTCAAAATTTTTTCCAATTTTTTTTGTTTTCTACTTTCCAGTGCTTTAGAAATTCTAATTACGTGTATATTTCACTGTTTTAAGTTATTCTACATCTTACTGCTTCTATGTGCATTTAAACTTTTCCCTGTATTTTCCATTTTGTATAGTTTTAAATACCATATTTTCAAGTTGACTAATCTTTTCTTCTACAGTATATAACCTGCAATTATTCCCATTCAGTATAATTTTTATCTCCAACATTGTAGTTTTCATCTCTCTAAGTTTGATTTGGAACTTTTATTCTCTTTTTTAATTTTTTAAGTTTTACTTTATTCTAGATCCAGAAGGTACATATACATGTTTGTTTCATGGGTATATTGTATATCGGTGGGGACTGGGCTTCTAGTGCCCATTATTCAAATAGTGAACCTTATACCCAATGGGTAATTTTTCAACCCTCACCCCCTCTCACTCTTCCCCTTTTTTGAGTCTCCAGTGTCTATTATTTCTATTTTGAGGTCCATGTGTACCCATTGTTTAGCTCTACTTATAACTAAGAACATGTGGTATTTGACTTTCTGTTTCTGACTTAATTTATTAAGGATAATGACCTCCAGCTCCATCCATGTTCCTGCAAAGGACACATTCATTCTTTTTTATATGGTATACTATTCTGTGTGGACACATATCACAATGTATATCACATTTTATTTATCTAGTCAACCACTGATGAACACTTAGGCTGGTTCCATGGCTTTGCTATGGTGAACAATGTGTAATAAGTATACGAGTGTAGGTGTCTTATTTGTATAGTGATTTTGTTGCTTGTGGGTAGATAACCGGCAGTGGATGTGCTGAGTTGAATGGTAGTTCTATCTTTTTTTTTTTTTTGAGACGGAGTCTCGCTCTGTCGCCCGGGCTGGAGTGCAGTGGCCGGATCTCAGCTCACTGCAAGCTCCTCCTCCCGGGTTTACACCATTCTCCTGCCTCAGCCTCCCGAGTAGCTGGGACCACAGGCGCCCGCCACCTCACCCAGCTAGTTTTTTGTATTTTTTAGTAGAGACGGGGTTTCACCATGTTAGCCAGGATGGTCTCGATCTTCTGACCTCGTGATCCGCCCGTCTCGGCCTCCCAAAGTGCTGGGATTACAGGCTTGAGCCACCGCGCCCGGCCGGTAGTTCTATCTTTTGTTCTTTGAGAAATCACCATACTGTTGTCCGGAGAGCTTGAACTAATTTACATTCCTACCAACAGCGTATATGTATTCCCTTTTCTCTGCGCCCAAGTGGATATGTTATTTTTTGACATCTTAGTAATAACCATTCTGACTGGTGTAAGATTTTAACTTGTGATTTTAATTTGCATTTCTCTGATGCTTAGTGATGTTGAGCACTTTTTATGTGTTTGTTGGTTGCTCAATTGCTTGTATTTTTTCTTTTAAGACGTATTTGTTCATGTCCTTTGCCCAGTTTTTAATTGGGTTGGTATGTATTTTTTGTTGTTGAATTGTTTTAGTTTCTTGTAGATTCTGGATATTGGTCCTTTGTCAGAGGCATAATTTGCAAACATTGTTTCCCATTTGTAGGTTCTCTTCTCACTCTGCTGATGATTTCTTTTGCTATGCAGAAGCTTTGTTAAGTCCCATTTTATTATTTTTGTTTCTATTGCATTTGCTTTTAGGGTATTTGTCATAAATCTTTGCCTAGACCAATGTCCGGAAGAGTTTTTCCTAGGTTTTCTCCTTGAATTTTTATAGTTTCAGGTCTTACATTTAAGTCTTTAATCCATCTTGAGATCTTGAGTTAATTTTTATATATGGTGAGAAATAGGGTTCCATTTTCATTCTGTAGTTCTCAGAATAACTGTAGAACATGCTGGGAATGCAATATCTTAAGATAAGGAGGAACTGTTTGGAACAGCCTGGGCTCTATTCCTGTCCACCCCAGAACAGGATGTCCTTCAATGCTTTACCCCCACTGTATCACTTCCCCCAGATCATAAAATTCAGGATAGGCTGCTTTCTGGGCTCTTTCACCTTCATTGCAAGTGGGGCACGTGCAAATGACACTCCCTCTACTCTAGGCAGCTTTCCTGAGCACTGGGGGACTGACTAGTCATAAATCCTAGGCTTCTGTTGTCCCATGCTGCCTATCTATAAGTAATAAACCCACTTCATGGAACCTATGTGTGAATATTGTGTCTAATTGTACTCGTGCAAGCAGTAAAAGTACAGTCCAAGATACAGAAATGAAGTGGCAACCAGTGCAAAGTGAACCCAGTTTGCACTTTTTTGTTGTACTGGTCCGTTTCTCCAGTGATATATCAGTCCCTTGCCTGGTGTTACAAACTTGGCTACGATGATTCTAAGGCCAAGTTGAAAAAGGAGGACGAAAGTCATAATTAAATGTGAAGAATTCATCTTTTTATTTTCAACTCAACACCTCACTTTACTGTGTTTGGGACTTCTAAGATCAAAGTCTACCTCTCCATAGAATACACCTTGATCTATCTTCTGCAGAGACAAGAGAATAAATATGTGTTTTCTAAGTGCTCCTAACAGACTGTAAATGAACTACCCTGTTTTCAACCCAACTTCATGTTGTTGCTTTCAGATGTGTGTGGAGCTCCAGCATCTCCTTCAGTTACTGATCCTCTCTGGAATTCTCCAGTGCAAATTTCCTTATTCATTATTGGCTTCTCTCACTACAGAGTGTGAAGTATTTCCTTTCTCCATTTTGCTTGTTCATAAAAATTTTATCTTCCAAAATTCAGTTTACTTCTTAAGTTTTCAGTCGTTTCCTTCCTGTCCCGTTCTTGCCTTTGTGTGTTCATTACATTACTGCCATTTTAGTACAGTTTGGGAAGCTTTTATACTGAAATGCAAATTATCACTTTAAAGTTGGAACAAAAACATTTTTTGTTTGCAAAAACCTAGTTATTAAGAAAAGATTAAACAGATCATGAGAATTCAGAAGAGTAAAATAAACTAATAAATGTCTAGCACTCTCACGTATGTGTGTGTAAGTGTGTCTGCGTGCATGGGTGCACTCATACGTGCACACACATATGCGAATGCATGTGAGAGAGTACAATTAGGAAAAACAGGTTTGTTCTAAAGGTTTGATGACAATTATGCATTGCCTTCTCTGGTGTACTACATCTATTTAGAGACTTCATATTACAGTGGAGATTGATCCCAATTCAGACTTCTAGTGGAGCTGGGTTCTTTCCTGTGCAGTGGAGAAACAGTAATATCTTTTCCTTAATCATTGCAAGGTTAATGGCTGAGACACCTACAATAAAAGACAGATTAACAAGAGAAAATCACATGTATTTATTTAATATATGTTTTACATAGCATGGGAACTTTAAAAAATGAAGACTCAAAGATATAAGGAAAACTATTTGTTTTGCTTAGGTTTAATAAAGAGTAGACAGTCATGCAAAAGTATGATTAGACAAAGGAGTATAATCTAATGGTAATAAGCTGAGAGGTACTTTGCAAGGCTTGGTTTTTCAGCTTCTTCTCTGTGTCCCTGTGTCCTTCAGAGACAAGGATATTCCTTTCCTCTGGTTCTACAGAGGGCATGTCTGAAATAAGAGTCTGAGGACCTCCATCAGGGAAAGGCCAACTATGTTTTATGACTACTCAGGGGAGAAGGGGCAAGGGAAAGGTTAGAGTACTTTGTTGCTTTCATTATTTTTCAAATGCTAAGGTGCCATATTTTGGTGTAGCATATCCTGAACTCCATCACTTGTCTCAGAATTTAGTAGAAACTCAAGAATGGCAAACAGAAGGTAAATTTCCCTGGTTACAGGAATTGGTTCAGGAAGGAGCATGAGAAACCAGCAGAGCCTATGAAATATCAGGAAATTTTTGCTGAGATTGCTAGAAAGCCCCATGTTCCTTCCCACTGGACTTGAGATGCTGGAGCTGCCACAAACACTGATACACAAAAGGGCAAATATCTGCAAATGAAGCCATGTTAAACAGAAAATAAGGGTCCATACAGGAAAAGAGGGGCTGGGTCTAGAAACAGTGTTTAAATCCTTGTCTATAACAATGTCTGAGCCATATTGTCCCTAGACTGTTCAGTTGTTTTCCAATAAGCTTCCCTGGATTGGATTTTCTATAACTGTCATCTAAAGGAATCCTAATTAATCCATAATGCTCTACTCAGGAAGCTCCCAAGCTTCTCAAGACAAATTATTCTGAACAGAATGAAAAGGAAGTAAGTGTTAAGAGAAATATCACCAAACCGTATAGTGTTAAAAAACAAAAGTTACGGCTCGGTGCGGTGGCTAACGCCTGTAATCCCAGCACTTTGGGAGGCTGAGGCAGGTGGATCATGAGGTCAGGAGATTGAGACCATCCTGGCCAACAGGGTGAAACTCCAACTCTACTAAAAATACAAAAATTAGCTGGGCATGGTGGCACGCACCTGTAGTCCCCGCTACTTGGAAGGTTGAGGCAGGAGAATCACTTGAACCCAGGAGGCAGAGGTTACAATGAGCTGAGATCATGCCATGGCACTCTAGCCTGGCAACAGAGTAAGACTCTATCTCAATTTTAAAAAAATGTTAAGAGAAATTATTATTTTCCATTTCTTTTGTGAACAAGATGTAGATATGAGGTCCAGAAAACAGTATTAGATGAATGTTTATATAGTTGAATAACATGGTCCAAGGAATGTTGAATAAAAAATAAAAAAAATTTAAAAATCACTACTTGACTAGAGATCACTCGTTTTATACTTGAGATTCACACCTCAACCCTTTTCTGTTAAAATATTTTATCATGGGCCTAGACAAAAAATGGACAACTTCTTTATCTCTTTAGTGGGATAGCAAATACAGTCAAAGATGGAGTTAGGGCAATAACAATAACTACTCTTCATTGACCACTCACTCCATTCCAGATGTCCTATCAATGACTGAGCATATGTCAATTCTATAAATAGCTCACACAATAATATTAAGTGATTTAGTATTACCCTTACTTTATAGATGAGAGAATCAAGACTTTAAAATCCTATAACTGACTTTATTATACTGATGTCCCAAAGCCAGAAATATCAGAGTCAGGATTTAATCACAGGTCCTACAATCAAAATTTGTGCTCTTAACCCTAAATTTGTGTTCCTCTTAAAATGAACATACAGTATATAAATAAGGTAAAAAATAGCTGTGCTTAAATCCAAAAAGAGGTCCAATATAAAAGTAAAAAGTGAGCTTAGAAGAAACAGTGCTGAAAGGTAACATGGGTTAAAATGATTTAGTACTTTGGGTTGACTTCAAGCTTAACAAAAATCAAGACAATTATGGAATGGCAAAAAAATTAAAGCTACTCTGAATTGACTGGACTACATCTGCAACATCATGTATAATTGTTGTAGCCATGGTTCAAGAAGCAATTAGATATTCTTGAGCATGTTCAGGCTCATTTAACTAGAAACTGAGTCATGAGAAAAAAGAAGAGAGAATATGGGCTTAAAAGAGGAAATATAAAGGATGAGCACAGATGCAGTCTTCAAATGTCGGAAAGGCTATCAAAAGAGGGATTAAAGTCATCCTACATTGATTCAGCATTATGAATACAGTGTACTGATTTCAGCTCAAGGGACTGCACATAGAATCTATTTTAACCTGATTCTCTCATGTTTCAGAAATAAAATGAAACTGAAAAAAATAAGCAATTTGTTCACAGTCACATTAGATATTGGTAAAGCTGAGACTAGAATTCATGTCTCAAAAATTCCAGTTGAAGAGGCAAAATTTCCTCCTCATTAGACTATTAAAAGGGAAAATAGGCAACAATATCCTTTTCTAAAACCATCACTACACCTTTGAACTTCTTAGTAAGCAGGGCCCAGGATTAAGGAAAGGATAACTCATTTAAAATAATTAATAAAAACTCAGTTAATTGAGAGAATTTATTTGTAGGTGGTAAATCAGCAATTTCCATACTTAACCTCATTGTTTCATTTTAAAAGACTAGAATGCTTAACAGTGTATCTTAAATAAAGTTTCCTCTTCAGATATTAGAAGAACGTGGTCTTTTCTAATCCTACCCCTGGACTTTTACATGGCAAAACCATTCATTTCTTCCCCCCAATACCTGAAGCTATAGGACTGACTGTCCTCTCTTTGAGCCCACTTCTAGGAACTCAGCCTTCCACTCCGCTCCTTTTGTGTGGGAGTAGGAGCAGCTGAGGGGAAGCAGCAATGGCATGGCTCAGAACACACCCACCCCATTGCCTTCCTGCTCCTGAACATCAGCTGTTGAGCGGGGGAATGAAGCCAGAATTATCACCAGCTGTTTCCCAAGCTGTTTTGGCAGAGACTCACAGAAGAATAGACTCCCCAGGCATATTCTTGAGTAATGTTACTGAAACTAAAGCTCTGTCTCCAGAAACATACAATACAGAGAAGAAATAAATGGGCTTCATCTCTTCATCTTTCAATCTCCATACCAGAAGGATTTTTTGAACACTGCCTACCAAGTTTACAATCTCTAATATTTTCAACAGTCACCAACACTTTAATGATCCTATTTTCAATCCTAATTTCCATAAATTTTGGTACCATTTTTATTAACTAAGACCAACTGGAATTGGTTTTGATATAGTGAGAGGGAGTCAAAACAACTGAAATCAAACCAGCTGGATTTTTATTTTTTATTTTGTAGCCCCAGTATACTATACAAAGAATTACTTTGAATTTGACTAGAGAGATGTTATCCCAAGCACTAAGTGATGTGTCAGATTGCAAAGTCACTTTTCAATTTTGGCTTCCGTGTATGTAGCTTGAAGAAGATTGTAGAGCAGAACTGCAGTACAATCGATGGCTTAAGTTGCTAATTGTAGTCAACCAAAATAAGAAATTGTATTTATTATGAGGTTCTAATTATACATGCACCTCCATGAACATTGCTATCCATCATGTGCCTCATACTATTTTTACACAATTGGAAGAAATGTCCCCAGCATCTTCATATATAAAATAATCATTGTTCAGTGTATATGAATTCATCTGAAAATCTAAATCACTCAGTTTTTTTTAATGACAAAGAACACTTGGAAAGTGAAGAATGTTTAATGAAAGTTCATGTAGAAAGGAAGCCAGTCAAGTAAAATGCAAATGTTGTACCAAAAGTTTATTGAGAAGTCAGAGCTAAGAGAAATGTTAGTAGCTCTTAAATTATTTTCCTTTGAGGGTTTTTCCAAAAGGATTCAAGATATCTCACATGTTTTAGTGCATGACTGTTTTCTTGCCAAATCTAACTTGAAATATTATATTCTAAATATACATGTCACATAATCATGAATATCCTTTCCCTTACTTGAATGAGGTCTGGCCAAACATTTTCCTGGCAGTTATTATGTCTATAAGAATATACTAGATATTATAGAGCCAGCCAAAAAATTGGTAGGCTAACTGCCATATAAGAATATGAAAATACTTATTTGATCAATATTAACAGGCTTTATGAAACAGGCTGTATAACATAGATATTATTTGACATCAGCCTTTCAAAAGCATTCACTGGTAGGAGGAAAAAAAGGTTGATTTGGCAAAGTACCACTATGAAGTTCATTTATCTCTTTATTTTATCTAATGAGAAAGAGGAAATTTAAACATGCAAAAATAAAAAGAAAACTGCATTCATCTTCCACTAGAAACAAATTAGGGTTTCATTAAACAAAAGTACTTGCTATCCTTATGCTCATTTCTTTAAGAATGTTGATACTCTGCATCTGAATGCCTTCTATTTCTTTTAATTGTCTTATAGCACCAGCAAGGACCTTCACTATAATGGTGAATAGAAATGGTGAAAGCACACTTTCTTGCCTTGTTCCAAATAGTGACAGAAAGGTTTTAATCTGATCATGTATAACATTTGTAGATCCCATTTATCAGATTGAGGAAATTCGCTCCTATTCCTAGTTTACTGAGAGATTAAAAAAAAAAAAAGAGTGGATATTAAATTTTCTCAAAAGAGTCTCCTGCATCAATTGAAATGATCTTATGATTTTTCTCTTTTAGTCTTTTAGTATAGTGAATTGTATTGATTGATTTACAAATGTTAACCCAGCCTTGTATTTCTGGGATAAACCCTACTTGGTCATTATCTATTATTCTTTTTATATATTGTGGAATTTAATTTAATACTTTGCGTCTAGGTTTATGAAGGATATTATCCTATAATTTTTTTAAATGTATAATGTCTTTCTCTGGTTTTGATTCCCAGCCACATGTGGGCTCTGCCTGATCCCTTCTGGCGGGCCTTTTCCACGCCTCGTGTAACTTCTTCACATGCATGTGAAGCATGAACAATATTCAGCTCAAAACTTCGCTCCAGATTTCAATCTCTCTCTGTGCAGCTCTCTTCTTTTCAGTACACTGCCCAAAGTCTAGCCACTGTATGCATTTTAAACTCTATCTCCTCAACTTACAGAGAACACTGAGCTTTGGGGGTTTTCTTCTCCTTGGATTGCTGCAGTTCTAATGCAGTGAGAAACTGAGGATGGCTTATCTGAGGGCTCACTCTCCAGTCGCCTGCTTTTCACTATCTAAATCCACTTTTTTCACAAATTTTGTCTGGGTCTTTTCAGTTGTTTAATCCAGGAGGATAACTCTTATCCCCATTACTCCTTCCCTCAAAAATTCTTAACAGTCTTTAAAATGCTTAGAGAAGTTCTGGTAAGCAAGCCAAAGTGTATAGGGTCAAGAAGAAATGAAAAACCTTTTCTTGTAGCTTCTTTTATGTAATTCTTTTTTTTTTTTTTTTTTTTTTTTTTTTTTTTTTTTTTTAAGACAGAGTGTTGCTATGTTGTCTAGTCTGGACTGAAACATCTGGGCTTAAGCAATCCTTTTGCCTCAGCCTCTCAAGTAGCTAGGACGACAGGCATGTACCACCATGACCAGCTTACAAAGTTTCACTTTAGAAAAACGTATTTTTACAAATTATTCTTTAGACCATAAATTTACAAAATAAATCTCATCTAGTTTCTCTTTACATATTTTAAAGTCATGCCTCAGGAAGAGTTATAAAAACATGTGTCCCTTAAAACAATACACACTTTTTTTTTTTTTTGAAAATGCAGCATTCCTAAAGAACTTTTCAAAAATAAATTATTTTAAAATTCTAATAGGTCTCTTTGAAACTTTGCTCAATCACATACTTTGTTAATTTGAAACTGATATTATACCAATGTTTCTCCAAGCTTGATTCAAAGCTCATTGTGGTATGCTGAACAGTGTTATGAGAAATTATACTGATAATGCAGAGTGTGTAGAAGCCAGTTATCAAATGGTAATAACTGTAATCATTTTCCAAGAAAAATATTAGTTTTAATAATAATCTTTCCTATAAACTCAAATGTGAAGTGAACATAACAAAGGTCTTTGAGTATATTAACATTTACAAGAAGCTTAGATGTCCAGTTTCTAATGTTGAACAAGTTTTATAAATAATAAGATGCAAGAATCTTTTAGTTACTAATTAAACATTATTTACATTATATTAGACAATAAATTAAGTAATTAAATAATTGTTCTAGTTTTAATTCCATACTTTTCCAAATATAAATTCTGAATTTAATCAGCTCTAAATGATTTTGGTTTAAATTTCACTATCTTTTCATGATTGCTAAATAGTTAGACATTACTCTAACAAACATTCAGAACAGTATTTCCAAGAGTACTGGAAAAGTACAGATATTCGTCCATCATCTATAAAATTAATACTGCTGAAAACCGGGACAAGTATATTTCAAGACTTCTGGTTAATGCTTAAGGGTTATGGGAGTAAATGAGAGAAGTTGACCATATAAACACCGAAAACTGGTTTTCATTTGCTCTAACACCACAACCAGCTTAGGGAAGAAGTTCAGTTCTTCCTGGTTCTTGGGGGAAAAGTCTATATAAAAGTGGGCTAAAAATTATCTTTGGAAGATGAAGTTGAAAAAAGCTCAGCAAGTAATGTTGGAAGTACGGAGACGGTATTCTGTGAAGCAAGGAAATATTTAATATTTTCCTAACTTGCAATAATTTCATAATTAACAGTTAGGCATTAAACCCACCAACATGACAATAACTGAAACTTGAACTTAAACATTCAATAAAATTTGTTGTAAGAGTCACTTGCCTTTCAGGAAAAGAATTGTTTATACTTTTATCCTCTAATAAAAAGTGCTTTACATTTTTCATTATAATTGGGCTATTTTAAGAGCACTATCACTTGACTAATTCCTTGTCACTTGCTGAATTTAAAAGATGCTCCAATAACATAAAGTTAATTTAACCTAAAAAACTCATTTTAACCTGCAAATACTCCAGGCACACTTCCCATTTGGGAAATGTTGATCAGATTTGGCAGGGAGGGGTGCTTAGGGAGTGGGGAGTGCATATTCTAAAAGTACTCAAACTCATATTTGAGTCCATGGCTTCAATGGGAAACATGTTGAATTTTCTAGGGAAACATATGCTCAAGCACCCCATTCACAGCATGCACCCTGGGGCTGAAATATGTTTTCTGGTGGATTGTAAGCAAAAGAAACGTTAAATATTATTGATGGTAATGGAGTAGTCAAAGATAATTTTTATCACGGTGTTTTGCATTTTTCTCATATAATTTACTATCTAATAATTATTTTGCTTTCAATTATTAACCTGTTTTATTGGACTCCTGTGCATTACTTCAAATGTTCTTGGGATCAACATTCTTATCCTACCTGCTCCTATGATGATCAATTATATATCTGCTTTGACTCCTTTTACTTAGATCTAACCTGACAGCACCTGATCAGATGCATCTTGCTTGTTTCTCTAGAGTTTCACTGGTGCCTTGAGAACCTTTGACACCTATTTGCTGCTCAAAAGTCCATGGAGCACCTTTATGACCGATAAAGAGAAGGACCAATGTATAAATATTTTTTTCTTCTCTAAGGATGGGCAATTCTGAGATGTATTGCATAAAGCATCAAGTTAATATTTAATCAGTTGAAGTATAAGATATTGCAACTCCTACATAACTGGCTTAAGGCAGGATGCAAAGGCATAGAATAGAAATTGAATCTGAGAACATCCAAAAAGATGTCATGAGTCTCATTGTTTTATGGACTCTGGCCATAAAACAATGAGACTCGTGAAAGTATAAAAATCATGAATAATTTTCATAATTCTCCTTCTCCAAGGCCCCAAACAAATCTTTTCACTTCCTAAAGGAACCAATTGACTTTTTCTTTTTCTCAGGATTGTCAAGAGAGATTTCTATCCTCTCAGACTTGAATGTCTTCTGATTAGAGAAATATCTGCCCAAAAAACGTCAAAAAAAAGGAGAAAAAGAAGAACCTAAGGAACATGAACGTGTCATAGAAATTTCTCTCGGTGGTAACCCAGCCTCAAATGGACCAACTGTGTGCAAAGCTGTTCCCCATTTTCCTAAAGGAACAATGCTGCTCTTAATAGTATTTCCTGTCTACTGGCTTTTGCATGTGATACTCACGTCAGCAGGAAACCCTCCTTTATTTCTTCACATAACCAAATCCTACTATCTTTCCATGGAAAGGGAAAGCCCCTACACTACTGGTAAACTGGTAAACATAAGCTTTTATAGACCTTATGAGGAGGAAATTTGATAATATCTATTAAGAGCCTTAGAATGTTTATCCTCAGATACAGTGACTCCATTTTCTGGAATTTATCCTTTAAAAGTATTAAAGATATGTCCAAAGGTTATATGGATGCTCATCAAAACATTATTTTGAGTACTGCAAAACTGGAAATATCTAAATGGTCAACAGAAGATAAAGTAACAAACTCATTAAAATGATGCTGTTGCTATAAAGACACATGCACACGTATGTTTATTGCAGCACTATTCACAATAGCAAAGACTTGGAATCAACCCAAATGTCCATCAGTGACAGACTGGATTAAGAAAATGTGGCACATATACACCATGGAATACTATGCAGCCATAAAAAAGGATGAGTTTGCGTCCTTTGTAGGGACATGGATGCAGCTGGAAACCATCATTCTCAGCAAACTATCACAAGAACAGAAAACCAAACACTGCATGTTCTCACTCATAGGTGGGAACTGAACAATGAGATCACTTGGACTCGGGAAGGGGAACATCACACACCGGGGCCTATCATGGGGAGGGGGCAGGGAGGAGGGTTTGCATTGGGAGTTATACCTGATGTAAATGACGAGTTGATGGGTGCTGACGAGTTGATGGGTGCAGCACACCAACATGGCACAAGTATACATATGTAACAAATCTGCACGTTATGCACATGTACCCTAGAACTTAAAGTATAAGAATAATTTTTTAAAAAATCATGCTATACCAAATATTGACATGGAGAGATGTCATGACATACTATTAAATGAAAAAAATACCCAAACTATAGATATATATGATATATATGTGAAGATATCATATGCTAAATATGTTTCATATATGTTATATATGTGAAGATATGTGTGTATGTGAAGAAGTCTATAATAACATAAACCAAAATGTTAACAAATGGATCTATTTGGGTGGTGAGATATAGGCACCACAATAGCAAGATATTTGTTTGTTTCCAGCTGTATCTCTAACACAGAACAATGTCTGGCATAAAGGAAAAGTAAAATTAAAAAAATTGTCCATTGTATGAATATACTACAGTTTTTTCATATTTTCTCCTGTTGATGAACAACTGGGCAGTTCAGAGTTTGGTGCTATTATGAATAAAGCTTTATGAACATTTTATACAGGGGTTTCAGTGGATACATTTTTTCATCTCTCTTTGGCAAATACATAAGGGTAGAACTGCTAGCTCAAAAGATAACTACATATTTTATAAGTATATGTTTTATAAGAAACTGCCAGATATATTTTCCAAAGTGTTTTACCATTTTACATTCCTCCTAACAACATATAAAAGTTCCAGTTGCTCTAAATCCTTGCCAATATTTGATGTTATCGGTCTTTTTTAATATTAGCCATTCTAGTGGGTACATAGTGGTATCTCAATTTGTTTCAAGGTGAATTTCCATACATTTATTTTTAAGGTCATTTTTCTGTATTAACTCTTCCCAGAGCATTCCAGGTCATAGTGTTCTCTCTCTTTCTACTTGCATTTGTTACATTAATGAATGTGCCTCATCTGACCATTTTTCACCTATTGCCTCACATATTTAATTTTTTTTACTATAGTAATCCTTGTTTTTTAATAAGATTATATATACCCTGAGAGTAGAGTCTTTATTCTTCTTCTGTGTTCCCTGTAATAACTAACACAACACTGGGCTTAGAATAGCCACTCCACAAATGTTGGTGGATGGGAAAAAGTTAAAAATCAACCTTGGAGATGAATGAACTGTGGCATATTTATACAATGGTATGCTACTCATCAAGAAGGAACGAGCTAGCAAGTCAGGCAAAGACATGGGTGGATCATAAATGCATATAGGTACAGGAAAGAAACCAGTCTTAAAAGGCTCTATACTCTATTTTGCCATTAATATGAAATGTGGGAAAAGCAAAACTATGCAGAGTATACTCAGATCATTGGTTTCCAGGGCTCAATGTGGGGAGGTGAGTCAGTGGGAAGAATGAATAGGTGAAGCACAAGGATTGTTTTGACAGTAGTGTAACTGTTATGTATGATACTATAATGGTGGATACTTGACACTGTGTATTTGTCAAAATCCACAGAATTTACAACCAAAAAAATTTGAACCTTAATGCGTGCCAATTTTTTTTTTTAAAAGCATTTAGGATGTCAGAGTAACCCACGATGGAATGAAAACTGTGATAAAAGATCTAATTACATTAGAAATACATGAAACAACCAACAACATGGTGCTGGGAAAAGTAAGTGGAGTCTATATGACTCTTATTTATTTATTTATTTATTTAAAGCCACAGAATAGCATGTTTATTTCACTTAAACTCTTAAAAAGACTTTTTTGGCACTTGTTCCATAAAATGTCCTAACATTAAAAAATATTCATTGAAAAGAAAAGCATTTTTTTAAAAACCCAAAATGTTAAGATTTTATTTACAACACTTTTTTATGTATAGAAAGTAAAAACACTGCTACAATCTTGTTGTAACTGGTAGCCACTATCTACAATGCATGTAAACACCATGCTCTACTTGATGAAATTGTTTGCAATTGAGGATATGGGTTAATATTTCTCAAACCACTACATAGGCACACAGGAATTGAACAATTAAGGAATTGAATGATGAATGGTGGAAGCCAGGTTTCTTACTTTTGGAGTAGAAGGCTGTAGACAAACAAGTTGGGAAGGTTAGAATGATCCATGTTGTAATGGATTAGAGTTGGAGAAATCAGTATGAACCCATGTTTAGCTTCATATAGATAAAGATCATAACATATAGGCATACTTATGGGTTTTTGCTTATACACGGTTCATACACACACATACATTTCTTACTCTATCAATTAACGAGGTCTAAAAGCAATGATAACCCAATAGAAATGGGCATGCCCGGCACCCGGATCTAATACCATTCTCCAATAAAATAAACCAGGGCTCCCACAGGAAATTCCAAGATTAGGGCAAGAAATATACACAATGAGCCTGAAGCATCTTGTAGTGCCAAAAATAAAGTTCTCAAACACACACACATCAATGATACGTCAAAGGGGCATAGAAGCCAATTGAAAAGGCTTTTAATGTACCAATGATGGAACGATTTCAGTAAAAAATAAAGTAGCACTGGATTATAATTCAAAGTCTAAAATAAATATTATTGGCTTCATGCTGACATGAATAATTGAATCAATTCAATAAATGAGGGAGAATAGACAGAGTTCTCATACAGAAGAATTCCAAAAAATTTATGAAGATATTTTACCCTCGAGGAGGTGGATAACTCCCTACTCCTTAAATATTGACTGTAACTCCTGACTTCCCTCCAAAAAGTACCGTATTGAAAGGAGGGGAGGGGAAGAAAAACTTCACAGTGTAGAAACCCAGCAAATGCTACCCCTGCCAGGTGATCAAAATTAATATCAACAGTGATAGGTCATTTTGAGAGTATATACACTTGGTATGATGTGATGAGAATGAAAATTTTCTTCTGTGGTCTTCCTCCCAAAAACCCATAACCCCAATCTCAGCATGAGAAAAACATCAGACAATTCCCTATAGGTAGTACACCTGACCATTAATCTGCAAAAATGTCAAGATCATCAAAAACAAGGAAAGTCTGAGAAACTGTCACAGACAGGAGTCTAGGAAGACATGATGACTAAACATAATGTGAAATTTTGGATGGGATCCTAGAATAGAAAAGGGATGTTAGATAAAACTATGGAAATAAGAATAATAATAGGCTTTAGTTAATAATAATGGGTAAATATTGGTTCCTTAATAGTGACAAATATATCATAATGTAGGATGATAATGGGGGAACTAGGTACTGTGTATATGAGAAATCTCTGTACTACTTTTGTAACTCTCCATAAACATAAAACTCTTCTAAAACTTTAAAAGTGTATTAAAACGAGTAGATTAAAGCTACGTGCACTAATAGGAATGAAACCCACAAATACACTCTTTGTTTGTTTGTCTGTTTGTTTTGAGACGGGGTTTTGCTCTTGTTGACCAGGCTGGAGGGCAATGGTGCAATCTTTGCTGACTGCAACCTCTGCCTCCCAAGTTCACGTGATTCTCCTGTCTCAGCCTCCTGAGTAGCTGAGATTATAGGCATGCACCACCACACCCAGCTAACTTTTTGTATTTAGTAGAGCCAGGGTTTCTGAGCTGGTCTCAAACTCCTGACCTCAGGTGATCCACCCACCTCAGCCTCCCAAAGTGCTGGTATTACAGGCGTGTGCCACCGCACCAGGCCCGGCAAATACACCATTGAATGAGAGAAATAAAAGAGAAAATGATGGATAATGTATGACATTGTTTACTTAATTATGAAAATGGACTTATACATGCTATTAGAAATCAATACTAATTGATTTCTAATTACCGGGCACAGTGGCTCACGCCTGTAATCCCAGCACTTTGGGAGGCTGAGGCAGGCAGATTCACTTGAGGTCAGTTCAAGACCAGCCTGGCCAACATGGTAAAACCCAGTCGGTCTCTATTAAAAATTCTAAAAATTACCTGGGTGTAATGGTGGGCACCTGTAATCCCAGCTACTAGGGAGGCTGAGGCAGGATAATCACTTGAGCCCAGGAGGCAGAGGTTGCAGTGAGCCAAGATCGCACCACTGTTCTCCAGACTGGGTGACAGAGTGAGACTCTGTCTCAAAAAAAATAAAAAATAAAAAATAAAAATAAAAATTTAAATATGTAAAAATTTTTTTAAATTTTTAAAATTTTAATTTTTTAAAAAATTACAAAATAAAAAAAAAAATCAAGAGAGTGGTTTCCTGGAGAAATAGTCCTAGACGGGAAGACAAGTACTTCTAAGGTGTTAGTGATACTCTGCATTTTGATCTGAGTGGGGGTTACACTAGTGTGTTCACTTTGTATTTATTATTGAGCAGTATACTTATGAATCACTCACTTGTATGTATGTATACATTTAATATGTCAATAAAATATTTTAATGAAATGTTGTACATGTTCTGATATCTCCAGGATTTCCACATAGAGTTATATCATAATCTGTTTTCAAGCATTGTGATTGCTGATTTTTAGGAAAAAAATATTTTTTATACCTAGTATTATTTCATTAGCTACTTTTGCAACATTCTATTTTTTAAAAGATGAAAGTTGTCTTTCTACTATGATTTATGGATTGTCTCATTTTTAGAGGAATTAGTTCCAAATTGTAAGTCAGAATAGATCAGAATAAAGTTCCTTATTTTCTTACGAAGATGTGAAATTATGAATTCATGAAATAAAATTTCTGAAAGAAAAGATCTAATATAATCAGAGACTAGATAAGAAGGAAATCTGTTTTCCAATGATGAAATTTGGCTAATGAAGAACAATAATAACATAATGGTTTCTTACATATTTCCAGTGAGTTCATGTAATTGAATGCTTTATTATTTTCTTTAGCCATCCTTGCTCTTGTATAGCCACATATTGACTGACAGGGCTTTGATAGCTAGTCAAGAACTTATCTATTAAAAAAAAATGCCTAGACATTTAAAATAGAGTATTAGCATTTGTGAGAAACATGTAAGTAAAACCACTAATAGTATGGATTTTTATTATACATGCTATTTGTATGTACTTATTTGCCATGTTAACTAAGTGAATCAGTCAGCAATGCTTCCTCTTCTGGTAACTAAAGGGAAGTTTCAGTGGCCAATACAAAGCTAAAGATATCCCTATCACATAGATATTTAACCTTTGCCTAGACTGTTTGATGTCGACAAGCATGTCATTTTAAAATGCCTCAGTTTGGCTGGCATGTCATCAATTGATGTCCAAGAAACAGACACAATTATACTTTGTCACTGTTTATCATTTATCCTCCTTTCTGCCCAATGATTAACAAAGGAGTGGTTTTCACTGTTTAGTCTCTTGTTAAGATGGGATACAAGATCTAAAGCCCCAGGGTAAGTTTTCTCCAATAGCCTCTGTTTAGTCCACTGGTGAAATTACAGTATGTGGTTTAAAAAAAAAAAATCTTTGAATGTTCATCTTTATTCAAATATATATAATCTCCTGCCAGAGAAGATTTGGGAAAGTGCATTAAAGAGAAAGTTCTCAACATTTTCACAAAGAAAAAATAAAATGTTTCTAATTCAATATTTTTTTCCAGGTTGAATTGCATTTGACTAGTTTCCTAATATTGAAAACCCTGCTTGCTGACCAAAGAACAAGGAAATTTTATTTACAGTAATTTTATACATAAAAAATTGGGCAGAGAATTAATAATTTAAATAATTCCATCGAAACTGAAGATACATAACAAACAAGATTGGGACTTAAAATTACACTGTAGGTCAGAAAATATTTTTAATGTCGTTTCCCATAATTGTGGTTACAAATAGCATATGATTTGAAGTCCTCCACCAAAACTTTGTTGCTTAGATTCAAAAGAATACCAACAGTTTGTTCCCTTCCCAACTAGTCATTAGAGTTCCTTCTTTAGAGAAAAAAACCTTCTTCTTCAAGTATGCTAGTGTCTCCCTTCACTATAAAAATAAAATGTGCATCTTTTTTATCTCCCAAGGAAATGTGGACAATATAAGAAGGGTCAGAGTTTCTTGGTTCTTCTTGGAAGCACTAAGTAACTGTGGCTTATAAAATTCACAAAAAAAAAACTATAACTTTTTCTTAATAGAAATTAAATTTGTAGATCACAATAACATATTCCTTGACTATAAGGTCACTGGGAACAAAGAATGCTTCAAATGAAGTAATTTATTCCGAGCAGAAAAAAATAAATAAATATCCCATTGCAGATGGGCTTTTTAAAACAAAACGCTTTGTGGCCCAATTCTCACTTGCACAAGTCTGTTGCAGCATCTACATATTTGATATAAGGACAATTCCCACGGAGTCAGGCAGTATTTCCCAGTGTTTTTCTGTAGACTTGGTGCCTCGGGGTTAAAAAGAAAGTTTTCAGGCTCAAATAAATTTGAGAAACACCACATATTATTTGTAATTCTTGTAACTCTTGGAGAGTCAAACTGTACATTGACATAATATGAGCTTTAAGAAATATTTTAAAAGAGAAATCTGTTTAATTTGGTTTACATCAGTGGTTCCCAAATTTAGTGGGTCATAGAATATATGTAAGTTTATGCACATATGTGTGTCTATGTATGTATGTTTTTGTGCATCTGTGTGAAAGAAACACTTATTAACATTTCATAGCAATCAGTGCTTTTTGGGAGGCACTAGGGGAAACTGCTTAAGAAATTATAACTCCAAAAAGCCAATGTTAAAACACAAGGAGGAGTAAATACCCATTCATGTCAATATCCATTACTAGGTGGGACAAGCATGAAATCCCAGAATGAAGTTCCTTAGATAACCAAGAGGGAATGCTAAGACAATGGGCACCCGCTTCAGGCAGGAAGTTCAGCAACTTGTGAACCCCTTAGAAAGATGCAGAAGACAGAATTGTCAAAAAAAAAAAAAAATCGTCAGTAAGTTCACAGTCTGCCCTAAGATTACCACAACTACTTCCACATAAGGAACACCCATTATCCTGTGAAAGAAAAGTTCTCATTCTTATCAGAAGTTGAGAATATACATGTTTTACTAGGTAAGAGGGCTGTCATTAAAATATTTACAAAGATTGGATTCTGAAGTTATTTCATCTGAAGCTCATACTGCAATATAAAGATACTATAAAAGCAAAATTTAATGAAAAATGTTCAGTATCAAAACAATAAGCAGTTTCCAAATCCAAGATGAGTGCCTATAGTAGAAAATATCTAGTCTTTCTGTTTTCCTTTATTTTAGGAATACAACTAGACATTTCCCAGCCTCCCTTATCAGTAGGTGAAGATGTAAGTCCAAGTTTAGACCAATTGAACGTGGGTGGAGGTGATAAGCCTCTCTTGTAGGCTTGGTCCATAAATATCCTCCCATAGGATCACACACTCTGCCTCTTCACCCATTTGTTGACTGGAGGTAAAGGATTAGGCAGAGGCCTATGAGACTCTAAAGGATAGTAACACCAAAGATTAGAAAGAAGTTGAATTCCTAAATCAATATATAAAAGGCTGCCCCCAAAAAACTTACATTAAACTGTTGTACAAGCAAGACATAAAATTGCATGATCCTAATTAATTGAGATTTGGTACATGTTGTAGCAATTAGACTACCCCAACTTATAGAATGCCCAAAGAAGAGATTAAGAAATTGAATAAAGTAACTTTTAATCTTCCTCGAGAACTGGGCTTTTGGAGTATTTCTTACAATAAATATAGAAAGCACTTTACTTTGAAAAGTCCCCTTTAAATTTGAAAGAATAGTTATTAACCATTACAATGAAATATCAGTTAACACAGAAAATATCAATATCACAAAAAGACAATTTAGATAGCATATGTCAGCCAGTAAGCTTAACATTCTTGAATAATGTTAAAAGGCCTGCATAATGTGCCTTGATGTATTAAAGAGTATAAATGAGGAACATAAGAGAAATCTTTTGAAATTATATATTCTATAGTTACAAAAATACAAACAATTGAAGGAAGGCTTTATGCAAGGCAGAATGGCAAACTAGAATAGCAGCTGGAGAGAACACAATCGTCTTCATAACTGGCCCCGAGGAGCTTCTGTCACCTCAATGGCTGTTGGAGTAACCTGGTGCAGGTGCTACTTGCCAGAAGTCTAACCCGCATGGCTTCTGCAACTTGTTTCCTATGATTTGGCCTGGTTAGGATTAGAAAAAGTATACTTGGCTGCTAAAGACAAATTGTGGCTAAGAACAGATTTCCCACTTCTATAATAGTCAATAGCTTCATATAATCAGGCAAAAGATGATTATGTGAAGTCAGTTGGAATTAGTCTCTTTCTGCTGTATGCTCCAATATAACTAAGTTAACACTTCAGTGCTAGCACGTATCACTTTTGGAGATCCACTGCTAGATTCATGAATAGACTGAAAGTTCCTGGTGGTCAATTAATCCCTGAAACTTCTGAATCAACATATCCTGACTGCCGTTAGAACTTCTTGCTTACAGAAAATTGCTTTATGTAACTTCTGTAGCATGTACATCTCCTTTACAATTACGATTTTATAACCCACCTTAAATTTTTTCTTGAAGAAATCATATCTATTCAGTTTTCACAGAAGGTGACCTTCCCAGCAAGATTATGGCAGTTGTAAAAAAACTAAACATTCAGTTCTTGAAATGATACTTGGCAAGGTTGAATGTGTACAAAGGAAAAAAATGTATCTGGACATATATTGCTCAAACAGTCCTTTGTAGAAAAGGTTCTTAAACTTCTCGAAGGGCTCCAGAATCCCACAGAAAAGTAAGGTAAGGCTGCCTTGCTCAGGAGATCAAATGCTGATGGTATCCACATTATCAGCACTAAAGGAAATAGTAAAAAAGGGCTTCAAATAATTTCAATAGTTGAAATGAGGACTCTTGCTCTTTCCAAGTATAGTAATATCTAACACCTCTTTTGCACTTCGTGGCTACAAAAGTTGCCAAGGGAGATTTTTTCAGTGCCATTATATCATGCTGTCTGCTTTGCAAAGGACTGGAATCATCAGTCTGATTCATCTCATGCCAGTTGCTGATGCTACAATCCCACAGAAAATGACTAAAATTTAACACATTTTTATACAAAGATTTACCACTGAGCAACATTCATCATATCTCTTAAATGCATATTTTTTAAGTCCTTTATAGAAAACAGTCCTCAGTATCTCACAATAAAGGCCAGGAAGAGAGTATTCTTTGCAATGTCCAAGTTTGTGAGATTTTTGGCTAGGACAGAAGAAGAAGGCATCACACTAAGAGACAGAAAATGAGGTATAGCATTTTCATTTCATCACAAGTTAAATAGAAGAGGCTGTTGCCATTGGAAACTGTGACAAATGTTAACCTGAATTTCCTGTGTTACTTTAAAGTTGCTTGGAATTGGCTTTATGTGCATACATATCTGAGGTGTAGACTATATTAGGCACAAATTATGAACTCGATCCAAATAGCGTAGCTTGGGCATCTTTTTATAAAATCAAGTTGCTTCAAGATATAGAATGTGAAACCAAAATTATCCTTTTTCTCATCTTTGATCTTTCATCAACCAAACAACCATAAAATAGATAATATGGAACTAAATTCACCTTCCTCTCAATGGAAATGAAAAAATAGATGAGAGATAGGTAAGAGAGATGTGTTTAAAAGTACATAAACTCATCGTAATTTAGGCTAAACTTCACTTTCCAAATATATTTTTCATTTAGTTCTTCACATAAGCTCTCCTACCACCAGGCTTGTCTATTCATGGCCCTCAATATTCCTTCTCTACCCTAACCTCTAGTATCTTTCTGCTTCCCTTCCCTATTTATCTCATTCTTCACTGCCCAATATGATACTTAAATCTTTGACAGTCTCAGTTTGCAGTGAACACTTTTTCCTTTGAAACTTGATAAATGCAAGATTGTCTCACTTCAGATAAGTGACCTGACCTCCTTCTGTGTAAATGAAGGTACATACTAACACCAGTATTTTACAAATATTGTAATAATTAAAAGAGATAATTCAAGGAGAGGTGCCTAGAATATTAACAAGCACACAGTAGCTGCTCAATAAATGCTAAAGAACTTAGTTCTTACTTTTATAACACTCTCTGATTAGCTCAGTGAAAATACTCATGCACTGACATATATAATAAAACAGAAGCCATTTATTTTATACATTTTTATCTCTCACAGTTTTTATTTATAACACATAGATGCTCAGCAAATATCTACAGATTGAGAAATGGAATAATTTTGCCTTTTTCATATGTAGGCTATATCTATCCTTTAATCTTTATTTTTACTGCTAAATTTCAGAAATTGGGTTTCTCATTGCATCCATTTTCTGGGGCTCATCTGGCTCTCAGAAGCACTGAAGATTCAATTGTCCACTGTCATTGCCAAGTGCAACAGGCACAGCTGCCCCAGACCTGCAGTTTGGTCTCACATCCAGGCATATTCCAAACACATCACCAACACATCTTGAAAGATACTCTTTATTCTGATAAATTTCCTTAGTTGTTCACATGTCCTACCACTCCTGACATTATCAGTCACTGGAAGTCCTAAACTTTTTAACTCTAAGACAATCTGTAGCTTCAGTAATTTTTCCACTCCCTTGTAGTATACTTATGACAGAATTATCCATTATTTTATGCCATTCACTTAAAAACCTCTTATCTTCACCTTTATCAAAGTAATAGTATATTTTTCAGGAGTATTTTCCCATGGCTATTTGAGCAGAGATACGAAGAAACATCTGACATGGTGTTTTTTTTTTTTTTTTTTTTTTTTTTTTTTTTTTTTTTGCCTCTCAATGCAAATTTTTATCAATATATTACACCTACAAGAATCAATCACTCAAGTTTAAAGTCTTTTTTCATCCCTAATGCACTAAAAGGCCTTATCACTTTTACCAGTCCCAAATGTCAACATATTTACTTCTTTTATGTACATCATCTTTCTCACAAATAAATCATGTTGTCATTTTCTCTCTATCTACCCTACCTAATGATTGGATCAATACATGGCAGGGAAAGTGTGAACAGGGAGAAATAAGAGCAACTTTGTATGAAGAGAGTTAAGAATAATAAGCAAAAGAAGTAGGGAAGAATTTCTGGAACAATATCTTTTGTAGGGAGGAAGTCATGAATTGGTTTTAGACACGAACAGGGGAAGCTCATATGTAGAAGAAAACAAAAAGGTAGAGCATAGGGACAAAGATAAGTTTATTTGTTGGAGATTGTGGACAAGTATTTAACACTTGAACTAACTGTTAGTGGCACACATTAATTACAAAAAAAAAAACAAACAAAAAAAACAAAATAGGTGTGCGTGACCAAGTTAGCTGATAGCAACTGGCAATACAATCTAAGTTACTATTCAATTGTTATACTCTAAATGATATCACCCTATCGATATCACCCAATTATCAAGGGCGACATTATGACACCTCACTGGAGCCCTTCAAAGCAATCTCATCTCTTTGATCTTGCCCAGAAAATGCTCCCTCACTCTTCCATAGAGGACATCCCTCTCTTCAGCCCACCTTAAATCATGCTTATACAGTTTTCTTGGTTTCTTCCACAAACTTTTTGATATAAGCTTCTAAAAGATTAAAACACCTTAGTTTTCCATTGTGTGTGTGTGTGTGTGTGTGTGCATTGACAGAATATCCACAGCATGCAACTCACTGATTATTAAATAAGTCAAGTTTATGTAATTCACAGAATCTTCTTTTGCCCCATTAGAAATGCAAAAGGCAGTTGCTGCAGATTATTTTGATTATGGAATATAATTTAAATCGCCAACCCCATTTACAAATAAGGCTAACACAGCCTCTTTCTTCACGAAAATGAATTTGAACTAAGTTTAGATTTCTAAAAATGAGAGATCTACAACTAAATTTAGTAGGAATTCAGCTTAATGTAATTAAGAGTGTGCATTTTCAAGTAAGACAATCCTAGATTTGAAGTCCAACACCATTATTCACTAATTTATGTGACCAAGCCTCAAGTACCTTGTGGATAAAATGAGAATGACACTACCTTATAGGGTTATTATAGCTAAATAAGTACGTACACAAACACACACACACACACACACACAAAACTTATAATACATAATATTACAGGGTACCTGACATGATCAATACTATCACCATTTAGCAGCACCCTATATATAGTTTTCTGTTGGAATCTCATACAATTTTGTCCACTTTGACAGCAAAAGCCTATATGCCAAGCTGCAAATTTAACTAATTTCTAGAGAAATGGGAAATTATTATATAAGACTATTTTCTCTTTTGACAATAAGGAAACTCATTTATAGCAAGCCTAACTTAAAACTGCAGACCTCATGGTTTAGGACCTGACAAAGTGAAATGATTGTTGGCCCATTACTGAGTGCATTCCTTTCATGGGCAGCAGCTTTGAAGTAAATGTATGACATTCACTCCAAGCTGAGCTAGGCTCTCACGCTATCAAGTAGAAGAAACACTGACTAGCTACTTCAATTCCACAGATAGAGCATATCTACCATTAACCCTTGCCTTAGATTGCAGAACTATTACCAAGAGATATATATTCCTAGAAGGGGAGCAGGAATGTTAAGATGAGAAGGAGCATATATGGTAGAAATAAGACAACCCTATAAATGATGATAACACAAGGCGGAACATATCATAGCATATACAGATTGGGGGTCATATTGAACACAGATAACAGGAAAGCTCCTTAAAGGAGGTGAATTTGAGATATGCCCTGAAGTATGTACCCAAGATGCTTCATATTCTAGTACAATCGTGGTGGTATAGAAACGGGCCTTGACTCTCAGTATGAATGTATGTCAAGCATATGGCATAGAGTGCATGACAGAGTAGAAGTTTATCTACTGAAGATATATCATTTAGCCATGTTCATTGAACTTTATACAGGCCCTAAATCACTGGAAGGGACGCATAAATAATGTTACTCATGGCATCCATGAGTTAAGAAATGATAACAATGGGAGTTTTCTTGTTAGATGGTTTATTCTACATGATTGTTCATCTTAATGAGCCCTTTGACAGACAAACGTCCTGTAAATTTTGTTTTTCCTTGTTTGACAGCTATAAATTAGACACAAGCATTGCTGATATAGTGGAGGAAAAAAATCTAAGACGGCTAAATACTGCCTGTTCATATGTAAGGCATGCAGCTGTTTCACTTTTTAAAATCCAACTCTAATACAACCTCAAAAAAAAAAAAAAAAAAAGAAAGAAAGAAAAGAGAGAAGAAAACTGAACGTTTCATCAAATAAAAGCCCAGAGCTCAAAGACAAAATATTTGAAGACAATGTACAATAAAAGCTTTTTTCAAGCATAAAAGCTGATTTATGAAATTAATCTGGAAATATTATAAGTAGGAAATGGCCACAAAATAAATAAGAACCTTTTAGAAAGAGAGCAAACATGTGTTATTTATTTTCCTGGTAAACAGAAGTGGCAGATTCAATCAGCAAGAAACATTGGATAGTTATGACCATTTTAATCATGTAAAAAAATTCATAAGATTTGTTTATGGTGCATTAAACATCATCTTCAGGTTAGTATTAAAGAAAGTGAATAAATTCTATTTATCTGATTAAAAAGACCAGCGATAAGAAGGAACCAGTTCTCTTATGTGGCTAGTAATGTAAAGGGACATACGATATAGCAGCATCTCTGTGGCTACCTCCTTTTACTCTTTATAAACATATGGAAATAGTTATACTCAATTGCATAAAAAATATTTAAGACTATAAAACAGTTCCAAAGCATGTACTGTGCCATATTTCATGTGGAGAGAGACTGCCTTTAGTTCCGTTTTGAAAGGCCTAAAAAGTGCAAAGCAATAGTACTTTAAGTATTTATATCTACTTAGATTCTCTAATGTTTAAAGTCATGTTGAAAAATGTTAATTTTAGATGTTAATTATAGAGCTGGAATAAAGCATTGGTTATAAAATAGCTAGCTGAGGTTAAATCTCTACATAATGATCAGTTTTCTGGTACTCCCTGTTATTTAAAATACTACCAAAGAAATACATTACAAAAAACACACTAGCATGTGGCATATCTCTTCATTTGGAATTTTTATGAATGATAAAACTAAACACAAGGAAATCAAATATTTATCTGGCCCCAACTCTACTTTATTCCATGTGACATGGATAAATCTTATAATTTATTTAGAATTAATGATTAAAGACAATTTCATAACATAAAGATATCAAATGTTTCTTGAAGGATAGAGACTCAGTTCCACACAACTCTTAATTTAATGTCATTTTTTGCCTTGAAACTTATTATGGAGTTTTTGAAAGAGAGTTATACAAACAAAAAATGTTAAGAACCACAAAGATTTGGTAAAATTCTAGAGAACTCTATATAAGTAAATAGTTTCTCTAACCTGAACCAGTTTACTTCAGAAAGTCAATGTACAGAATTTCCCAATACACTAATGTCTCCTTGACAAAGCAGACTGAACGGGGTCAACTTGCTGATTAAGAATTCTCCCTGGTGTTATATGCAATACAGTTGTCAGAGAAGGAATTTGATTTCCTTTGCATATGTAGCAGAGTTCAGTCTAGTAAATTCACACTCACCTTATTATTTTTACACCAATATATGAAGAAAGATCTAAAACAATATCGACTGCTTTCCAGTTTCTATCCACTGACATTTTTATCTTTTAACCTTTCTTCTTCCTTTCCACCCCAAATTACCCAAGTCTCATGCCATACTTCTTACATGCCAATAATACTTACTTTTGCAATATAGTCTGTGAGCCTTTAGTCTACCTTTCCCCTGATTGAAAATATAGCTGAGCTACTTTGCAAGCCATTAGAAACTTCTCCGCCTATTTTCTAATATAACAGCTATAATAGTAGCCTCATTAATAAAATTATTGTAAGACAATCACAAATAATAAAGGCTTACTATGGCAACCTTCCATGAATACACACACACACACACATACACACACACACACACACACATATATATGTAAACTTTCTCTAGGCACTTAAATTTCAGTGCCTAATCTGAAAGTCGCCTGTCACTGGACCTACACAAAGCCTTGCCCCACTGCTAGCAGTACAGAGAATGCCATTGATTTTAAGTCACATCATTATTTTATGAACCACTAAGAAAGAAAAAAAATTCTGCTATTTAAACCATGACATGATGCCTTAATGATAATCCTGTACAACATGAATTGAGAACATCAGTTCCTCATTGCTTTGAAATGATTTCATCTATTCCAAAGAATTTGGCAATCTACCCTACCTTCAGTTGCAGTACTTGGAGTGTGAGAGTAAGCTCGTTGCAAGTATTTTAGGAACAAAATATAACACATCTTCATCTAGTTGTGGATATCTTCCTTTTTTAGGTCCCATAAAACCCTTGTTGTTAATTTGCAAGAAAATATGAAATTCTGATTATTTCTACAATGATGCTTTATTAACATCAAATTTATTTTTCACCCAGGGATATAAAGAACTCAAAAGAATGTCATTTCCACCCATATAATGTAACAGAGACAAATAAATTCACGATTCTTGAAACCATTGAAAGATGAAATTGCAGGGCAACCAACTAGCCCCAAATCAAAGAAAAGACAGGTGCCTGCAGGAAGTGATAAAACATGTGCAATGGCTCATCTAAGACAGATGCAACTGAAAACCAATAAAAAGGGTTCAATTGATGGAGCTGGCAAATTGGTGGAGGCCAAGTATACTCTAGAAAGAGTGTGAAGTTCCTAAGAGATGAGAAAATTAAGGAGTTCTACATTATCCTTACGGTTTTTCTCCATGAACCAAGGGCAATCACAAAAATGATTCAAGGAAGGAAAGGGTTTCTTATGGTACACATCAGTCCCTGCTGGAGGAACACAGAGCCCTACCTGCACCCTACTACTCTATCTCCACTGGGGAACAGAGCCTTAAACTACAGAGGCAAGTGCAAACACACCCTTAACACACCAGTGAAAATCAGTTGCAGCTAGAAAAAAAGAACAACAATTTTTAAAATCCTTCCCCTGAGAGAGGGGCAGCATTGCATGCAGAGTCCAGGCCTAGAGCCTGAGGAGGGGAAACCACTCGGGAGTTCACACTGCAGGACCCAGAAACATAACACCATGCCAGCTTAAGACTAAGTTTAATGTAAACAAGAAAGAATGCCCCAGTACCACTCCTTGCTGACAAGCTAACAAGCAGTAGTAAGTAACAACAGTGGAATATGACCTGGAGTGGCGTAGGAGAGGAACCAATGCATGAAAAGAGATTTTTCTGAGGTACAGCACACAGGAAGATATAGAATTGGTATAGGATAACCCACTAAGTTAAAAAAAAAAAAATCCTCTGGCAAACCAACCTAACACAAAGTATTGCTGGAGGAATTTGAAGCCAGTGGTGCCCTAAAGGTCACCATAGCAACAATAAACCTAAAACCAAGATGATACCCTTACTACTTAAGGGTATTACATTAACTTCAACTTCAATCTCCTACATAATAGTTCTAATAGAAAGAAAGGCATTAATTTCCAGGGATAAAAATTATATAAAATGGCTGACTTTCTTTTCCAAGATGCCTGACTTTCAACAAAAATTACAAAGCATACAAAAAGGCAAGTAAAAACAACACACTCCTAAGAG
Source organism: Rhinopithecus roxellana (assembly GCF_007565055.1). Lineage (NCBI taxonomy): Eukaryota > Metazoa > Chordata > Mammalia > Primates > Cercopithecidae > Rhinopithecus > Rhinopithecus roxellana. The sequence continues at coordinate 85,307,555 of NC_044562.1, read as the reverse complement.
CCAAAACAGTCATAAAAAGCAGACTTAGGTAGGACACAGGTGGTGAAATTAAAAAACAAAAACGTTAAAATAACTGTGATTCATATGTTAGAGTCTCTAATGGAACAGGCGGACAATATGCAAGATCAGTTAGGTAATTCCAGGAAAGAGATGAAAACTATAAGAATCAATTGCAAATCCTAGAAATTAAACTATGACAGATATGATTAATGTACATTACAGGCTCATCCTTAGACTTGTCATAGGCAAAGAAGCAATCAGTGAACTTGTTGTTATTTTGATGACAGGTCAATAGAAACTACCTAAACTGAACAAACAAACAAAAAGAATAGAAAAGTTAATAAATAAAACAACAACGTACAAAAGCAGTGTTAAAATATCAACATATCAATTGATCTAAGATACATATTCATTAGAATTCATAAGTCTAATCCCAAAAGGAAAAGAAAGAAAAAGAAAACAGAATTTTAAAAAATTTGAGGAAATAATGGCCAAGAATTTTCCGATGTTAATGACAGATACCAAACCACAGATTGAATAAGCTCAAGACTATCCATCAGATAAATACAAAGAAACAAACTGTGTAGGAATTTTATATTAAAAATACCAAAATCAAAAGCTCAAGAGAAAATTTTGAAGGCAGCCAGAGCAAAAAAGACAAATTACTAACAGCAGAACAAAGACAAAAATTACAATAACCAGATGTGGTGGCTCGTGCTTATAATCCCAACACTTTGGGAGGCTGAGGCTGGATCCCTTAAGCCCAGGAGTTCAAGAGTAACCTGGGCAATGTAGGAAGATCTCATTTCTACAAAAAGATTTAAAAATTAGCCAAACATGGTAGTGCACACCTGTGGTTCCAGCTAATCTGGGGGCTGAAGTTGGAGGATCACTTGGGCCTGGGAAGTCGAGGCTGCAGTGAGCCATGATTGCATGACTGCACTCCAGCCTGGGTGACAAAGTAAGACCCTGTCTCAAAAATAATGATAATAATAATAAATAATTATAGCAGGTTTCTCTTTAGAAATCTTGCAAACTAGTAGATAATAACTACATCTTTAAAATATAGAGTTTTAAACAACAACAAAAAATGTCAATCAGAATTCTATATCAAACAAAAATATATTTCCAAAAAAGAGTAAAAGTTATTTCAGGTAAATAAGTACTGAGAAAATTCAGTGCCAAGACCAACCTTAGAACACTTATAAAAAGTAGTTTTTCAGACAGAAAGATACCATTGTAATTCATTGTATTTTTATGGAAAATATACAACTAAAATATATGACAATAGTATGACAGTAGCAAAAAGAATAGGAGAAAGAAATTAAGTATACTGTTATAAGTTCCTTACAATATACATAAAGCAGCATAATATTCAAAGATAGACTCTGATTCATTAAGTACGTTTATTATTAACTTCAGGGCAACCATTAATTTTTAAAAGAGATATAAATATTATAAGTCAATAGAGAAGATAAAAATCATGAAGACGTTCAGTTAAATCAAGTTTTCTTTTTTAAAAAAAGAAAATAAGAAACAAAGAATAGATGGCAGAAAATAGAAAATAGCCAGCAAGGTAATTGTTTTAATTCAATTATATCAATAATCACATTATATGTGAATGGGTTAAACCACCAGTTTAAAGATAGAGATGTCAGATTAAATAAAAATGTAAGATCCAACTAAATGCTGACTACAAGAAACCTATTTTAAATATAAAGATAAGCTAACAGTAAAAGAATAGAAATATATACATATACATATATATAATGAGCACAAATACTAATAAAAGAAAGCTGGAGTAATTAATATCAAATAAAATGACTTCAGAATAAGAAATATTATGAGAGACAAAAATGGATATTACATAATGACAAAGTGGTCAATTATCCAAGAAGTCATATGAATCCTGCATGAGTATGCACATAATGATAGAGCTCTAAAATATGTGAAGAAGACTTATGGAACTTAAATGAGAAATAGACAAATTCCGAATTAAGACTTCGATAATTCTCTTTAATTCTCTTTAAGCAATTGGCAGAACAAATAAAAAGAGAATCAGTCAGTTTATAGATGATTTGGACAACACAGTCAACCAGTTTGTCTGATTGATAATTACAGAGCACTCCACCTAAAAACATCAAAATATACATCTATTTAAGTGAACATTAAACAGTAAGTAAGATAACCCATATTCTGGGCCAAAAATAAAATACTTAAAATATTTAAAAGAATAGAAACCTTACAAAGTATGTTCATGGACTGCAATATAATTAAACTAAAAAATAATTAAAAGAAAAAGGAAGTGAAAATTTTCCAAATATTTGATGATTAAACTACATACTTCTATAGATAACCCGTGGATCAAAAATGAAATTTGTAGTATAAAGTACTCACCTTAGGAAAATGGGGGTTTCAAATCAGCATCTGTTCTAAGAAAACAGAAAAAGAAGAGCAAATTAAATTCAAATCCAACAGAAGAGAGGAAATAATAAAGGTAAAAATCAAAATTCATGAAAGTGAAAATAGACAAAAATCAATGAAACCAAACACTGATTCTTCCCACTGCACTATTCATTGCTAAATACACAATAACTTTGCATTGTAACACTAAATCACAGAGTAATCTTTTAGAAGATATTTTAAGTGGTGACTAAACTCAATATATGTAGTTTCAACAATGCACATAACTCAATCAAAACAGAAAAAATAGATTCACAGATAGTTCAGAAAAAGGAGTCATCAGATGGGGGGAATTAAATAGCTATGATTAATATATTAAAACAAATTTAAAATATGTATAATATAGATGAAAACATGGAGAATTCAAACAGAAAATTTCAGTTAAATGGAAATTCTAGAACTGAACAACAAAAAATCTGAAATGTGGAACTCACTGAATGAGTTTAACAGCACACAACAGAAGACTGAAGAAGTAAGCTCAGGCCGGGCGCGGTGGCTCAAGCCTGTAATCCCAGCACTTTGGGAGGCCGAGGCGGGCGGATCACAAGGTCAGGAGGTCGAGACCATCCTGGCTAACACAGTGAAACCCGTCTCCACTTAAAAAACACAAAAAATTAGCCGGGCGAGATGGCGGCGCCTGTAGTCCCAGCTACTCGGGAGGCTGAGGCAGGAGAACGGCGTGGACCCGGGAGGCGGAGCTTGCAGTGAGCTGAGATCCGGCCACTGCACTCCAGTCTGGGCGACAGAGCGAGACTCCGTCTCAAAAAAAAAAAAAAAAAAAAAAAAAGCAAATAAAATATTTTTAAGAAGAACACAGCTTAGGTAACACATAGAATACAAACTTTAACCTTCATTTATTAATTTCCTGGAGAAGGAAAGATTGAGATACAAGCAATATTTAAAGAGATAATGGCAAAGATGTGGATCAACTGGAATTCTCAGGCATTACAGGAAGGATTATACATCAGCCCAACCCCTTTGGAAAAATTGTGTAGCAATAGTTACCAAAATTAAATAAATATGTATTCCATGGCCTAACAATTCCAATCCTGGTTATATACTCCAAAATGAGTGCTTATGCTCACCAAAAGCTTGTTGCAAGATGTATTATAAAAGCTTTATTCAAAATAACTTAAAAGCAAGAACAATTCAATTGTCCATTAACAAGAAAATGGATAAATAAATTGATATATGTACAATGCAATACATCACACTGGTAAAAGAGATCACACAGAAAAATCAATATATCTCAAAAGATGTTCGGCCGGACACACAAAATTTCATTTTGCATGATTCCATTAATATAAAGTTCAATAATGGTTACCTTTGCAAGGAATATTAACTGGGAGAAATACAAAGAAGCTTCTTAGTGCTAGAAATGTTCTATATCTTAATCCAGATGATGGCTACACTAGCTATATGTATATTTATCTATCTAACATGTAAGATTCACATACTTAATGTATGCAAGTTATATTTCAATTGCAAACAGTTTTTAAACATATTGTTAAGATTTTTATTTTGTTTCTGGTTTCAGTCAGGTTCAGTCAAGAGACAGAAACCACACCAGTTTTTGTACATAGAAAATTTAATATAAAGAATTGACAAAGGTACAAAGTTGTTAACTATGTAATTGAAAGAATAAAAAGAAAACCATATGGTATCTCAGAAATAGCAACTGTAGAAAGTCGCTATTAGCCGAGGGACTGGGGAACAAAACTTTAAAGGTTGAGATTATTAAAATCTTAGAGGAAGGACCCAGTGGGGCTCAAATGCAGATGTCTGTTGAGGAGTGTTTAGCGGAGGTATCTCTGCATTGGGACATCCAAAAGCTGGTTCTGTACGTGTTGGAAAAGTTGCAAACTGGATTTGGATGTTACTAGAGCAGGAAGCTCACAGCTCCCCTCCAGCTTCCCAGTCTTCCTATAGCACCCTCTACAGGCAGAGTCTTACAGGGCAAAACTGGGTATAAAGCTGAGAGACAGGAACTTCAGTAATAAGCACACCTTATTTTTAGTTTTTGTTAAAATATATACAACTTTTTGTTTAGGGGTAAAATTTTCTACTTTTATGCTTTTATGGAAAAATTTAAAAGCAAGTAAAAATTGTGGGATGGTCTATGTTCTAGTGGCCATAAACACAACAAATCTGGATTTTCTCTCATCTCAATCAACAAAACTAACATTTCTAAAGAACAAAATAAAATAGTTTGTTTTTGTTTTAAATATGATTTATTTTCTCTTCCCTCTGCTGCCCCTTGTTGGTCTGTGTCCTTGTTACCACAGATTTGACTTCTTTGTCTTCCCACTGCACTGTAGGTACCCTATGGGAATGGGTTTTTATCTGTTAGTCCTCAGAATCTACCACAGTATCAGGAATGATGTAGATCCTCAAGAAACATCCCCAATACATATTATATTCTTTGTCTTTGTATAAAACAGTGTATTCTTACTTAAAATATTATCACTGCTATTCTTTCTCACAAAACTACTCACCATTTAAACTTTCTCACCATTTAAACTACTAATGCATTAAAAAAAGTCATTCATTAACAATTGTGACACGAGATCAATTTGCCTATTCAAAGTACTTTGATACTAAGGTATAGGTTTAGACATAATGGATTTTCAAAGTATGCAGCTTCTACAGATCACCTTGTTCAACCAAGACCTCACTTACTGATGAAGAAACTGAATTCCAGGAAGGCTCCATGGTTGGCCCATCGTCATACAATCTGAATCTGGGTTTACCATTCCCTATAGCCCCCTATTCCTATATTATTTAATGATTTTGCAATTGATACAAGCCTTTGAAAAATATCTAGAAAATAAATAAGCAATTGATCATGGTCAGAAAACTCTCCCCTATTTGAAGTTCTACATTGTGTCCTGAAGCTTGCTACATAGTAATGACTTGATGTTACTTTATTTTATGCCTCACCTGTTACACAATACTAGCTAACATTATTGACTGCTTATTAAGTGTCAAACTCATCTAAGTACATATAGATAGATAGATATAAATATAAATATAGATATAGATATAATTTCCTCATAATTTTCATGGCCATCAGCCATCAATAGATATTCCAGTTTTACAGATGAAAAAAGGAAGGATAGAGAGATGATTAAGTAAATTGATCAAGATCACACAGCTTTTCAGGTTTGTAACCAGAACTCTAGCCCATATGATTTTCCTCCAGAGCCTGTTTTACCAAGACAATATACTGACTCTGAAAATTCTCTCATTTTCTCAGATTATTTTATTCCTTTTGAAAATAAACTTACTTTTAATTTCCATTTCAATTTTTCACATGTATGCCTCCCCTCTACTGAAAATTGTTGAAAAATATAAAATGTAAATTCACTATGTACTTGCAATAAATTGGAGACTTCACCATAGTCTTGCAGAAAAATTAGCCACTATATCAGTCACCTATTGCTACAATAATACTGCGTCCTAAGTATTATGGCTTAAAACAACAATCATTCATTATTTTTCGCAAAGCTATGGCTCTGCTCAGAAGTTCTGCTGATCAAGGCTTAGTTTAATAAATATTGGCTGTGCTCACTCTTGTGTCTAGCCAGCTGAAGGTGGACTGGCAGTGGCTGGTCTGGTACAGCCTCAGCTAGGACAACCCTGACCTCTTCTACCCTCTAACATCCCTCCAGCAGGCTAGTCTAAGTGTGTTCTCTCAGTAATGACAAATGTCCAAGTGAATACATGGAAATCCACAAACACTTTTCAAGCCACTTATGTCAAATTGTCTCATTGGCCAAAGAAAATTCTGTGGCTAAGTTCTAGATAAGTGTGGGAGAGTGGTTTTGTGGATCGGATATTTGTCCCCTCCAAATCTGATGCTGATATGTGATTCCCAATATTGAAGGTAGGACCTGTTGGAGGTGATTGGATCATGGGGCACATCCCTCATGAATGGTTTAACATCAGTCCCTCAGAGATAAGTGAGTTCTTGCTCAGTTAGTTCACATGAGAACTGGTTGCTTAAAAGAGTCTGGAACTTCCCTCTTCTTTCTCTTGCTCTCTCTCCCACCATGTGATGTGCCTGCTCCCACTTTGCCTCCTTCCACCATGAGTAAAAGTTCCCTGAGGCCTCACTAGAAGCTAAGCAAGTAACAGCACCAGGCTTCCTGTACAGCCTGCAGAACTGTGAGCCAACTAAACCTTTTTTCTTTATAAATTGCCCAGCCTCAGATATTCCCTTATAGGGATGTAAAATGGACTAACAGTGATGACAAAGGGTATGGCTATAGAAAGATGTGGAAAATTAGGGTCATCAATTCCATTGATCAACTGCATATACATTTCCCATTTTCTCTGGACTCTATCTTCAAACCTATTAGAAGAAATCCTTTATTTGAGTAACGTGTAAGATGCTTACATCTCAAAGCTTACACCTTTCCCTTGAGGAATCTTGGAACTCAAGTGGTGTATCCTTAAGGGAATTAGCAAATGTCTCCTCAGTAATGAAGATTAATACTTTATAAGGCTTTCTGTAATACATAACCACTTTAAATTTTTTCCACATATAGTAATATTTAACTCAGCTTTATTTTGTGATAAAGTAAATGAGCTAAGATAAATGAAAGGCAATGTCTGCAAATATTAATGTTAATTTGAATCATTGTGAATTAACACCTTCTGCGGAACAGTCTGTACATGGTAAGTTCATTTGATTGGTGAATGGAGCTAATACAGATAGAATTATGCATTTAATTCTTATTTATTTTGCCTCATGGCCAGAGAAACAGTTCCTCATTCTAAATATTCATTATATTAATTAATAGAAAGAACAGACAAACAAGTCTCAATTAACTGATTGGTGGATCATTCCACTTATGCAGGAAATATTTAACAAGTTTTTGCCATGTCCTTAGTTCTGGGAATACAAAGAGGCTTCAGGCTTGGTCTCTACCTATTTCCCCCTTGAAGGAGAGAAGGTGGTGCATGGTGAGTTCTGCAGATGCCTTCTGTGGTTGAGTGTGAGAAGTTAGACCAGTGACCTCAAGTTGGTCTCCTGTAGCAACAACTTGGGCAGAGCCAATTGAGAAGAGTCCAAGCAGTTGCCAGGATGAGGTCTAGGTTGGGAAGTTTTGTTTTGTATTAGCCTCTGATTCATAGGTGAAGTAGACCAATGACAAAGCCAAATTAGGTCAAACAGACCTACTCTTCCAAAACTTCTAGTGCAGAGTCCTGTAATTGGCCAAGTGCTCTAACAGTGATCTGAACAACACACTGTGAGAATGCTGAAGAAATAGGAGCAAAAAGAAAAGACAAAAAATAATAATTAAAATTTCAATTCCAACTAACAAGACCTGGGAGCCTAAGAGGTATTAAATCTGCATATACATAAGGCAATGAGCTATGTTACTAGGATTTTAAAGCTGGGGAAACTCATTTAAGCCCCTGTCTTCAAAAGCAAGAATGAGAGGCTGGATGTGGTGGCTCATGCCTGTAATCCCAGCACTTTGGGAGGACTAGGCAGGCGGATCACCTGAAGTCAAGAGTTCAAGACCAGCCTGGCCAACATGGTGAAGCCCCGTCTCTATTAAAAATACAAAAATTAGCTGGGCCTGGTGGTGCTTGCCTGTAATCCCAGCTATTGGGAAGCTGACACAGGAGAATTGCTTGAACCCGGAGGTGGAGGTTACAGTGAGCCGAGATCGCGCCAACGCACTCCAGCCTGGGTGACAGAGTGAGACTCCATCTCAGAAAGAAAAAAAAAAAAAAAAAAAGCAGGAATAAGAAAAGTAGGAAAATGTGTGTTAAAAACAAACAAATCTCAATAATAGAAAGGGCTTTATGGTTTTAGGGAGGTGGCTCTTTCAATTGAGAGGATTAAACGGGGAAACTTCATAGAATGATGGTTTTTGAAACAGGAAAATAGGAGGATAGTCTGGAGAAAGTCTAGGTAAAGAGAAGAATGTAGCAACAAAGGAAATGTGCTGATTCTCTTTTGGAGCACAGTCAAGAGCCTCGTAATTGGATAAGTTGTTTCCCCCATAAGACACCCATGACATGGATCCAAGGACACAAGTAACTCTTTGTTGCTTATTTATTTTTGTCTGCAAGTGTGTTTCAGTAACAATAGGCATTTGAAGTGACAGTCACAGTAAGGAAATTGGCCCTCCTTTTATGCCTGTCTACTATTGAGAAATGTCAAATCTGACTAAGAAAAATCACTTTTTAAAAATTGCTCTGGTTGAAAGCTCAAAAACCACATGAAATCTTAATAAAAATCTTTTATCAAGTTACATTTTTGAAATAGCAACACATTATGAAAATGCTGACATAGTTTTAACCATAAAAATCTTGACTTTTATAGTACCTATACTATTATCTATTTTATACATGCATTTGGAATTTTCATATAATGTTGATACATTTCATCAAAGTAATACATATGTATTTGGTTAGTGTGAATTTTATGTGAATATGAATCACAGTAACAACTATGTAATAACAAGCTAAATGTAAGTCAGTTTATCAGAGCAAAAGAAGTCTAGTGACTTAAAACACCTTAACATATTTTACTCTTTAAAATCAGAAAATATGGGCGCAACAACTAAAAGAATACCTGAGACCAAAAGGAAAGGGCAAAGTTTCTGTTTAAGTGGCTTCAATTACATTATAATTATACAATTGTCCTAGATATTTTGAAACATACATTTTGGTTAATAGCACTAATTATGTTGCATTTGTGTGTTGGGCTAATTACATGACTACTATTTATAAACCACGAAAGCTATTTTCAATATATATCCACTTCCCATTTACTTTCTTTGTTTTGCTTGTTGCACTGTGTTTCAAATGCGCCCTTCAAATCAGAAAAATAAATTTGTTCTATATTGAGCTATAGCTTCATTTTATAACCATAATCAGATATGATCACAAATAACAAGCATTGGATTTAAATAATTAAAAGGCAGAGAACTTCAAAATATTTGGAGATTTTCATTCTCAACTGCAAGGCCTGTTCATGTCCCACAGTCATGCCACCATTGAACCTTGGAAAATGTTCTTCCCATTCTGGAACCACTCTGGGCATCAGGAAGTAACACCTTTACCCCTCCCAACCCCCAAAGTTCTCTGTACTTCCTGCACCATGGTGTGTTACAGGGAACTCTGAGAGGCAGAGCTGTACCACATATGCACACTCCTGCTTCATCGTCTTTACGGTGCAGTAAAACCGGTGTCCTTTTCGTTCCACAGACCTCACCTGGGCAAGCAGAAGCTGACTCCGTCTGACATCATATTCTGTTTTTACCCTGGCTCAGTAATGCTTCGGCTTCTTTCTCTGCATTTTTGAGACAATGGAAATAAAAGTCTTGCCAAGATAGAGGTGTGTTAGAGAGTGGAAACAAATACCAGGAAAAAACACATGAGTGCATCAAAACTATGTTTGTAGAATCATGAATAAAATAATATGGTTGCTCTCCTTTATATAATCATAATGCATGCTGTGAGGAGAGTCACTCTATTAGTATTTACTCAATCCTTTCTTCAGAACACTGCATTCAACATCGTTGATATTTCTGACTTTGATTTTGAACTTGTACCAAAAATAAGTCCACATCCCTACAGTTGAGCAGCAGCATATCACCTAAATGTTACCAGGAGTAACATCCCTTCTGGTGTCAGGTGGTGGAAAGGACACTATATCTTGGACTAGAGGCCAAGCCTGGGAGAAAGAGCTTGAACCCCAAAGGCAGAATGAGGTAGAAGTAGGTGTTGGGGTTGGATGCTGAATGAATGGGGGTCCCTGGAGGGCTTTTTTTTTCAATCCTAAAATTTCATATGGTTGGATAGGAGCCAGTTAGCTGTGGAAGAATAAGAAAGACAACTTTGCAGACTCCTTATATGTACTTTGTCAATCCTCTTAAGTCTTTAGTAAACCCATCTGACGTATGAAGTACCTCAGCTACAAGGAAAGAATTTTAACCCCAGTTAGACCATAATCTACATAGAAGAAATATACCACAGCCCTTAAAACCGGCATGGAGTGACGCTACAAGAAGCCCAAGAACTCAGGAGGCTCAGAATTATGTTTATTTCAACTAGAATTTCTCCCTCTAAGGCAAATCTGGGAGCAGCATTTCCACAGCCAGGCCTCCTTTTCATAAATGTAAATACTACATGAACACACACATACACACACACACACACACACACACACACACACACACTGCCTGTACTCAATCTCTAATTCTGTAACCTGTCCAGTGTGGCCTACCCTACTGAAGACACATCAGGCCACTACCACCACCCAAGATAATTTGTCAAACTTTACCTTCTATAATTTTCATCTTTTTCACTTTCTAAATATAAAATTATGTTACAACACAAAATACGCCCCCCCTTTTTTTTTGACATAGTCTCACTCTATTGCTCAGGCTGGAGTGCAGTGGCACAATCTCAACTCACTACAACCTCTGCCTCCCGGGTTCAAGCAATTCTTCTGCCTCAACCTCCCTGGGATTACAGGCACCCACCACCATGCCTGGCTAAGTTTTGTATTTTTAGTAGAGATGGGGTTTCACCATATTGGCCAGAGTGGTCTCAAACTCCTGCCCTCAACTGATCTGCCCACCTCGGCCATTACAAGTGCTAGGATTACAAGCATGAGGCACCATGCCTAGCCAGAATATGCCTTTTTAATACCACAAATACTTGTCCATCTACCACTTACTAAAAGTTGTTGCTTTAGATCAAAGCCTTTAATCCACCTTGAGTTTATTTTTATATATGATATAAGGAAGATGTCCAGTTTCAGTATACTCCATATGGCTAACTGGTTATCACACCACCATTTTTGAATAGGGAGTTCTTTCTCATTGCTTGTTTTCATCAGCTTTGTCGGAAATCAGATGGTCATAGATGTGTGGCCTTATTTATGGGCTCTCTATTCTGTTCCATTGAACTATATATCTGTTTCTGTACCAATGCTAGGCTGTTTTGATTAGTGTAGACCTGTAGTATAGTTTGAAGTTAAGCAATGTAAAGCCTCCAGCTCTGTTCTTTCTGTTTAGGATTGCCTTGGCTATTTGGGCTCTTTTTTTAGTTCCGTATAAATTATAAAATAGTTTTTTCCAGCTCTGTAAAGAATGTTATTGGTAGTTTGATAGGAATAGCATTGAATCTATAAATTTCTTTGGGCAGCATGGCAATTTTAATGATATTGATTCTTTCTATCCGTAAGCATGGGATGTTTTCCATTTGTTTGTGTCTTAAATGTGAAACCCAAAACTATGAAAACTCTGGAAGACAACCTAGGCAATACCATCCTGGACATAAGAACAAGCAAAGATTTCATGACAAAGATGCAACAAGCAATTATAACAAAAGCAAAAATTGACAAATTTGATCTAATTAAACTAAAGAGCTTCTGCACAGCAAAAGAAACTGTCAAAAAAGTAAACCGACAACCTACAGAATGGCAGAAAAATTCTGCAAACTATGCATCTTACAGAGGTTTAATATCCAGCATCTATAAGGAACTTAAATGAATGTACAAGAAAACAACAAGTCCATTAAAAAGTGAGCAAAGAACATGAACAGACACTTTCCCAAAAATATATACATGAAGCCAACAAGCATATGAAAAAAAGTTCAATACCACTGATCACTAGAAAAATGTAAATCAAAACCACAATGAGATACCATCTCACACCAGTCAGAATGACTACTCTTAAAAAGTAAAAATAAATAAATAAATAAATAACAGATGCTAGTGAGATTGAGGAGAAAGGGGAACACTTAAATACTGTTGGTGGGAACATAAATTAGTTCAACCATTGTGGAAAGCAGTATGGCAATTCCTCAAAGAGCTAAAAAGAGAACTACCATCTGACCCAGCAATCCCATTACTGGATATGTATCCAGATAAATAAAAATCAATTTACCATAAAGATACATGCATGAAAATGTTCACTGCAGCACTATTCACAATAGCAAAGACACGATATCAACCTAAATGCCCATCAATGACAGACTGGATAAAGAAAATGTGGTACATATACACAATAGAATACTATGCAGCTATTAAAAAGAATGAGATCATGTCTTTTGAGGGAAAATGGGTGGAGTTGGAGCCCATTATTCTTAGTAAACTAATTCAGAAACAGAAAACCAAATACTGCATGCTCTCACTTATAAATGGGAGCTAAATGATGAGAACTCATGAGCACAAAGAAGGGAACAACAGACATTGGAGCCTACTTGAGGATGGAAGATAGGAGGAGGGAGAGAAGCAGAAAATAAAAGGTTGGGACCAGGCTTAGTACCTGTGTGACAAAATAATCTATACAGCAAACTCCTGTAACATGAATTTACCTATATAACAAAACTGCACATGTACCCCTGAACCTAAAATAAAAGGTAAAATAAATGAAATTTGCTTCTATAGGGGTTCTGAGTTTTACCTTATTAAGGGTTCTTTTAATACCCAACAATTCTGTTCTATGTCAGACAGTGTGGACATAAAGTTAAACAAAACTTGGTAAAACTTGGTAACTACTTTGAAGGAGCTCAGAGTAGAGTGGTAGAGAAAGAAAAATGTAAACTAATCATAAGGATTCCCTAATAGAAATTATGGCAGAATGAAGGAAACAATTAACTTTGACTGAGAAACTGGAGAAGCCACCTTAAGAAGGAGCATTTAATTTGTGTGTTGTTTGTTTGTTTGTTTGTTTGTTTGTTTATGAGACGGTCTCGCTCTGCAGCCCAGGCTGGAGTGCAGTGGCGCAATCTCGGCCCACTGTAAGCTCCGCATCCTGGTTCACGCCATTCTCCTGCCTCAACCTCCTGAGTAGCTGGGACTACAGGCGCCCGCCACCACGCCCAGCTAATTTTGTTTTTGTATTTTTAGTAGAAACGGGGTTTCACCATGTTAGCCAGGATGATCTTGATCTCCTGACCTTGTGACCTGCCCACTTCAGCCTCCCAAAGTGCTGGGATTACAGGCATGAGGCACCGTGCCCAGCCATTTTTAATTTAATGTAACTGATTTTCTGATTATAAAACCATTTGCTAAAAATATAAAAAAGCAAAAAAAAAAAAAAATGCCACCCAGAAATATCCATTGAAAATATTTTGTTGTATCTTAGCATACAATCTATTTTTGAGAAATGAATTTGGCATATGTATTTTATAACTTACTTTTCTGTAAAAATAAACTGTGGATCAATTTGAAGAAGGTATCCTTTGAATATTCTGCTCAGTGTGGATCTGCACCTGTGTTTGAGGAAACTACATGAGCATATAGAAAGAACTACCAGAAAGGATTAGAGAAACAGTGCCCAGACCCCTACAAGACTAAGAACAGTATCTGTTACTAACAGCCATCTCTGAGAATCTCATGGTTCATGGAAATTCGACAGAGAAAACAAAAGGATTCTGACTCAGTAGTAACAATCAGTAACAGACTGAGCACTGGTCAGGTCCTACCTAACAAGCCTTGAAAGCAAGAACCACACCCAGAAGAATCAAGCGGTTTCCAGATAATATATGTATACCAGAAGAAAGCTCAAGAATGTCTGAAGAAATATGAAAATATTCAGCACCCATAAGGCAGAATCCACTATGTTTGGTATCCAATAAAAAATTAGCAGTCAAGAAAAGAAGCAGAACTGAAACCATGATGAGAAAAATAATCTATCAATCAAAAGCACCCAAGAACTGACACAGAAGCAGACAAAGATAGTTAATCACTTATTATAACTATATTCAATAGGTTCAAAAAGTTATACAGGGATATAGAAGATATAAAAATGACCCAAATCAAACATCCAGAGGTAACTACTATAATGTATGAAATTTAAAATGCACTAGATGGGATCAACAGCAGACTAGACATTGCAGAAAAGAGTAGTTAATTGAAGACATAGTATTGGAACCTATACAAAATGAAAATCAAATAAAAAAGAGTATCAGTAAGCTGGAGAGAGAGAGAAAGGTGAAAACCGGAAGAATATTTGAAGAAATAATGGTAGAAATTTTTCCAAATTTGATGAAAATTATAAACCCATAAATCCAATTCAATGAAACTCAAGCACAAAAAAAAACTACATAAAGGCACAGCATAATTAAACTGTTCACAACTTGTGATAAAGAGAAAATATTAAATTTGACATCCAATACTAAATCACTAGTCGAGAAAAAAGAGAAAAAACAATATTATACTAAGAAAATAAATAATATAGCAAATTTTATGTCAGAAACAAGGCAAGTGACAGGACGGTAGAACAACTTCTTTAAAATTATTAAAATAAAAATGTCAACCTGAAATTCTCTACCCAGTGAACATATATTTCAAAAATGAAGGTGAGGCCAGGAATGGTGGCTCACACCTGTAATCCCAGTACTTTGGGAGGCCAAGGTGGATGGATCACTTGAGGTCAGGAGTGTGAGACTAGCCTGGTCAACATGGTGAAACCCCATCTCTACTAAAAATATAAAAATTAGCCAGGCATGGTAGTGGGCACCTGTAATCCCAGCTACTTGGGAGGCTGAGGCAGGAGAATTGCTTCAACCCAGGAGATGGAAGTTGCAGTGAGCCGACACAGTGCCACTGCACTCCAGCCTGGGTGACAGAGTGAGACTCTGTCTCAAAAATAAAAATAAAAAATAAGGTGAAATAAAGAATTTTTCAGATGTATAAAAGCTGAATTACTCATCCGTGAACCTATCCAATAAGAACTATTAAAGGAAATATTTCAAATAAAAGGGAAAAAATACTAGATAGAATATAAATATAGACAAAGGTATAGAGCACTAGAAATTGTAACTACAGAGGTAAATATATAAACATCTTTAAAAGACAATAGACTCTTTAAATGAAAGCAGTAAGAATGTGGTTTATAACATATGTAAAAGTTAAATATGTGACAATAGCACAAAGGTCAGGAGGAGAGAAATGGAAAAGTACTATTATAAGTATTGGAAGCTGTACATTAAGTAGTATAGCATCACTTAAAAGTAGATGTGATGCTAAATATAAATACTACAAAGCTCAAAGAAACCACCAAAATAATAAAAGAAATAGTTATGGCTAATTAGTTACTCAGGAGATAAAATCAAATAAAAAAGAATTAAAATAATCTAAATGAAAACAGAAAACAGGAAAGGGAAAATAGAACAGAAGCGACAAATAGAAAACAAATTACAAGATCATAGACTCAAACATAATCACCTTAAATGTGAATGTAAACATTAATACTCCACTAAAAAGCAGAGGCCTTCAGATTGGATTTTTTTTTTTTTAAAAAGAAGCAATTATATGCTGCCTACAAGAAATATGCTTCAAATATGAAGACACAAACAGGTTAACAATTAAAATAGGGGTAAAGAAAAATCACATGTACAATAAACAAAAGAAAGTTGGAGTGTCTAACATAATATCAGTTAGAGCATATATCTGAACAAAGGATATTACCAAGGACAAAAAGAAGATAATTTCATAATAATAAAGAAGTCACTTCAACAAAATAACCTAACAGTCCTAAACATTTATGTACCTAATATCGGAGCTTCAAAATACGTGAAGTAAAAACTGATAGAACTGAAAACAGTATAAATGAAGGCCACATTATAGTCAGACACTTTAATACTCCTTCTCAATAATTGATACAACAAGTAGATAGAAAGTTGTTATGAATAGAGAAGATGGAAATAGCACAATAACTAATTTGACCTTATTGACTTACAAAGAACACTCTACCTGACAGCAGCAGAATACACATTCTTCTCAAGTGCACACAGAATATTTATCATGGTAGATCATACTCTGAGCAGAAAGAAGCCTCAATAAACTTAAATCATTCAAATTATACAAAGTATGTTCTCTGACCACGATGGATTTAAATTAAAAATCAGCAATAGAAAGCTGTGTAGAAAAAACTCAAATATTTGGAAACTAAATGGTATACTTCTTTATAACCCATGGGTCAAAACAAAAATAAAAAAGGAAAATTATAAAATATTATGAATGAAAATGGCAACACAGCATATCAAAATTAATGGGAAATCACTAAAGAAGTTTAGGGAGAAATTTGTAGCATTAATTAAATGTATATATTCCTGCCTGTAGAAAGTTGGAGACTCAGAGGTCTTTTCACATTTCAAACAGCCAGTCTGTTTTCTGTTCCAAGCTTGTGGTGATGTTGCTTATACATCTCTCTTAAAACCTTTGTGGATTTTTACATATTTGATTTCTGTCAACTCCATGTACCAAAGCCATACCCATGATTCTTTTTAAGCCATATTCTGTATTTATGGGCTCTTGGAGTGAGTCAAACATTTCTGGGACCATTCCCTTGGGCTCTCATGGACCCCTTTTGTCCTGTGAGAAATCTACTAGATATCATTTTAATCCTTTTGGCAATCTTAACAAAGGGTGTTTCAGCCGCATTCTTGGTTCGATCATGTCTAACTGGCCATGTCTTTCTGGCAGCACCCCAGATTTAGTCTTCAACTTGTGATTGTGTTAAAATACCAAATTTTGTTAAAATTGATTTGGTGAGAAACAATCTTCTATTTTAAATTTGCAATTTCTTGGCTTTTTACATTCCCTCTAAATTCTGCAAGAAAATTGACCAGTCCTTTTCTAAGCTCTTTTCTTTCTTGTAGTATTTTATCAAATTCAGTTTGCAACAGCCAGTTGATATCTTCAACACTTCTCCTGATACCTTCTAACCAAATTTTGCAGGTTCATTAGATACATTTTCTTCATATGACAGACAATAGTTTGACCAAAATGCTTGCCACTACAAAATATGGATTGCTACTTCACTGTTTTATAAAAGTTTCCACATCTTTCCTCCACCTAGACCTCAATTAAATGCCATATATTTCAGTGTTTTTATGACAGTACCCCACCTCTTGCTATCAGTTTCTGTATCAGCCACCTTTTTTGAATGAAAGATACTGCAACATTTTAGTGGCATTTAGCAATTAAAGTTATTTCTTGACTGTGCAGCTGCAGGTGGCTGGGCAGCCCTGCTTCAAGAAGCAGGTATATGTGTTGGTTTGGATGGCTCTGCCCCACATGACTCATTCTGGTATCCAGGGAATGCCATCCTCATGGTTGTATCAGAAGTACAAGAGAGCAAGCCCAACTGCATCAGTACAATTCAAGCCTTTGCTCACATTGTACCCTTAACGTCCCAGTGGCCTAAGCAAGTCACAGGACAAAGTTCAAGCTCAAGGAGTGAGAAAGTATATTTCACCCACTTTGAGGCCTAGACCAAAGGGATATATGATATTATTACAGTGGAGTGAAGATTTAGGGCCAACAATTTCATTAGTTGTGAAGAGAGAAGGGAAAAGAGAGTAGAAGGAAATAAGTAGAAGAGGTTGGCTGGAGGGAGAGAGTAGAGACAGAAAACGGGAAGGAGAGAAAGGATATGAGGGAAAGGGAACAAGCTTTCTATTAATGCCTCTGTTCAATGCTAGCTCTTTTTCTTGTCCCCCCTTTTACCTGCTGTATCTGATCCTGGAGCCTCTTGGGTTGTGGTGAGATCATAGGCCTTTTTCTCTGCTTAAAAGCCTCTTTCATATGTTCTGCATTGCTTCTTGCTCGAACGATATGATATGCCAGCAGATTTCCAAGGTCTTTCCATATTCCACCTCTCCATGCTATTTAACCAGGGAAGACCAGGAGGCAGTTACACCTGAACTGATTATATAAGAGCACCAGAATTGAAGGAGGCAAAGAAAATTACTGGAAGATAGGTAGATAAGGAGCAGATCATGAAGTACTTTGAAAAACATCTAATAAGAATTTATATTTTACTCTATATGTAGGCAAGGCCATTGAAAGGATAAGACCACAGATTTATAGGATATTCGTATTTTAGAAAAATAGTCCTGAAGATATCTAATTAAACATGGCAGCATAAAACCAGAAATTGACCTTAGTTCCCTCCCAAAGCTCTGCTGAAAGAAATGAAACTGCTATAGTCACAAACGATCAAAACAACTGGAGAGGCAATGAAAGATACTACAAAAGATGGAAAGAAGTTCATCAAGTGGTTGCCGTCTTAACAAAAAGGAAAGGGATTGAAGGGACAAAGAAGAAGCACACAAGGTGAAAAGGGACCAGCACTACAGAGCCTGGAAAGGACATTAAGGAAAGCAGCCAGGTACTTCTAGGAAGAGGAATGCAGGCTGCAAACAAAAATGGGAGGATTGGTGGAAACTTGGAAGACAGATCCCCATCCACCATCTCATTGAGAGCCAGTAAAACAACTCTCAAACAAACCAACCAAACAAACAAACAAAAAACCCAAGCGTCTTGCACCCAGAAGAGAGAAGATCGACTCCCTGGAAAAAAAGAAAAGACAACTCCTATCTTGGAGACACTAGGCATGCAGAAGGCTACAGGGAGGCAACATACTAAAATAAAGGAGACTGAATAAAAACCTGTTTTCTAAACCCTGGCTTATATCTTCTAAGGATGAGTTTGAAAGGTTAGAGAAACCAGGACTATTTAGAGAACACAAAAACTCAAGAAAAAAAAAAAGATGCACTCAGAGTGTCAGATTTGGCAGAAGTCAAGAAAGAAAATGTAAGAATATCCTCAGAATGTGAGAGTGAGAAAGCCATTTGCACCTTAAAAATAAAAAGAAAGGAAAAGAAAGATAAAGAAACTGGGTTTTGGGGACAATATTTTAACCCTAAGGAATTTCTAATATGGCATGTCTATCACTGTGACTCACGGGCTGCAAAAAAATGTGAGCAAGAAGACATTCCTGGAATCATCCCATCATGTAACACAGATGACCACCCACTCTACATATGTGAAAAACAAGTCATAGGCAGGAATTCTAGTGAGCCAAACTTTTTAAATTTAATCTTTAAACAACCTTGAAATTGATAGCCTAAAATTTAGATCCTAAATTATCTAAAGATGCAGAAATATATAGATAAAAGACCACCATGTTTGAGGGGACTTAATGCCCTCTACTCTTAAAGATAAATAGTAGGAAATGTTCAGTCTCGTTATTTAAACAGTTTTATGATAACATTATTGCGACTATGAACTTTAATAATAATAACCTAAAATGTAATGGAGATAACCTCTGTAGAATGAAGTTTTCATATTTTACAGCCTTCTCAGTTACAGATAGCACAAACTAAGTCCCCATCATTTTTTACAGAAAAATCAGTACAACTAGAATATGGATATTATTTCTTGTCACATTCCTCCCAGTACTCTCTTTTCCAACCACAGTGATCATTCTTGTAGTATGCTATACACTTTCCCTTCTCCATCCCTCTCTGCTCTTCTGAGAATGCCTTCCTTTTTTCTTTTTCACCTTCCCTACCTGACACCCTTACCCATTTTTAAATGGCAATCCAAGAGTCCCATCTGTGGAGTCTTTCCTAGTTCTCTTCAGGCAAAGCTAGTAGTTTCCTTCTTTATGTACCAAAGCGCTTTATAAATTAATCTTCTATAACACTTATGACATTGTATTATAATCACCTGTTGATATGCATGTCTCAACTCTACAATCAAATAGAAACTATGTCACTTTCAGTCCTATAGTTCCAGATTCCAAAAAACCTTCTGGAACACAATCGGTGTTCAGTGGTCAGGCAAAATGACTATAATTATTGGATTAAAATATTATTATCTCTCAATATTTTCCCCATCCCTATGATTTTTTTAAATGGCTATCAATAAAAGTATCTCATGAATCTTTATTATGAAGCTTTTTTATCGATTTACATTTTTTTTTTCAACAAAGCAGTCAATTACAGGTCTTGAATCAGAAACTCAATGTGTGTTAGACCAGAGGTCTTAAGAAAGGAAGCTCAGGTCTAAATGTAAAATTATTTTAATGACCCAGTCCCACCACATTTGCTTGATCATTAGTTATGATTTCTAAATAGCTGTGAGACCCTAAAATAGAAAGTAGCACATAATTATAGAGCATTATTATATAAGCTTGTAGAGTCAGGGATCACCATTATCTAAAGAAAAATCTATAGAATCTCTTTTGAGCATATATATTTTTAAAAAGGGAAGATTTTTACTGAATATGGTATAATATAGTGGAGAGAGGAAATGTAAGAAAAAAATACCACTTGTTTCAAGATGAATTTAGTATAGACTTCATTTAGCAGCTACTAAATGCCAGAAACTGTGCTAGACACTGGAGACTCAGCAGTGAGCAAGACAGACATGGTTCTCTGACCTCACGGAACTTAAAATTTAGTGGGGAACTTAGCAAATTAACCATATATATGTATATGAAAAAACAAAAGTAAGTATAAATTATCATAATTCTCACATAGGAAACAAACCACCAGGATTGTGTGTTGAAGATGAACAAGGGTGTATTTGCATTACCTAATGTAGTCAGGGAAGATTTCTCTAGGGTTTGACATTAAAACTGAGACCTGGAGAACGTGAGGTCAGTTCTGAAATATTAGGAAAAGATCAGTCAGTCTGGGTATAAAGCCAAGCATATACAGGCTGAGATGAGAAAGAGCTGATGTGTTTAAGGAATGTAACAGTAAAAAAGTCAAAGTGAGGAAAGTATAGTGACCAAGGAAAAGAGCTGTAGACTAACATGAAACCCTAGAGTAGGCAGAAGTCAGATCACTCAGGGTCTCATTGGCCAAAATATTTTATTTCAGGGAAGCAGAAAAACATAAAAGGTTTTAAACAGCAAAGCCACATAATCTGATTGGCATTTTTTAAAGATCCTTCTGACAGGTTACATGGAAAAAGAAGAAAAAACAAAAGGGAAAGTTGGCTGCTTCTGCTGTCCAGGTGTTCAGGTGAAAGGTGAGAATGGTTTAGACTGCCAGGATAGAGGCAGAAATGTAGAAAGAAAAAAGGATTCAGGCCAGGCACAGTGGCTCATGCCTGTAATCTCAGCACTTTGGGAGGCTAACGTGGGAGGATCACAAGGTCAGGAGTTCAAGACCAGCCTTGCCAACATGGTGAAACCCCATCTCTACAAAGATACATAAATTAGCCAGGCATGGTGGCGTGTACCTGTAATCCCAGCTACTCGGGAGGCTGAGGCAGAAGAATTGCTTGAAACAGGAAGGTGGAGGTTGAGCTGAGACGACACCACTGCACTCCAGCCTGGGCCACAAAGAAAGAGACTCTGTTGGGAAAGGAAGGGAAGGAGAGGGGAGGAGAGGGGAGGAGAAAGGAGGGGGAGGGGGAGGGGAGGGGAAGGGAGGGGAGGGGGAGGGGAGGGAAAGGGAGGGGAGGGGGAGGGGAGGGGAAGGGAGGGGAGGGGGAGGGGAGGGGAAGGGAGGGGAGGGGAAGGCAGGACAGAGAGAGGGAGGAAGGAAGGAAGGAAGGAAAGAAGGAAGGAAGGAAGGGAGGGAGGGAGGGAAGGAGGGGATCCAAGAACGTAGTTTGAAAGTAAAATCAACAGGGTTTTCTGATGACTTAGAGGTGGAAGTTGGGAAAAGCATGATGCTCTTGTCGCAAATGAGGAAGACTGGAGGAGAAACATGTTGGAGAGGTGACTGGGTTAAGAAGATCAAGAGTTCAGTTTGGAGTATTCTAAGATGTCCATAAGGTATACAAGTAGATGTGGGAAAGACAAATGAGTATGGACTTAAGGGGAATGTAGACTGGAGATGGAAACTTAGGGAGTGTTGGCGTATGGATGGTATTTAAAGGCATAAAAGAGATGCGCTTTCCAACAGGATGTAAAGAGAGAAGACAGCAAACCCAACGGAGCTCCAAAACTTACTAGTAAATTTTGGAGGAGGAGCTAGTAGAGGAAACTGAAAAGGAGCAACCAAGGAAATGAGAGAAAGACCCAGAAGTGACAGGGTCAGTGAAGCCAAGAAAGGTGAGTGTTTTTAAAAGGGAGAGATCAGTCAACTTGTTGAATGCTGCTAAAAGGTTACATAAGGTAACAGTAAAAAGGAATTTGTGTTTTGATAAAACAAAATTGACCATAACTGTGACAAGATCAGTTTTGAGTTGAGTGGTGGAGGCAAAAGCCACATTTAATTAAAATAGGAATTGGGGTAGCAGGAAGGGACTGCTGATATACAGTTTCTAAGAAGTCCATCTATGGTCATGAAATAAGTTAGTAGCTACATGGAATATTAGGACCAAAGAAAGTCTTCATTGATTTGTTTTAGTGGGATTGGAGGAGACCTGTTGAGAAGAGAAATCCTAGAATGTGCTTGAATATCAGTAGGAATAATTCACTCTATATGAGAAAATGGATGATGCAGGAGAGAGACAGGGAATAACTGAAGAAGGGAAATATTTGAAAGGTGAGAGGTGGCATGTCCTACAGGACAAGTGAAACAATTTACCTTTGGCAGCTGAAGGGATACTTCTTCCACTTTAAATGGAAAAAGAAGATAAAATAGATGCAGATGTAAGATTTGTACATTTGCTCTTAAGAAAATGGGGCATTTCAATAAGATGGCTTTTTTTTTTTTTTTTTTTTTTTTTTTTTTTTACCATGAAAAGGAACAGGGCTAGGTAAACATCTAAATGTCTGGAGGTAGGGGTATTGAAATTTTGAGAAAAGGAAGAGGGTATAGAAGAGTCATTTTGGGGTATAAAAATAGAATTGAGGGAGATGTTGACTGTATATTTAATGGTTGTGATCATGACATTGGAGTAAAACTTCATCATCCAAATTTTGTGCTTTATTTTTTCCCGTATTCCTGCTGCTCCTCAGATTCAGGCACAAAGAAATCAAATGAGTGGGTTTTTACCTGCCTGGATTTTCTAGATGAGTGCAATGAAGAAAGAGATGGACAAGAAGTTAAGGACATGTCAAGACAGAGCTCAAAACACTGGGCCACAGGAAAAAGAGAAGTGAAAAAAGTGTCCAATAAACAGATGTAATAGTAGAGATAATGCATGTGAAGTCTCAAAGATGATGAATTGCTGCAGAGTAACTGAGCAAGTAAGAAAAGGAGAGGAGTTGGTATTGATGTAAGATGTTTAAAGCCAATAATTAAGAGATGCTGCAGACTTGATGTTGAAGTCCATGAAGCAACAATGACAGCAATTGACTGAAGAGAAAAAGGCACAGGAGATATGGCTGTCAAGAAACCAAGAGGCCAGGAACTGGCCTTCTCTTTACCAAGAAGCCATAAGAAAGCAAGCTGTAAAAAGTTGTTATAGCTACCCTATTAATATTTAAATAGCTCAACAAGATAATTAAATATTGGAACATGACATTAATCTTTAGAAAACAAGAAGAAATACAAAATCGTTGGTGATTTTGGGGAGGAGATGGTGGGAATGAGGTATAGCGCTGGAACATGGAGTTCAGAGTAGCAATGGGTTGTGCCAGAGTGGATTAAACATGAAGAAAGGCCACTAAGAGAAAGGTGGACACCTACTTTACCCAGTGACCCTGAGGACATGCTTGAGGGGGCTGTGAAGAAAGTGGTATTATTGGAGGACATCAAGTTTTCAGTTAAGATAGTAGATGGAGTTCTCTTAAGAATAAGAATTGAGGAAGGATGGGAGGTCACTGGACGTAGAAAGGGGTGTTCAGCAAACAAATTGGAAGAGTGTGGGGACGAACATGGATGAAGTCAGAGTGGAAGCATGTGCATAGCAATGTGAAGTTGAGACCAGGAGTAATAACACAGCTGGGACTGGAAAGTGGACTGAGATTAAGACAGGCACGAGGCATGGTGTTGTCTCTCTTAGTCTCTTAGGTGAGAAAGATGGTTTCGATTCTAGTTCTGTAACTAGATCAAGAGGAATTCCAAAACATACTTGGTCATCTGTCCATTGCCATAGCAGTAGCTGCTCCTTTTGGCCACTGGCAGAAGAATGGCAATGATGAGAGCATCACCGACTGCCATTTAATGGTGGCTTATTACTCTACTACTCAAAATATACTGCCCTTTTCATTTCCATTCAGTCGTGCGTCACTTAACAATGGCAATACATTCTGAGAAATGCATAGTTAGGCCATTAGGTGATTTGATCATTGTCTGGATGGCAATGCCTTCTACACCTAGACTGTGTAGTAAAGCCTATTGGTCCCAGGCTACAAACCTGTACAGCATATTTCTTTACTGAATACTGCAGACAACTGTAATACAATGGTAAGTATTTGCATATCTAAACCTGTCTAACCATAGAAAAGGTACAGTAAAACATACGGTATAAAAGATTTTTAAAAAGGTACACATGTATGGGGCGCTTACTGTGAACGGAGCTTGCAGGATTGGAAGTTGCTCTTTGTGAGTCAGTGAGTGGTAAGTGAATGTGAAGGTCTAGGACATTACTGTATACTCCCGTAGACTTTATAAACCCTGTATACTTAAGCTACACTACATTTATTTATTATTTTTCCTTCAATCATAAATTAACCTTAGCCTACTATAGCATTTTTATTTTATAAACTTTAATTTTTTTAACTTTTTGAATCTTTTGTAAAAACAGCTTAAAACACATGTACAACTATGCAAAAATACTTTTTCTTTATAATGTTATTCTCTACACTTTTTTTCTACTTTTCTTCTTTTACACTTCTTAAACTTTTTGTTAAAAACTAACATACAAACACACATATTAACCTAGGCCTATGTAGGGTCGGGGTCACCAGTATCACAGTCTTTCACCTCCACATCTTGTCCCACTGGAAGGTCTACAGGGCCAGTAACACTCATGGAGCTGTCATCTCCTATGATAACAATGCCTTCCTCTGGAATACCTCCTGATGGCCTGGCCTGAGGCTGTTTACAGATAACTGTTTCTTATAAGTAAGTAGATGACCCTCTACGATAATGATAAAAAGTGTAGTTTATTGTGAATACATCATCTAGTAACTGTTGTTTATTACCAAGTATTATGTACTATACATAATTGAATACTTTTATATGACTGGCAGTGCAGGTTTGTTTACACCAGCACATCACCAGGAACATATGAGTACTGCATTGCACTGTAACTGACATTATGATGGCTACAGCATCGCCAGATAGCAATGTTTCAGCTCTGTTAGAATCATATGAGATCACCATCATATATGCAGTCCATCATTAACATTATGTGGCACATGACTGCACTTGGCTCAGTCTGAGAGAGTGTTTTAAAAAATAGAATCCCATCTCTAATGTGTCCTTCCTGAATTTTCTGCTCATGTCTGTGCATGTCTTACAGGCTCGTGAAAATAGTCGATGGGCTTGGCAAAACTTTCATAAGAAATGCACCATAGTGACCGTGCGCTGAGGAAGAGTCCTAGTGGATGATCTGTCTCTGAAACAGTTTCATTTTCACGGGCTGGTGATGAAGGAGAAGAGGACCTTTGAACTCATCAACCTCATCCTATCTGGTGAAGTTTTCAATGGGAATGCATAGCTTTTCCATTTGTCAAAGACAAGCGTACTTCCCAACCATGTTGGGACTGCAATAGGAAGAGAGAGAAACTATAGCACTGAACAGTCCCAGCTAGAGTAACCCTTCCCTGTGTCACTGCCCTCCCACAACCTCTCTTGCACCCCAATCCCAAGGGGCCAGAGGGAAGCAATAGGATCCGACACAGCAGCAGTGAGGAGCTGGCTATGACTGAGCCTTAAAGAGATAAGGGAAAAGGGGACCTTCAAGAATATACAATAACAAATATGATGGGGGAGGCATGGGTTTCATTTTGTTTCTTAATAATAAACTAATAGTTCTTTTCTCGAACAAAAGGAAGTGGTAGTTTCTCTGAGAAAGATACCAGAATCAGGCCCAGAATTAGACTTACGGAGAAAATAGAAAATGCAACGCACCCAATCAAAAATTGTGCCACCTTAATTTCTCTGTCTCCTCTTTGAGGAATATGAACTTATTTTTTCACTAGCTATCTGTTCAAATTATGGACTATCTGTTTATCAAAGGAGCAAAAGATTTTTATTCTTTTTTTTTTTTTTTTTTTTTTTTTTTTTTTTTTTTTTTTTTTTTTTTTGTATTTTTTAGTAGAGACGGGGTTTCGCCGTGTTAGCTAGGTTGGTCTCGATCTCCTGACCTCGCGATCCACCCGTCTCGGCCTCCCAAAGTGCTGGGATTACAGGCTTGAGCCACCGCGCCCGGCCAAGATTTTTATTCTTGAAGAGAATAAAGGAAGCCTCAAGAAGAATTTAAATATTTAAAAACTGCTTTTAAAACAATTGTGTGTTTGTGTGTGTATGTATATTATATAATATATAAACATATACACATATATGTGTGTCTCAGTATGTGTGTGTATATGTATGTATTTATGTATATACACACACATATGTACACTGAGATTTTTTTAATGAGAAAATATACAATGTATTGTTTGTTACTTCCCTGATGTTAAGAGCTCCTTCTCCTCCTTCTTTCTCTCTCCCCTTATTCTTCCCCTTCTCACACTTCCCTCTTCTTCCCTCTCCTTCCCATCCTCCTTTCTTTTGTCTCCCCCTCAACCACCATTCTCTGTACCCTAAAGGTCAGAATTGACATAACTAAAATATAGCATGCAGTGGTAAATGGGACCTAACAGCACTGGCTTGAGGAACTAGGGGCAGAGCAATTGATTGACCCCTGTGTTATATCAGAGAGAGACAAAATATTCAGTCCCATTAAAATAGCCTTGAAGTTCCCAGGTGCAATGGAGCAGGAGAAGCCGCTCCTGGATTGGGGGTAGTGCATGTTAAATCCGTAGGAGTACTGCACTGGCAGAGAGCAGATAACCAAACATACTTCCTGGGTTTCCTTTCCAACTCCTGCTCTACAAAAGGGCTGGAGGGGCCCATTCTTGCTACAGTATGAGCCAGACTGGAAATTCCTCTCGTGGTCCCTGTCTGATTCCTCACTTTGTACTCTGTCACAAACCTGGTACGCCTGCTCCCAAAGCATGTCCCCTGCAGCAGCAACTGCTGGTGCCTTCACCTAAGGTCTTCAGCAACTGGTCTGACCCCAGCCTCTCTTGCCATGGAGCAGTTTCTCAGAACAAAATACACAGTGTGAGCTAGAGTGAAGGAGTGATCAGTAGAATTATTTTTGTATTCTAATAGACTTATTTCTTTCTTCTGAAATTTTTCTGAAACTTCCTGGCTGTAGGCTCTGTCTTCAACTCTGCAGTCTATAAACGGCAGGTTGCTCATCTTTTAAAAAAATTTTTGCATGGACAAAAATTATATATATTTATGGTATATAACATGATGTTTTGATATATGTATATATTGCAAAATGGCTCAGTTGAATAATTAACATACGAATTACTTCACATGCTTTTTTTGTGATGAGAACATTTAAAATCTACTTTTTTTTTTTGCAATTTTCAAGTATAAGATACTGTTTTTATCTGTAATCATTATGATATACAATAGATATCTTTGTTTATTTAAGGCAGTAATGATACATCCTTAACTATGAAGCAATAATGCAGTATAGATAAGGCAAATTTTAGGAAATTGAAGCAAAGACAGAGGAAAATAAAATGTAAAGGAAATAAACACAGGCAGAGTTGGGTGAGGGATGTACAAAGAGTGGGAAAAATAAAAATTTTTTAAATGAGTTGAAGAGTCGCCTCCAAAATTTTCTACAAATTCAGAAGTTCCTGAGGATGTGTCTGGGTCCAGCTGCAGATTTTACGTATCGGACTTGATTGTCACTCCTGGTGGCCTTGCCACTTTGGTGTCCCACCTGGTGTCCTGGCAGCTTGAAAATATGCCCAGCCTGTCTGGGCTGGAGACAGGCCTAGATGACAGGGTAGTTAAATGGAACCATGAAGGAGTGATTATTACATGGTTCAACTCCTCCAATTTATTTTATTATTACTGTTGAAGGATAAATATAGAAAGGAGAGAAAGCCACTCTAAACTTTGAAAAGAAAATCTAGTAATTTCTCTGTGGTATGTTTAGTCTCCTGCATTTGGCCCAAGTTTAAATGCATTTAAATATCTGTAAATCTGATTTTTAAAATAGTGATAATGCTGACATAAGGTGTGCTTTTAATTAAATTTTTATTGAAACCATGTAAATTATCCTGCTGCAAACTTCTTCTATTTAAATCTTTTAAAAAATATTCCACCAGTCATTAAAACAATTTGAATTAATATTTATTGAACTAATATTAATATTTAAATAGTAGTATTGCTCTTAACCTTGAAAATTATGTATTTTTACTAATATATCTTTATTTTGTTTTATCTAAATGGAAATGAAACAGACAGAACATAATGCTATGTGGGTGTCATTCGGACGATTATAGCCATCTTCACAACTGGCACCAAAACTGTGACTAAATAAATCAAGCAATAGCCTGCCTTTATTCTTAAAGGTGGTTATAATCAAATTGGTCATGCTGCGATACAGTTCAATAACAAGGAACAAATGTGGTCAGAGCTAGCGTTTTACATGCAATACATACATTCAAGCAGAGTATGAACCATTTTCTTCATTTTCATTCATCTATTATACTTATTGATTGCCTACTATGTGTCAGCCTCCTGGTAAAAGGTTTGCTGTGTATCTAAGTCCACTCAGGCCATTACAAAAATTTAAATAAATAAATAAATAAATAAAACATAGACTGGGTGGCTTATAAGCAACAGAAATCTATTCCTCCCAGTTCTCAAGTCTGAGAAGTTCAAGATCAGGGTGCCAAAGACTTGGTGAGGAACTGCTTCCCAGTTCACAGATGGCATTTTTTCCCCTGTAATGTCACACAGTGTAAGGGACAAAAGAGCTTTCTCAGGCCGCTTTTATGAAGCCTCTAATCCCATTCATGAGGGCACAGCCCTCCTGACTTCATCACCTCCCAAAGGCCACATCTCCCAATACCATCACCTTGGGGGTGTGAAGATTTCAACATGCAAATTTTAGGGGGACACAAACAGACCTTAGCACTATGGTAGCAAAGCCCAGGGCCTTCCCTCAGGGGCTTACAGTCTAGAGGTGGATTTATAAAGACAATTACAGTAGAGTACAGCACCTTACACACAGGCAAGTCTCCTACCCTGGGCTGGGGTATCCCATGTAGTCTTGAAGAAGATCTAATCTCTTAGCTGATATTAAAGGAGAATAGGGTTTAACCAGCCAAAGACAGACTGAGTGAGAAATGGGAGAGAGGCAATTGTGGCCAGAGGGACCATCATTTGCAAAGCAGAGGAAAGAGAAAGACCCATTGTTTAGGGCAAACATAAGGAGCACATGATGATTGAGCACCGTGTGAGGGAAGTTAGAGAAAATAAGTAGAAGCCAGTGATCATGAAAAGTGTTTTTGGGAGGCAGAGGTGGGAGGATCACTTGACGCCAGGAGTTCAAGATCAGCCTGGCCACATGGTCAGACCTCATCCAGAAAAAAAGGAAGGGAAGGGAAGTGGAAAGGGAAAAGGGCAAAGAGGAAAAGGGAAAGGGGAAAGGGGAAAACAGAAAGGGGAAAAGGGAAAGGAAAAGGGGGAAAGGGGAGAAGGAAAGGAAAGGAAAAGAAAGGAAAGGAAAAAGGAAAGGATCTGTTTTTTCTGACAGTGATCATCCTCCAAATATTTTCTTAATAGTCACCTTAAAATGAAAATGTCTCACAACTATTTAAATAAGTTAACATCATATAACAGACATTTTATGACAAGTTTTGAAGACAAGTTTATATACCCCATTAATCTACATTTAGCAACAAAGCTTGCAGCATATTTAGAACAAAAATCAAAGCAAGATTTCAGAAATGATGTTTATGCCTACTTGTGTCAGTTATTTACATGATACATTCCACTACTGATCAAGTGAACAAAACTTTAATTTATAAGTTCAGTTCTGAAATTCTAGCTGACTCTAAATTTATTTTATGAAACATTTCTCAAGCACCATTCTCTCACTCCTCAACATGCAAATTTTAAAATGTTTGGCATCAGATCTTTAATAAAAATCTAAAATATTTATAACAGTTGCTAATGATTAATGAAGATCTCTTTTGAAACCCATATGTTGATTATTCATATCATCCTCTAGTTTTCTAATCTGTACCAGACTCTGCTCTATTTTTCTGATTTATAAAAATTAATTAATTTCTAATTAAATATATGATGAATAATAAATTTTAAATGACTGTCTTCTCTATTGCCACCTGTTATAATGACAGCCAGATGAATTTAAAATCCTAAGAAAAAATATCTACTTCTGAAAACTTCTAGAAATGAATTTAATAAGACATTGTGTTTGCATTAAATTACAAAATTGGGACTATAAGATAAAACTTAAGAATTCACAAGATCCTAATACATATTATATAAAAGTTAAATACCAATAAAACAGCTATACCATTTACAATTCCATATGGAATCAGATGAGAAGCTAGTTAAGAAAACAGCTTAGTAATCAGTATTAATGACAGTATGTTAAGAAGAACCTGATTGTACTGACATTGAATCATTTTGAGTTTTAAGAAAAAAAAAGGAAAACAATCAGTTTATATAATGTATGATAATCAGAGCATATCTAATTTAGTGACAATTTTCAAGGTAAACATTTTCTATAATACAGCATAGGAGGCAAGTAAGCAGAGATATTTTGAGGGTTCAAGTATCTGACTTTTGGCAACAGGTGCAAAACTAATACCAAGAAAAATATCAATAGCAATGCTTAAGCAAAATGCCTCTTTTAGTTCTCTGGATCAGCCTGGCTTACTTCATAATTTTCCAACTTCTTGTTCTTACAGAAAGGCAAGGAGAAAATAAGAACTAACATATGTCACTTCTTATGTTACCTCATTTAATCATTTAATATTCACAATCAACCAGACAGTAGATGCAGCCCCTTTTTCACAAAAGAGATGAGTTGTCCATGTCATACCTCTGGGAAAGGAATCAAACTGCTATCTACTCTTTACTACAGGTATAGCCTTCATCACAAGGCACTACTTAAGTTCAAGAACTAAGAAATGATATTTTACAATGAGTCCTTTTTCTATAGCCAAAGATAACACTCTTGGGAATGATAACATTCTCACTTATCATGTTTTAACTGACAAGAAATTAGATATCTTAATCCCTTAAGAGGACCTAGTATGTCTATAGTATTTTTCTATGTCCCAAAGGGGATTAATACAAAATGCTTTAAATAGCCATTGTGCTAGTGAGGGTTAGTTTTGGGCACATTCACTGGCAATCCTAAAATAAGTGAAACTTATCAATATTCAAGTTTCTTTCTCTCTCACATGAGGAAATGCAGAAATTAGCAGCCAAGGACTGGTCAGTCAGCTCCATCAGGGATCCAGACTTCTATCTTTCTGTCTCAGCATTCTAGGCCACGAATTATATCATCCAATTGCCTCACAGTATAAGATGGCTTCTGAAGCTCCAGCCATCACATTGGCGTTACAAGCAGAATAAAAGAGAAAGACAGAAATGCCAAAGACTTGTCCCTTTCAGCTGAGACAGCTCTCTTCAGTTAGCCTTCCCAGAAGTTTCATACTACCTCCACTTACATCTTATAAGTCACAACTATGTTGTATGGTTACACTTAAATGCAGGAGAATGGGATAGATAGACTTTTGTTTCAGCTGGCCAAGTGTCTAGCTAAAAGTCAGGGTTCTGCTCCTAAGAAGCAAAGAAAGAATGAATGTTGGAATGAGAAAATGTCCAATCTCTACCACAGTCTCTACACTAAAAGATATTTGGAAATTAACATACATGCAATGTCAAAAGAAAATAATAATCAAATTAAGTATTTTTGTCTATAGAATTAGGTCTATACTTAGGCTAGCTTTCAAGATCCCTAACATTTCGGCATTTTATAAACTGTGCCTCCACGACATGCTCCATATTCCTTCAGTTCCTATCACACCCCAACATCTCCTCAGGAAAATGTGCTGGCCCCATGCCTTGCACTGACCCAGCAGTAATCACTTGTTTTTATTTTGTGCATCTGAGTGCCCAGCACAGTGCCTTGCACATAGCAGTTACACATTGTTTCATGAAGGATGCACCCACCAGGGGCAAGGCAGTACATTACGTGCAGATGAAAAGATAACAAAGACAACTTCAGCATCCTTAAGGATCAATACATCTCAATTAGACATGCAAAATAGAGACAAATAACACTGTAATGTTATTGGTAACATTTAACTGTAATGTTAAAGAAATAATGGGTTATTTCTTTTAACAACTCTTTTTTGAGTATGTTCTTGGAGAAAAGCAAGAGGCTGAATGTTACAGAGGCCACAGAGAAAGCGAAACAGTGACCTGTCCTCTAAGGGAGTTTATAACAAAGAAGGGAAGATAATATGCACATAACTAAAAATAATCCTGGGTAGAGAATGAAATCAGAGAGGATGTACAAAAAGTGCTCTGAAACTTAAGCGTGTAGATGGCAAAATACACACACACACACACACACACACACACACCAGGAAAGAATGAGATACTCTAAATCACTAAGTTAAAAAAGATGGAATTCAAGCTCAGTTGGCCTTTTCTTTTATGATTCATAAGCCCATGTATGGAAGGTCTGAATAAGTAGGAGAGACCAAGTTAGCCTTAATTTTTTTTTTTCTAACTTGACCAGTTTGATGACTAATCCATCTCTAAATTGTATGGTTTTTATAGGTACACATTTAGGTTATACCATGCCACATTAAAAATGGCTATTAAGTTGATTAAGACTAAACTCATTTTCAAGATCCATTGTAAACAATTTTTCATGCCTGATGTACACTTAGAGAACCTATGAAAGGTATTATAATGTGAGCAAAGGTCAAAAGAAAGTTAGGGGAACACGAAATGCACTAAATGTGAATCTGCCATGCAAGGCTGCAGGTGTGAAAGTAAATGCTTTCCTGGAATTTTATACCTAGTGGCAAGTAAGGAAAAAATGGCCTTATGATCTTCTTTAGTTAATCGGGCCCTCTTTAATGTATAATAGCTCACAAGTAAAATGACGTATGGAGGATTTAAAGAGCCACAGGGAAAAAAAAAAAAAAAAAAAAAAAAAAAAACACTGTTAAAAAATTTTAAGACCATTCTTTATGGGGTTAAACAAAAGGAAATTGACTCATTTTCTGCCTAAAAACAGCTGAAAGAGAACATTTAACAATTTTTAAATATATGGAAAAAATGTTGAATGCTTCGTCATGAGTCATTCACAGCCAAGAGCATGAATTCCTCCTGTCTACTCTCCTTGCTACCTGGCTTCTGGCCACACCTTGCAAAGGCAACCATTCTCTCACACTTTCCTGTCATGTCTCATCATTGCAAAATCTAGTGATTTTTTTTTTTTTTTTTTTTTTTTTTTTTTTTTTTTTTTATTATACTTTAAGTTCTAGGGTACATGTGCATAACGTGCAGGTTTGTTACATATGTATACTTATGCCATGTTGGTGTGCTGCACCCATCAACTCGTCAGCACCCATCAATTCATCATTTATATCATGTATAACTCCCCAATGCAATCCCTCCCTCCTCCCCCCTCCCCCCTCCCCATGATAGACCCCAGTGTGTGATGTTCCCCTTCCCGAGTCCAAGTGATCTCATTGTTCAGTTCCCACCTATGAGTGAGAACATGCGGTGTTTGGTTTTCTGTTCTTGTGATAGTTTGCTAAGAATGATGGTTTCCAGCTGCATCCATGTCCCTACAAAGGATGCAAACTCATCCTTTTTTATGGCTGCATAGTATTCCATGGTGTATATGTGCCACATTTTCTTAATCCAGTCTGTCACAGATGGACATTTGGGTTGATTCCAAGTCTTTGCTATTGTGAATAGTGCCGCAATAAACATACGTGTACATGTGTCTTTGTAGTAGACTAATTTATAATCCTTTGGGTATATACCCAGTAGTGGGATGGCTGGGTCATATGGTACATCTAGTTCTAGATCCTTGAGGAATTGCCATACTCTTTTCCATAATGGTTGAACTAGTTTACAATCCCACCAACAGTGTAAAAGTGTTCCTATTTCTCCACATCCTCTCCAACACCTGTTGTTTCCTGACTTCTTAATGATTGCCATTCTAACTGGTGTGAGATGGTATCTCATTGTGGTTTTGATTTGCATTTCTCTGATGGCCAGTGATGATGAGCATTTTTTCATGTGTCTGTTGGCTGTATGAATATCTTCTTTTGAGAAATGTCTGTTCATATCCTTTCCCCACTTTTTGATGGGGTTGTTTGTTTTTTTCTCGTATATTTGTTTGAGTTCTTTGTAGATTCTGGATATTAGCCCTTTGTCAGATGAGTAGGTTGCAAAAATTTTCTCCCATTCTGTAGGTTGCCTGTTCACTCTGATGGTAGTTTCTTTTGCTGTGCAAAAGCTCTTTAGTTTAATTAGATCCCATTTGTCAATTATGGCTTTTGCTGCCGTTGCTTTTGGTGTTTTAGACATGAAGTCCTTGCCCATGCCTATGTCCTGAATGGTACTACCTAGATTTTCTTCTAGGGTTTTTATGGTATTAGGTCTAACATTTAAGTCTCTAATCCATCTTGAATTAATCTTCGTATAAGGGGTAAGGAAAGGATCCAGTTTCAGCTTTCTACTTATGGCTAGCCAATTTTCCCAGCACCATTTATTAAATAGGGAATCCTTTCCCCATTTCTTGTTTCTCTCAGGTTTGTCAAAGATCAGATGGCTGTAGATGTGCGGTATTATTTCTGAGGACTCTGTTCTGTTCCATTGGTCTATATCTCTGTTTTGGTACCAGTACCATGCTGTTTTGGTTACTGTAGCCTTGTAGTATAGTTTGAAGTCAGGTAGCGTGACGCCTCCAGCTTTGTCCTTTTGACTTAGGATTGTCTTGGCAATGCGGGCTCTTTTTTGGTTCCATATGAACTTTAAAGCAGTTTTTTCCAATTCTGTGAAGAAACTCATTGGTAGCTTGATGGGGATGGCATTGAATCTATAAATAACCTTGGGGAGTATGGCCATTTTCACGATATTGATTCTTCCTATCCATGAGCATGGTATGTTCTTCCATTTGTTTGTGTCCTCTTTGATTTCACTGAGCAGTGGTTTGTAGTTCTCCTTGAAGAGGTCCTTTACATCCCTTGTAAGCTGGATTCCTAGGTATTTTATTCTCTTTGAAGCAATTGTGAATGGAAGTTCATTCCTGATTTGGCTCTCTGCTTGTCTGTTGCTGGTGTATAAGAATGCTTGTGATTTTTGCACATTAATTTTGTATCCTGAGACTTTGCTGAAGTTGCTTATCAGCTTAAGGAGATTTTGGGCTGAGACGATGGGGTTTTCTAAATATACAATCATGTCATCTGCAAACAGGGACAATTTGACTTCTTCTTTTCCTAACTGGATACCCTTGATTTCTTTCTCTTGCCTGATTGCCCTAGCCAGAACTTCCAACACTATGTTGAATAGGAGTGGTGAGAGAGGGCATCCCTGTCTTGTGCCAGTTTTCAAAGGGAATTTTTCCAGTTTTTGCCCATTCAGTATGATATTAGCTGTGGGTTTGTCATAAATAGCTCTTATTATTTTGAGGTACGTTCCATCAATACCGAATTTATTGAGCGTTTTTAGCATGAAGGGCTGTTGAATTTTGTCAAAAGCCTTTTCTGCATCTATTGAGACAATCATGTGGTTCTTGTCTTTGGTTCTGTTTATATGCTGGATTACGTTTATTGATTTGCGAATGTTGAACCAGCCTTGCATCCCAGGGATGAAGCCCACTTGATCATGGTGGATAAGCTTTTTGATGTGCTGCTGAATCCGGTTTGCCAGTATTTTATTGAGGATTTTTGCATCAATGTTCATCAGGGATATTGGTCTCAAATTCTCTTTTTTTGTTGTGTCTCTGCCAGGCTTTGGTATCAGGATGATGTTGGACTCATAAAATGAGTTAGGGAGGATTCCCTCTTTTTCTATTGATTGGAATAGTTTCAGAAGGAATGGTACCAGCTCCTCCTTGTACCTCTGGTAGAATTCAGCTGTGAATCCATCTGGTCCTGGACTTTTTTTGGTGGGTAGGCTATTAATTGTTGCCTCAATTTCAGAGCCTGCTATTGGTCTATTCAGGGATTCAACTTCTTCCTGGTTTAGCCTTGGGAGAGTGTAAGTGTCCAGGAAATTATCCATTTCTTCTAGATTTTCTAGTTGATTTGCGTAGAGGCGTTTATAGTATTCTCTGATGGTAGTTTGTATTTCTGTGGGGTCAGTGGTGATATCCCCTTTATCATTTTTTATTGCATCTATTTGATTCCTCTCTCTTTTTTTCTTTATTAGCCTTGCTAGCGGTCTGTCAATTTTGTTGATCTTTTCAAAAAACCAACTCCTGGATTCATTGATTTTTTGGAGGGTTTTTTGTGTCTCTATCTCCTTCAGTTCTGCTCTGATCTTAGTTATTTCTTGCCTTCTGCTAGCTTTTGAATGTGATTGCTCTTGCCTCTCTAGTTCTTTTAATTGTGATGTTAGAGTGTCAATTTTAGATCTTTCCTGCTTTCTCTTGTGGGCATTTAGTGCTATAAATTTCCCTCTACACACTGCTTTAAATGTGTCCCAGAGATTCTGGTATGTTGTATCTTTGTTCTCATTGGTTTCAAAGAACATCTTTATTTCCGCTTTCATTTCGTTATGTACCCAGTAGTCATTCAGGAGCAGGTTGTTCAGTTTCCATGTAGTTGAGCGGTTTTGATTGAGTTTCTTAGTCCTGAGTTCTAGTTTGATTGCACTGTGGTCTGAGAGACAGTTTGTTATAATTTCTGTTCTTTTACATTTGCTGAGGAGTGCTTTACTTCCAATTATGTGGTCAATTTTGGAATAAGTGCGATGTGGTGCTGAGAAGAATGTATATTCTGTTGATTTGGGGTGGAGAGTTCTATAGATGTCTATTAGGTCCGCTTGGTGCAGAGATGAGTTCAATTCCTGGATATCCTTGTTAACTTTCTGTCTCGTTGATCTGTCTAATGTTGACAGCGGAGTGTTGAAGTCCCCCATTATTATTGTATGGGAGTCTAAGTCTCTTTGTAAGTCTCTAAGGACTTGCTTTATGAATCTGGGTGCTCCTGTATTGGGTGCATATATATTTAGGAGAGTTAGCTCTTCCTGTTGAATTGATCCCTTTACCATTATGTAATGGCCTTCTTTGTCTCTTTTGATCTTTGATGGTTTAAAGTCTGTTTTATCAGAGACTAGGATTGCAACCCCTGCTTTTTTTTGTTCTCCATTTGCTTGGTAGATCTTCCTCCATCCCTTTATTTTGAGCCTATGTATGTCTCTGCATGTGAGATGGGTCTCCTGAATACAGCAGACTGATGGGTCTTGACTCTTTATCCAGTTTGCCAGTCTGTGTCTTTTAATTGGAGCATTTAGTCCATTAACATTTAAGGTTAATATTGTTATGTGTGAACTTGATCCTGCCATTATGATATTAACTGGTTATTTTGCTCGTTAGTTGATGCAGTTTCTTCCTAGCCTCGATGGTCTTTACATTTTGCCAAGTTTTTGCGATGGCTGGTACCGGTTGTTCCTTTCCATGTTTAGGGCTTCCTTCAGGGTCTCTTGTAAGGCAGGCCTGGTGGTGACAAAATCTCTAAGCATTTGCTTATCTGTAAAGGATTTTATTTCTCCTTCACTTATGAAACTTAGTTTGGCTGGATATGAAATTCTGGGTTGAAAATTCTTTTCTTTAAGAACGTTGAATATTGGCCCCCACTCTCTTCTGGCTTGTAGAGTTTCTGCCGAGAGATCTGCTGTTAGTCTGATGGGCTTCCCTTTGTGGGTAACCCGACCTTTCTCTCTGGCTGCCCTTAAGATTTTTTCCTTCATTTCAACTTTGGTGAATCTGGCAATTATGTGTCTTGGAGTTGCTCTTCTCGAGGAGTATCTTTGTGGCGTTCTCTGTATTTCCTGAATTTGAATGTTGGCCTGCCCTACTAGGTTGGGGAAGTTCTCCTGGATGATATCCTGAAGAGTGTTTTCCAACTTGGTTCCATTTTCCCCCTCACTTTCAGGCACCCCAATCAGACGTAGATTTGGTCTTTTTACGTAATCCCATACTTCTTGCAGGCTTTGTTCATTTCTTTTTCTTCTTTTTTCTTTTGGTTTCTCTTCTCGCTTCATTTCATTCATTTGATCTTCAATCGCTGATACTCTTTCTTCCAGTTGATCGAGTCAGTTACTGAAGCTTGTGCATTTGTCACGTATTTCTCGTGTCATGGTTTTCATCTCTGTCATTTCGTTTATGATCTTCTCTGCATTAATGAGTCTAGCTGTCAATTCTTCCACTCTTTTTTCAAGATTTTTAGTTTCTTTGCGCTGGGTACGTAATTCCTCCTTTAGCTCTGATAAGTTTGATGGACTGAAGCCTTCTTCTCTCCTCTCGTCCAAGTCATTCTCTGACCAGCTTTGATCCGTTGCTGGTGATGGGCTGCGCTCCTTTGCAGGGGGAGATGCGCTCTTATTTTTTGAATTTCCAGCTTTTCTGCCCTGCTTCTTCCCCATCTTTGTGGTTTTATCTGTCTCTGGTCTTTGATGGTGGTGACGAACTGATGGGGTTTTGGTATAGGTGTCCTTCCTGTTTGATAGTTTTCCTTCTGACAGTCAGAAGGACTCTCTGTTGGTCTGTTGGAGATTGCTTGAGGTCCACTCCAGACCCTGTTTGCCTGGGTATCAGCAGCAGAGGTTGCCGAAGATAGAATATTGCTGAACAGCGAGTGTACCTGTCTGATTCTTCCTTTGGAAGTGTCCTCTCAGGGGTGTACTCCACCCTGTGAGGTGTGGGGTGTCAGACTGCCCCTAGTGGGGGATTTCTCCCAGCTAGGCTACTCAGGGGTCAGGGACACACCTGAGCAGGCAGTCTGTCCGTTCTCAGATCTCAACCTCCGCGTTGGGAGATCCGCGGCTCTCCCCAAAGCTGTCAGACAGAGTCGTTCGCGTCTGCACCGGCTCCCGCTACTTCCCCTGTTGGTCTTCAGCTGTGCGCTGTCCCCAGAGGTGGAGACTACAGAGACAGGCAGGCTTCCTTGAGCTGCTGTGAGCTCCACCCAGTTCGAGCTTCCCAGCGGCTTTGTTTACCTACTTAAGCCTCAGCAATGGCGGGCGCCCCTCCCCCAGCCTCGCTGCTGCCTTGCGGATAGATCGCGGCAGACTGCTGTGTTAGCAGTGAGGGAGGCTTCGTGGGCGTGGGACCCTCCCGGCCAGGTGTGGGATATATTCTCCTGGAATGCCTGTATGCTTACAGCGCAGTATTGGGGTGGGAGTTACCCGATTTTCCAGGTGTTGTGTGTCTCAGATCCCCTGGCTAGGAAAACGGATCCCCTTCCCCCTTGCGCTTCCAGGTGAGGCGATGCCTCGCCCTGCTTCAGCTCTCGCTGGTCAGGCTGCAGCAGCTGACCAGCACCGATTGTCCGGCACTCCCTAGTGAGATGACCCCAGTACCTCAGTTGAAAATGCAGAAATCACCGGTCTTCTGTGTCGCTCGCGCTGGGAGTTGGAGACTGGAGTTGTTCCTATTCGGCCATCTTGCTCCGCCCCCGATTTTTTTTTTTTTTTTTTTTCAGTCCTCATTCTCAGTTCCATACTTGAACTTTCTTTGCTGCTCTCCTGGCCTAACTGCTCTAACTAGGTGTGCCCCAGATTTGTTCCTTATACATTTCCACAGGAAAATATGCTGCTCCCACCCCTTATACTGCCTCTAAGTGTTTTTTATCAGTCAGCATCATCGATTCCTCTTCTTCCACCTGTTCTTTCAGGGGTTTTTGTTCCACCCCTTTTTCTATTGCTATAAATTTTCTATGTGGCTATGAGGCATTAGAATAGGGTATGGAGTCAGGGAACCTAAAGCTGACTCACTCTGACTTCCTAGAGCTGAATCAAAAGGAACCCCACCCGCTCCACGTCCAAGTAACGAAAGGATCAGAGGCTACTCCCTTTGCAAACCTACCCCTTTCCATTGCTTTGAAGATGAAAAATGGAAAGTACCTCTGATTGGTCCCCTCCTACCACCAATCAGACTGGTCGCAGGCCAAGTCTATTCTTTCCCTGGGTTTCAATGCTCAGATCTATGCTATGACTTTTAAATCTATATTTATATCCCCTTATCTCCTAAATTTTGTATCTGAACTTCCAATTCTCTACATAGCAATCAATGTCCATATTTCAGATCCCATGACAGAATCTGGATTAACTCCCATAGATTTCCATCTTCTCACCCTCCTGTGTTCCCCATCTCACCTTTTCCCTGTTCTTTCTTATCATCCACACTAGAAATATGAAGAAGATGTGCCAATACTTTGAGGATCAAGAACCCATATTAGTCTACCTCTGCCACATCTCCAAACCCCAGTCCTCCTCATTCTCCTATTTATTGTCTCTTAGCCTAACCCATCACAGTAGACTTAAAGTACTTCTCTAGACTATGTTACTGTAGCCTTAGAAAATCATTATGAAAATTTTAACAAAATAATTCCCTTTTTGTCTGCTGTGCTAAAATGATTTCACAATGCAATCTCTATATCTAGACAGATAGATAGATAGATAGATAGATAGATAGATAGATAGATAGATACATACATACATACATACATACATACATACATACATAGATTTTATTAATTCATTTCCCAACTGGTAAACCCTCCAAGGGTCTCAGGCACCTATAAGTCTATGCTTTTTAATGTGGGATAATCAATGTCCCAATTTTGAATTCCGATATTGTTGCCATCTTATCTGTGGCAAAAAAAAAAAAAAAAAATAGAAATTGAACTTCCACATGACCATCACATTTTTTACCTTTGCTCAAACTGTTCTATCAGCCTTAAATGCCATTTTCTCATCTCTACCTTTTTAAATCATATTGAGAATAAAACTTTTCATAAACACAGCTCAAAATGCTTTGTAGCCCACTTTGGTAAGAAAGAATACTATTTGGATGACATTTGCATTGAAATCTACAAAATACAAAATCTAAACTAAGACAATTCTAAAAGAAACATAAAGGATCGATGTTTTAAATTGTAGTAAGTCAGTAATAAAAAAATGCAAAAATCATTGTAAATCACTTTCAGCACATCAGTCTTAGCAGGACATTTGAAATTGTGAGATGAGCAAGGGGAGACATTGTATTCTCTCAGGTGATTTTTCAGGTATTATGTACTATTAAAGTACTTCCCTAAACTATGTTACTGTAGCCTTGGAAAATAATTATGAAAATTTTAACAAAATAATTTCCTTTTTGTCTGCTGTGCTAAAATGATTTCACAAGGCAATACATTTATGAGAGGGTAAAACTACTTTATTAACTTAGGGAATGGATTATTTGGGGTCCTAAAAAGAAGCTTTACCACCCAGACCAACCCCACCCCATCCTCAGAGTTGCTGAATCCGATGGGAGGGGCAAGGCCTCACACCTGCAGACTGACCT
Source organism: Rhinopithecus roxellana (assembly GCF_007565055.1). Lineage (NCBI taxonomy): Eukaryota > Metazoa > Chordata > Mammalia > Primates > Cercopithecidae > Rhinopithecus > Rhinopithecus roxellana. The sequence continues at coordinate 85,265,797 of NC_044562.1, read as the reverse complement.
GGATCATCATAGGCTTGCTTGAGCTGAAAGGAGAAAGCTTGAGCTGAAAGCTGGGCATTTAAAAACATGTTTCAACATATTTTACAGCCTCTGAAATATTTCTAATTGCTGTGACTCTCTTGATGATAAACTTGGATCAATTATTGAGCATTATCAATAGTATTTTCTTAATTTATACAGTTCTACTTTTAAAAACTTGTTTCTATAACTAAATTGTGTCCATTATCTAGTCATGTAGAAAGACAGCTATTTCCAACTACTCCTTCATGCAACTCTCATTCATTTATTTGACTTGTGTAAAATACCATTACTTCTGAGACACAAAGTTCAGCAGGTGTTCAGTTTAAAGTCAAATAAAGGTAATGATATGGATAAAAGTAGTAATTGTAAAGAGTCAAATCTGGTAAGTTTCATAAAAATTGTTGCATAAGCATTTAAAAGAGAAGCAAAGCTCACTTACTTAAGGTACAGGAGTTAGATTAGCACTATGAAGAAAAAGATATTTGAAGGGGGTCATGAAGAATGTGTAGCATTTCAAACAAATAGTAAGATGACAATTCCAGGCTAAAGAAAATATCCTAATAAAGTGTAGAATGTTGGGATTGTTTGGTCAATGATGAGTATTCCAGCTTAGTGGTTGAAAGTAGCATGAAAGAGTAGCAGGAAGTAACAGAATGGTTGATCATGATCACAGTCAAGTACTCACAGAGGACCCTGAATGTCAGGCTAAATATAGCTTGAACCATTTCATTCTTTATTCTGTCATCAAGGGAGGGCCATCAGCAAGATTGCACTGTAGATCGATTTAGCAACATTTTAGGGGCTAGATTTTTGGAGCATGAGGAAGCACTGGAAGGAAAGACAGCATGCAGGATGGCTGAATAAAGAATGGATGTGTCACATTAAATCCTCAGGTCTTGGCAAATATTTGTCTATGTTGATGGGGTGGAAGGTAAGAGACCAGAAACAATGTGGAGTTTCTAGCCATGGTAAAACAAAACAAAACAAAAACCCAGAGGGTATCATAAGCAGAAATCAGAAAAAGAGGTAGAGGGTCAGGTTTAAGGAACAATGAAAGGACCATAAAATGTTTTTCTATGGTGGGGCAAAATGAGTTACTCCTAGCAGCTTTGAGACCATGCTAAACCTGGTTGCTTCTTAACACTTACCTACTCCTTCTGTATTCCCACTGGCACTCCCTTTTGCCCCTTTTGCCTCTTACAGCATTTAAGTAGCATGATACCCCATCCCTCCTACTTTTGAACTCTCCTCCTTCAAAAACCTAAATCAGACTACATGTTTCAAACTGAGCACGAAAAACCATTTCATTGACTTACAGAATGGATTCTCTGAGGTCCTAATAAGAAACTTTACCACCCAGGCCGGGCATGGTAGCTCACACCTGTAATCCCAGCACTTTGGGAGGCTGAGGTGGGTGGATCACTTAAGCTCAGGAGTTTGAGACCAGGCTGGGCAACATGGCAAAACCCCTTCTCTACTAAAAATAAAAATAAAAAAGAAGAAAAGAAAGAAAAAAGAAACCCAACCCCACCCCATCCCCATCCTCAGAGTTCCTGAACCAAGGGTTGGGAGGGACAAGGTCTCATACCTGCAATCTGACCTGGATCACCCAAGGCAAGCTGGAGCTGGAAACAAGATATTTAAAAATATATTTCAAAATGTTTCCAAATGTCTGAAATGTTTGTAATTGTTGGGACTTTCTTACCGATAAACTTGGCACAATTACTGAGCACTATCAATAGCTTTATTTCTTAAACTAATTATATAGTTTTGCATAAAAAGCCATGTTTCTATAATTAAATTCTGTCAATTATCTGATCGTGTCAAAAGACTGTCAATAAATTATTATTAATGATGATGACAACAGACCTTGAAATGATGAAAATATTTAATTTGTTATTATTTATCCTGCTCAATATGTTGACTTTTAAATCTTCTTAATTCTTGAACACCAGAGAAATGCTGAAATTCCTGGAGGTTTTGAATAGTTCATAACTAACATTAACATTTTATGAAACTCAATAAACACATAAAATGATTCTAAAAACTTAATAACTTGGGAAGTCACCAGCTTATTATGTAATTATCAGGCCAAAATTTTATCAGCCTATAACTATACAAGACTGCTTCAAATATTCACTCCTTCTCATGGAAAAATGGAATTATATATAAGCTCTAGACAAGTTTTCTTCTTATAACCAGCTTTTGAAATTTATGTTGCTTTTTGTGGAGTAAAAAATAGCCAAAATACTAAAACTGAAGCAAATCTTTGTATAAAATTATAGTGATATAATAAAGATATTATAGATTTAGTCCCATCAATTTCATTTTACAATATTTGTTCACAATAAAGAGAAAAAACGTTGTTGAGAACTCAGGTGCTACTGCAAAAGGTTTAGATATTTTATGACATTTCATGACTCAATCCTCTAAAATCACTTATTTTTTGCTTCATTCACCCACTCATCCAGTCATTCATTAATTATTTCTTCAGCATCAATTACTACAAAGCAGGAGAGGGAAACAGGAACAAAAATAAAATTAGTAGCCTAAATGTGAATATTCTCTCATTTCCTAATAGTCTGCAATAGCAAATTATCATCGCCAAACAGAGTAATTTTTTACAAACTAAGATATTTTTAACTTTCAGGAAATTGAAGGTAATCTTGTACCAAAATTTTAAATATACAAATGTCCAGAGAAAATGGACACAAGACCTTGAAATGGTATTAGAAAGCCACTAGACACAAAAATGCAAAACTACCAAGAAGTATTCTATTCTGGTTGACCTGCAAAAAAGCATCAAAGAAGCAAAAAGATTAAATTTTAAAAGAATGCAAAGATAGATGATAGAGTGATATTTACACTGGTTTACAGGTTACAAAGTGTTTTCATGTATGTGATTTCTTCTAATTTCAACTTCTTTAGTTTTAGGTATGGTACTTATGGCACTGTGTATGTGTTTCCATATACTTTTTTTTAAAGCCAAATGATCACTTATTTTTCTGTAGAAAATTTTCTCCATCTCCAAAGATATTAAAGATTCATCCATCTATGTCTACCTTAAAATGACAAGATGTGTTTTCTTTGATTTATTAGTAAACAACTAAATAGCAACATTAAGCTTTTAGGAAAAGATTAACAACATAGCACTGTAGTACCTGTCATGGTAATTTAAGTGAAAGCTGTTAAAAATGTTTATTCTTTATAATGGAGCATTCAATAGTCTTTGCCTAATGGATGGAGAGATGGTAAGAAATACCTTTGGAACTAGGGCGGCAGAAGATGCAAACATGCTTTAGTCCAAAAAGCAGCTTGCTTTAAAATTAGTTAAAAATATTGAATATATGGTATCATATCTTTTCTCAATTGCACATACTTTTTTGTTCAAAAGCCTTAAATCTATATTGTACATATAACTGAATTTATTTGATAAAACTAAGGGTTATTCATCTCATTTTGCAACTTTCTTTCACTTTCTCTGGAAAAAAAAATGCCTGTATGTAAACAGATGCTCCCCCTAAGTACTGAACCAACAGTCAAAAATATGAGAATATGAGATCTTTTTCCTCTTGTGACTGCAAGAATAATGATCATTCACACCTTGACAGTGGGGAAGTGAATCATTGATGAATAAAATCGCTTTTTTGTTACAGAGGAAATAACTGTAATAGGTCTTAAAAATGATAACCCTAAAATGTAAATTATTTCTTTTCACCAAAAGTCACAATGTATGTTCCATAAAATTTGATTTATTCACCCACTAAGAGATTGAGACTTTTTAAAACTCTTCATAGTATGCACATTAAATAAACATTTAAATTCTGGATGTGAATTAACATGAAAGTTTGTCACAGAAATTAAATTTCTGAACTTTTATTTAGAGATCAGGTTCACGTCTTTATGAAAACCTAGGTCAATGCAATATTTGCATTCCAAATTTCTTCCCTCCTCTGATTACAGAAGTGAACAGCATGTGAAATCTGAATCTGTAAATGTTTCCATTATACCCACTTCTATGACATAAACATTGATGAATCAAAGATAATTGTACATATTTATTCAGTTAATTTGTTTATTTTTATGAGCCTTTGCTACTACAGTCCCTACATTTTACTAAATTGAGTTTATTTTTACAGATACAAACCAAAATTCTTTCATTTGGAAAGAAATAAAAATATACTAACTCTTAAATCAGAATTAATCTAGATTTTAAAATACATTAAAACATGAATTGGTGATCTTTGAACCAAAAAGATATATCCAGGAGATTAATCAACATCAAAAAGGCAGTTTCAGGAAAGTAGAAGTTGAATTCTATCCATTGTAGACTGTTGACTGGAACACTAGCAAAGAAAGTGTGGTTTTCTAAATTAAGTTTGGAAAACTAATCTGATTATATTATAAAATGGAATAAAATTGGGAGAACTAAGTCATCTAGGGACTATCTAGCGGTGGATGCAATATATTTAGACAACCAATCAATTAGTGTGCCCATGGAGCAGAAATATGTGCAAGTAAAAAATGGTGGGTTAAAGAGGGTTTCCTTGGTTTTCCAAGCAGAAGCCTTCAAAGATGTATGAGCCTTAGGAGATGAGCAAAATAAACTACATAGTACAGAAAAACCATTACTAGAACTTTTATTTACATTTACTCTTCATAAACAAGTGAGAAAGAAATAAAGCTTTATTAATGTTTAATTGTAGACCAACTCTAGTGCCCTTGTTTGATATCTTTCAGTGGGTGGTGTATGTCATATGGTCCTCTTGATGTCCTGATGGAAAATCTGGCATAGGCAACAGAGAAACTCACACCCATTCATCAGCTTTCATCATACTACAGTGGATTGCAGAATATGTTCAAGAAAGTAGATTTACAGATTTTTATTACCAAACTGTAACTAAACTATTCCTCACACAAAGAACAAAGGCATGAAAGATTATTGACAAGAAACTGTGGACCAAAGGAGATACCACAAAGTAAGCAGAAGCAGACAGCAGGAGCAAGGCAGAGCTGGCATTACACTTCTTCCTATGGTGAGCTCACCAACCACACCATGGGGTATAAAAACAAAGATGAGCAATAGCTGAGAAGATGTAGGGCCAATTTTATTTTGCAATCTTTTTGCAAAAAAAGATTATTTGAAATGTAGATTTATATCCATTATTGATAATGATAAACCATATTTTAAGTGTATATCTCACCTTGAAGATAAGTAAACTGCCTTATATTTTATTATTTTAAATTTAATAATTTATCATTATATTATATAATATACATTATATAGTATAAAATATGTTAAAGATAACATAACATATATATATATAAAGACATTTATTGAATATGGATGCTCTAAATATTTTTACTGGAAAGAGTCCATGATCAATAAATTTATGGTCCACTGTAAAACCAAATAAAGCAGCTTATAGTTTATTCCAATACAAAATAGAGATCTCTGTGAATTTATACTCTTCAGAAAAGCAAACAAAAGAAAAACAGAGGAAGAGTTAGTACAGTGTCTTTGATACTGCTTCCAGAATTTCATTAAACTGGTCTCATTGCTCTATTCAGAGCAGAACATTTGTTTTCATGGTTAAAGTGGCTACACTCCAGTTGTATGCTAAAGTGGGGGAGGGACGGAAGCAGAGAGAAAAAGGAACAGGCAGACAGAAAGACAAACAGAAAAAGAGAAAGAAATAACAGAAAGGTAAAACAAGACAAGAAAACAGACAAATGGAAAGAAAGAGTAAAAGGTAGAGAAAAAAATGAATAGACATGAAAGAAAAGAAGGACGGAAGAAAGGAAAGACAAAATGAAAAATTGACAGAAATGTAGAAAGAACAGTGAGCACTGCCCCCTCCTGCACCCACTGTCCCTCTCTGGAACTGGGGAAGTGCCTCCAGAACAGAGAGAAGGCTGGTATCCCTATGCCCTCTTCCTCCTCCTTCACTTCACCAAACTTGCCCACCTCTCACCATCCACAGGAAAATTCCTATATACACTCATTTTTCTTCATGCCACAGGAATGAGCTAAAGGCCACAGTTTCCATTGCAAAAAGGACAGGAAAGAAATAGAAAGCAGTGAGTAATTTATAATAAGGTTTAATTAGCTCTTTAAGTAGTAGAAACCATAATGTATAATCTGTTTCCAAAACAGAGCAAACACACAGCACAAGTCTGCAAGGAATGATTTATTTATGCACAAGGATAACTCTACGGGTAGTGACTGTGATAAAAGGCAGGAGACAGACATACTACAGATACCTGCAGAGTTACAAAAAAATTTAGAACACTGATTTAATATACAAGGGGCAAAAATACGACCCATAATATGGACATTAAGAAGCAATTTAAAGAATTCAAGACCCCCACATCATTTAACATGTTCTGAAGTCTTTACCTTTTTATCTTTACTTCTGTTCACTCTGCCTGCACAAGTTCAGGCAGGAGGACCACTGGCCTCCAATATTGCAATAATCCTTTTTTTGACTATCCTGCCCTGGATGTCTTCGTTTCAATCCATCTTGACTATTGCCATAATAAGTTTGCTGGAGTGTTGTTCTTTTGTGACTGTTTAAAATTCTTCAGTAGAGGTTCATTGTCTCCTGAATTCTTCAGTCTGGAATTTGACAGCATGATCATGATCCCAACATATCCATCTAGGGCTACTGCACATTTTCCCCTATCGGGTATACTCATCTCTCCCCTGATAGATGTGTTCTTCAAAAGACCATGAGGGACCAAGTGAGGTGACTCTCCTGACTTGGTTCTTATGGTCTTTTGAAGAACACATTCCCCCATTCCCTTGGTTTAACTCAAATGATTCTCCCTCCACCAAACAGTCCCTGAGCCTCCCAGCCAGCTCTAAGCTCTCTGCCCCTTGACTCATCCTAGCCCTTTCTCTTTATTAAGACCCATACTCACAGCCTCTACAAAACTTGAGCTCCAAACTAGGACATTGTCTTGTAACGCCACTGAATTCCCAGCCACTGGAATGATACCAAGCAGATCAGAACTCAGGAAATATCTGTTGAATGAATGAAGCATATCTGTGGAATGCTACCAAGAAAATCACAGAGCTCAGGAAGTATCTGTTGAATGCCTAGTGCTATGGGTTACTTGCCTTACTCTTCCTCCTGACATCAACATATTGAAAGTGAGTAAGGCCAGGGTCTTGTCCTCATCAAAGTCCCTGCAAATCTTACACAATGCCTTATGTATGAAAAGCATACTCTGATTTCTCATGTGAGTCAAACATTTTAGAAAACAAGGGAAAATGGCAAGTGTGGTGGCCCACGCCTGTAATCCCAGCACTTTGAGAGGCCAGGCAAGTGGATCACCTGAGGTCAGGAGTTTGAGAGCATTCTGGCCAACATGGTGAAACCCCATCTCTACTAAAAATACCAAAATTAGCTGGGTGTGGTAGCACAAGCCTGTAGTCCCAGCTTACTCAGGAGGCGGAGGCAGGAGAGAATCGCTTGAACCCAAGAGGCAGAAGTTGCACTGAGCCTGGATCGTGCCACTGCACTCTGGCCTGGGTGACACAGCAAGACTTAGTCTAAAAAAATAAATTAAAGGTTGGCCGCTGTGGCTCACTCCTGTAATCCCAGCACTTTGGGAGGCCGAGGTGCACAGATCATGAGGTCAGAAGTTTGAGACCAGCCTGGCCAACATGGTGAAATCCCATCTTTACTAAACATACAAAAAAAAAAAAAAAAAAAAAATTAGCTGGGCGTGATGGCAGGTGCCTGTAATCCCAGCTACTCAGGAGCCTGAGACAGGAGAATGGCATGAACCCGGGAAGTGGAGGTTGCAGTGAGCCGAGATCTCACCATTGCACTGCAGCCTGGGTGACAGGGCTAGACTCCATCTCTAATTAATTAATTAATTAAAATAAAAAATAAAAAGAGGAAAAAAATGAACTTCAAAGAGCAGATTCCATTTTACAGCTTATCCTTACAAATGATAGGTATATAAGCAGTGAGTCTGCAAGACACTGCTGGGAGGTGGCTGCACAGTTACTCTGATACAGTGATTTCATTAATGAGTTTATAGAGCCTCTGTGGTGTCCTCAGTCAGAGGGATGCGAAGTCCAGCAATTATGTTATCCTGCAGTGCTTGCTCTCAGTGAAGTGCATCTCTCTGTTGACTGTGTAATCTGTTGAAGAATTTAGTCTCATTTAAACCTAGGGCTATCTGCCTATTACTCCTTTGTAAAGAAATATCCACCTTCTGCAAAAATGTCCTCATCCTCTGGACTCACTGAGTCTTTCTATTACAATCTTATACAAAAAGAGATTAAATATCTTATTTAATCATATTTTGACCATATTTTGTCATTTTAAGTCTATTTAAAGTGACTATTAAACCTTTATTTTGATACTTGGAAACATAAGGGAAAAAATTACATTCTCAAGCCTACCCACCTACTGTTAGCCTAAGGTATAATTATTGTTATTAGGGATTAGCAACCAAGCAAATGCCTTTTAATTCACAAAAGCTAAAAAGAAGCTGGCTGAAAAGAAGAAATTACTGTTTAACAAGAAAATAATGAATACCATGTCTCAAATCAATGTATCTTTGTATATTTTATAATAAGTATTACATATTGGTATAATATTATTTTGATCATACTTCAAAATAAAGTGCAAAGACATGAAATTTTAGCACAAGCGATTTCAAATATTATAAATCTTTTTTATGACTGTGTTGTTACAACAGGGGTTATATAGAGAATATCAGCATTATAGAGAAGAAATGTTTCTTATCTAAGGTTTGATCATCTCAGTAATGTGTTATCCATTTATCCACAAAGCTTGATGAACCACACTTCTTCAACAGGAAAAGATATAGCTTATGGCATCAGACTTCTCCCTGCACAGATAATTCAGCCAATTCTCACAAAAGCAGATACGGAGAATTATATCATTGTCAAAATGTTCTTAGATTTTTCACATTTGTGAATATTGCTTTCTTCTGGATGAGCAGCCAGGCACCAACTTTGCAAGCGTAAAACACTTTCAACTCTTTTGTATTGGATATTATTTTTTATATAATCTGATAAAAATTATGTTCACAATGTTTAAAATATTCTTATGTATAAATGATTGCAGGGTTAAGGCAATATGGGAACTTTGACACATTTGTGTTTTCAAACATGTATCTTTCTTCAAAAGGAAGTTTCTAACTCTGGAGAAATAGCCTTTTGTTGTCATTCCATGTTTATTTATGGAATACAAGAAAATATATTTTATGTCTCATGATAGCGTCTAGGTAAACAACGAAAATCAAAGCAAAACTTCATAACATCACCCACTGAAAACTTACGATAGCTTAAAAGTGACATACATTCTAATAAAAATGCACATGGAGTAAGATGTTTTCTTTTTACTTTTATTTTTAAATGATAAATAATAATTATGTATTTATGGGGTACAAAGTGACATTTTAATATGTGTATACATTATGAAATGACCAAATCAGAGTAATTGGCATATCCACCTCAAGTATTTATTATTTCTTTGTGGTAAGAACATTAAAGATCCTCTCTTTCAGCTTTTAGTAGGTGAACTTTAATGGCTGCCCTTTGTGTCAAATATTATGTGTTTCCTAGCACCTCAAACACAGGGTTGCAAGTTTCAGACCATGACAAACATAATCCCAGTGTATGTACAAATCCAAATCTAATACTAATATTAATTTGTCTTTGAGCTTTAAATGTAAAGAAATTAAGAAGTTTAAAGTGACATTGTAAACAAAAAGACTGAAAGTCACATGGCATGGTAGTAGAAAACATGCATTCTGAGGCCTCATTTCCTGAATTGGAATGACTTTTTACTGAGCTGACTTTATGTCTCTATTTTTACACCTGAAAATAAAGGACACATAGTGTTATCGTGAGGATTAAATGAATTAGCATTTGCAAAGCACTTAGAACCATACCTACCACATAATAAAAACTAGATTAATATTTATTACAAGTAACATTTGACAAACTCACTCAAAACCGCACAACTACATGGAAACTGAACAACCTGCTCCTGAATGCCTACTGGGTAAATAACGAAATTAAGGCAAAAATAAAGATGTTCTTTGAAACCAGTGAGAACAAAGAAACAATATACCAGAATCTCTGGGACACATTTAAAGCAGTGTTTAAAGGGAAATTTACAGCACTAAATGCCCACAAAGAAAGCAGGAAAGAGATAAACTTGATACCCTAACATCACAATTAAAAGAATTAGAGAAGCAAGAGCAAACACATTCAAAAGCTAGCAGAAGACAAGAAGTAACTAAGATCAGAACAGAACTGAAGGAGATAGAGAAACAGAAAACTCTTCAAAGAAAATCAGTGAATCCAGGAGATGGTTTTTTGAAAAGACCAACAAAATAGATAGACCGTTAGCCAGACTAATAAAGAAGAAAAGAGAGAAGAATTAAATAGATGCAATAAAATGATAAAGGGGATATCATCACCGATCCCACAGACATACAAACTACCATCAGAGAATACTATAAATAACTCTATGCAAATAAACTAGAAAATCTAGAAGAAATGGATAAATTCCTGGACACATACCCCCTCCCAAGACTAAACCAGGAAGACGTCCAATCCCTGAATAGACCAATAACAAGTTTTGAAATAGAGGCAGTAATTAATATCCTACCAACTAATAAAAGTCCAGGACCAGATGGATTCACAGCCACATTACACCAGAGGTACAAAGAGGAGCTGGCACCATTCCTTCTGAAACTATTCCAAACAATTGAAAAAAAGGGAATCCTCCCTAACTCATTTTATGAGGCCAGCATCATCCTGATACCAAAACCTGGCAGAGACACACACACACAAAAGAAAATTTCAGGCCGATATCCCTGATAAACATTGATGCAAAAATTCTCAGTAAAATACTGGCAAACTGAATCCAGCAGCACATCAAAAAGCTTATCCACCACGATCAAGTCGGCTTCATCCCTGGGATGCAAGGCTGGATCAACATACACAAATCAATAAACGTAATCCATGAAATAAACAAAACAAATGACAAAAACCACATGGTTATCTCAATAGATACAGAAAAGGCCTTCAACGAAATTCAACAGCCCTTCATGCTAGCAACACTCAATAAACTAGGTATTGAAGGAATGTATCTCAAAATAATAAGAGCTATTTATGACAAAACCACAGCCAATATCATACTGAATAGGCAAAAGCTAGAAGCATTCCCTTTGAAAACCAGCATAAGAAAAGGATGCCCTCTCTCACCATTCCTATTCAACATAGTATTGGAAGTTCTGGCCAGGGCAATCAGGCAAGAGAAAGAAATAAAGGGTATTCAATTAGGAAAAGAGGAAGTCAAATTGTCTCTATTTGCAGATGACCTGATTATATGTTTAGAAAACCCCATCATCTCAGCCCAAAATCTCCTTAACCTGATAAGCAACTTCAGCAAAGTCTCAGGATACAAAATCAATGTGCAAAAATCACAAGCATTACTATACACCAAATAAAGACAGAGAGTCAAATCATGAGTGAACTCTCATTCACAATTGCTACAAAGAGAATAAAATACCTAAGAATACAACTTACAAGGGATGTGAAGGGCCTCTTCAAGGAGAACTACAAATCACTGCTCAAGGAAATAGGAGAGTACACAAACAAATGGAAAAGCATTCCATGCTCATGGATAGGAAGAATCAATATTGTGAAAATGGCTCTACTGCCGCAAGTAATTTATACATTCATTGCTATCCCCATCAAGCTACCACTGACTTTCTTCACAGAATTGGAAAAAAAGCTACTTTAAATTTCATATGAAACCAAAAAAGAGCCCATATAGCCAAGACAATCCTAAGCAAAAAGAACAAAACTGGAGGTATCTTGCTACCTGATTTCAAAGTATACTAAAATGCTACAGTAACTAAAACAGCATGGTACTGGTACCAAAACTGGTAGGTGTGTGTATACACACACACATACATATATATATACATATATATATACATATATATATATATATATATATATGTCACACTGATATATATATCATATCAGTGGAACAGAACAGAGTCCTCAGAAATAATACCACACATCTACAACCATCTGATCTTTGACAAACCTGACAGAAACAAGAAATGGGGAAAGGATTCCCTATTTAATAAATGGTGCTGGGAAAACTGGCTAGCCATAAGCAGAAAGCTGAAACTGGATCCCTTCCTTACATCTTATACAAAAATTAACTCAAGATGGATTAAAGACTTAAATGTAAGCCCTAAAACCATAAAAGCCCTAGAAGAAAACCTAGGCAATACCATTCAGGACATAGGCATGGGCAAAGACTTCATGATTAAAACACCAAAAACAATGGCAACAAAAGCCAAAATTAACAAACAGGATCTAATTAAACTAAAGAACTTCTGCACAGCCAAAGAAACTATCATCAGAGTGAACAGGCTACCTACAGAATGGGAGAAAATTTTTGCAATCCATCCATCTAACAAAGGGCTAATATCCAGAATCTACAAAGAATTTAATTTTACAAGAAAAAAATAACCCCATCAAAAAGTAGGCGAAGGATATGAACAAATACTTCTCCAAAGAAGACATTTATGCAGCCAACAAACATATGAAAAAATGCTCATTATCACTGGTCATTAGAGAAATGCTGATCAAAACCACAATGAGGTATCATCACATGCCAGTTAGAATGGCTATCATTAAAAAGTCAGGAAACAGATGCTGGAGAGGATGTGGAGAAATAGGAATGCTTTTACACTGCCGGTAGGAGTGTAAATTAGTTCAACCATTGTGGAAGACAGTATGGTGATTCCTCAAGGATCTAGAACTAGTAATACCATTTGATCCAGCAATCCCATTACTGGGTATATACCCAAAGGATCATAAATAATTCTACTATAAAGAAACATGTACATGCATGCTTATTGTGGCACTGTTCACCATAGCAAAGACTTGGAACCAACGTAAATGCCCATCAATGATAGACTGGATTAAGAAAATGTGGCACATATACACCATGGAATACTATGCAGTCATAAAAAAGGATGAGTTCATGTCCTTTTCAGGGACATGAATGAAGCTGGAAACCATCATTCTCAGCAAACTAACACAAGAACAGAAAGCCAAACACCACATGTTCTCACTCGTAAGTGGGAGTTGAACAATGAGAACACATGGACACAGGGAGGGGACCATCACACACAGGGGCCTGTCAGGGGTTGGGAGGCTAGGGGAGGGATAGCATTAGGAGAAACACCTAATGTAGATGACAGGTTGATGGGTGCATCAAACCACCATGACACGTGTATACCTATGTAACAAACCTGCATGTTCTGCACATGACCCCAGAACTTAAAGTATATTAAAAAAAAAAAAAAAGAAAGAAAAAGAACATCTGACAAGATAGCACATCGTGAAATGGTATAATAATGAAACAAATACATTTGTAGAAGGGAAACATATTTTCTCATATTACTTTAGATTTCTTTTTTCTGTTACAAATTTATCTTCCTCGTAAGTCTTTACCCTGTTATATGAAGATAAGAGGAGGAGGTAGTGGAGACAATATGACACTGGCCCTTTATATTAATATTGAACCTCCTTCAGAAAATATTTTTTAATGGATAGTTGACATCTCCTCTTCCATCTCTTGGTGCTCCTATATCAAGAGTAAGGATGTTTAAATGATTCTATAATTCTTTGCCCTGATGCAAGATTAAGCTTCATGACCGAGGGATGAAGATTTTGCTATGTGATTTTTTCTCAATCTACCTGACTTTTCTTTCTTCTTCCCACATTTCTCTAAGGATAGAAGGGATAAAATTTTTTACCCTTTCCTCATGGTCTAGACTTCCTCACGCCCTATCCCTAGGTCTAGCTACATCTGGTTTATAGCAACCTGTATAAGCAGATTAGCCAGGCCTAGCTCTTGGTATTCTACCAGCAGAACACAACTAAAAGCTACAGATTACCATGTTCAGAAAATATATGGTTTACTATCCTAAAAGATAATATTCCTTTAACATATGAATTTTTTTTATTATTTTTTTTTCTTTTTCTTTTTTTTCGAGACGGAGTCTCGCTCTGTCGCCCAGGCTGGAGTGCAGTGACGTGATCTCGGCTCACTGCAAGCTCCGCCTCCCGGGTTCACGCCATTCTCCTGCCTCAGCCTCCCGAGTAGCTGGGACTACAGGCGCCCGCCACCTCGCCTGGCTAGTTTTTGGTATTTTTTAGTAGAGACAGGGTTTCACCGTGTTAGCCAGGATGGTCTCGGTCTCCTGACCTCGTGATCCGCCAGTCTCGGCCTCCCAAAGTGCTGGAATTACAGGCTTGAGCCACCGCACCCGGCCTATTATTATTTTTTCTTTTCCTGAGATGGATTATTATTTTTTCTTTTCCTGAGATGGAGTCTTGCTCAGTCGCCCAGGCTGGAGTGCAGTGGCGTGATCTCGGCTCACTGCAAGCTCTGCCTCCTGGATTCACGCCATTCTCCTGCCTCAGCCTCCCGAGTAGCTGGGACTACAGGCGCCCGCCACCACATCTGGCTAATTATTTGTATTTTTAGTAGAGACGGGGTTTCACTGTTTTATCTAGAATGGTCTCAATATCCTGACCTCGTGATCTGCCCATCTCGGCCTCCCAAATTGCTGGGATTACAGGTGTGAGCCATCGCGCCCAGCCTATGAATTTATTTTTCTAATGAGTCAAAAACGCTTGGAGAAATAGATACAAGTTATTATTTCTTCATTATAACTCTTAACATATCATTTTACAAGTTTTTAGAGAATATTCAGTACACCATCTGATTGTACACTATTATACACTATCATATAAGTATAATATCAAATAACATCTCATATGTATATCTCATTGTGTATTCATCCATATACAGCAATGTTGTGACACATGCAAAGTGAAATTAACATTTCCATTTTTATGAAAGAAAAAAGTTCAGAAAAGTTTAGATCAAAGGGCATATAAATGGAAAAGTCTAAAGCTCAAGCTCTCTGAATCATAGTTTAGTTTCCATTAGTAGTTCATGCTTCTGAATGCTCCATCCAAAAGTCTTTATCTGTACCTGACACCCTCTACCCCAGATTTGCAGAGGACACCAAATATCACATGGATAAGAGAAAAATTAAATGTCTTCTTTAATACTTTGTCATCAACAATCTAAGAATACTCTAATTATAATTAGTAAGTTTTGTAAAAGAAAATAATCATCAAAGCAAGCCATCTATTTCCTGCATGTCTACTTATATATCACTTAGGTGTGCATAATGAATAATTTCTAGTTATTCAAAAGTCCATTTATTTTTAAAGTCGGTCTTATGATGTTACATCTTGTATCATAACCTGTATCTTTAAAATGCCCACTAGAATGTTTGCTAAATAAAATAGTTATAAAGTACAAAAGAAGAGAGAAATTATAAGCAAAAAAAAAAGAGATAAAGCATCCTCAATTGACTCTCAAAACACTGACTGGAGCCAGTATCTTAATCTTGACTGTTTTCCACCACCCCATAATACCTACCCTAGTTGCCTGCACATTATTTCCCGAAGAATGAATACTCAAAGAGTATATAATTTTAAAAGACTCTGTTCCTGACATATCTCAGAAAACATTGTCAACATTGTTTCTAATTCCGGTTAAACATATTTGAAGCTATGAAATTGAAAGTATAATGTTATTTATTTTTTTATTTTTTATTTTTTTATTTTTTTTGAGATGGAGTCTCGCTCTGTAGCCAGGCTGGAGTGCAGTGTCACAATCTCGGCTCACTGCAACCTCCGCCTTCCAGGTTCAAGTGATCCTCCTGCCTCAGCTTCCCGAGCTGGGACTACAGGCATCCGCCACCATGCCTGGCTAATTTTTTGTATTTTAGTAGAGACGGGCTTTCATCATGTTGGCCAGAATGGTCTCACTCTCTGGACCACGTGATCCACCCACCTTGGCCTCCCAAACTGCTGGGATTACAGACTTGAGCCACCTCACCCAGCCCGAAAGTATTATTTTTAAAAGGCTGTATTCCATCAGTAGAAAGAAACATTATAACCTTCTTCACTTCTGTAAAAGCTCTTGTAAAGTCCTAACTCATCTAAAATATATGACTTTTAAAATACCCTAACATACCAACTTGCCATACAGCCACTCATCCCTTCTTCACAAAAATATTCATTTTATATTTGTAACATTAAAATTTATACATTTCAGATTTCAGTCCTATTGCAAAAATCATTTAAAACAAATATATTTTAAATAAAATATCTTAAGCTATGAAATTGAAACATAGCTCATGCCTGTAATCCCAGCACTTTGGGAGGCCGAGGCGGGCGGATCACGAGATCAGGAGACTGAGATCATCCTGACTAACACAGTGAAACCTCGTCTCTACTAAAAATACAAAAAATTAGCCGGGCGTGGTGGCATGCGCCTGTAATCCCAGCTAACCAGAAGGCTGAGGCAGGAGAATCGCTTGAACCCAGGAGGTGGAGCTTGCAGTGAGCCAAGACTGCGCCACTGCACTCCAGCCTGGGCGACAGAGCGAGACTCCATCTCAAAAAAATATAAATAAAATAAAATAAAATATTCACCGCTGGAAATATAAACAGACCTTGAAGAATCCAGTACTTATAACATATACAAGCAAATGAGATAAGAGCATTCTGCAGGCAAAAGAATTAAGAGATAACCATACCAAGTTGCAGAAAAGATATTGAAGAAAAATCAGTGCCTCTCCATGATTGGTCAAAAAAAGGGAAGGTTTCAAAATGACATTTGATGTTTGCTGCAATAATCAGTAGAATGTCCCTGTTCCACCCCCACCCCCCCAAAAATAGCTGTAATTTAGTTAAATGGCAAAGACGGTTATCAAGTTTTAGAACTGAGAGAGACCTCAGAGATTTACATAGTCAAACCCTTATTTTAAGTCTGATAGAACAAATTTCCAAACTTTATATACAGGGTTAGGGCTTTTCAAGCAGAAGCCTCCATTCCAACTAGAGAAGACAAGGAATTTTGTTTCCCCTCAATTCCATGCCCATCTACAAGTGCAATGTGCTGCCTCCTTTTGTCCTGACTTACCTGGATATAGCAACATGTGACCTTTCAGAGCAACAATATAACCTGCAACACTCTGGGTATTTCTCTTGTAATTTTCACTGCCCTTCTCCGTGTCCAAGGTCATATATCAAGCATTTGGCAGAACCAGGAAGATCAGTTTTTTATTTCAAATCCCCAGAACATCTTTCCCTGTATATCACCTCGGGAGTAGATTGGATACACATATAGTATTTTTTAATATTCATAAAGTGGCTATTTTCATGCAGTGTGTTTTAATATCATTTGAGGAAAGTGAAAGATCTTTATATCTATAAAAATCGCCACCATTTATCTCTGCTCTTTGTAATACAGGTGCCCACCTTTTCCCTGAGAACACTATCATCAATACACAGTAGTTTGTATCTGTAATATAGACTCAACATTCCCATAAATCAAAACCAAAACGGATGTACTCCCAGTAGGCATAAACTCTTGATGAGCTGCACAGAGTCTAGCTCAGTCTCTAGCATATTTTGTGGCTACCCAACAAGGATAAACAATTACTTCAGTGTCATTAAAGATCTTAGATCCAAGGATACAGTCTATAAAAATTATTATGAGAAAATTTATTCCTACAATATCATTGTAAATGTTAAATAATTAGATCCATTGGCTGTTTATTAGCAATGCTGAGATCAAATAGTTTCAGATGGGTTCCATTTGCATATATAAAGTATACAGTGCTAATAGATAATTTGGCCTGGCATAGTTAGGTTGTCTCTTTTTATTTAAACACTTCTATTGGACTCAGTGTAACCTTCATGCACTGATAGAGTAAATTGGTTGCAGTTTCCTAGTTTTTGCTCAGTATCACTTTTTGCTATAAAAATTCAGATGCAACCCTTTGAGTTTTTCAAGTTTGAGGGAAAAAAAATCACAGCAGTAGTTGCCTTTGTGTATTCTATATAACAGGAACTCTTTATTTTGAACTCAGTTTTTCTACTTCATCTGTAAACAATGCTACTGTTTTTAAGCAAAATAATGAATACATTGCAGATGCATAAAGTATATTACAAAATTTAATAACCTCTATAAAAGCAGAATGGAGCATTCACAACCACTGGAATCTATTCAAAAATATCAAACATTCTGTCCCCTTCCAGTAAGTGCTAGCACACATCCATGAGCTAGGCAAAGCTGCCCTGCATGAGCTCTCTAGTTCAAAGACAAAGGTGATAGTACGGAGCATTGTGACTGAGCAGCCAAATGGCAGTCAGAAAGCCTGGAATCTGTCTGTGCCAAGATTTAGCCTTTTTTTTTTTTCTACTCTCACAAATGAAATGGCATTCTATCCCTAATGAATGCCATCTTTTTAGTAGCATCCTTCATTGTATTCATTTCAATTTTACAAAACATATTAGCACTGTTTGGTATCATCTATTGCTCTCATCATCTAAAATAGAAAGTCATATTTTGAGGAAAAAAATGACAATTAATTTTGTGTGAATTACAAGAAGAAAACGAACTGCTGGAGATTAAAACACATTCATACAAAAATACACTTTAGATGTATTTCAATTATTCAGGTAGCAGATCATGGGAAAACATGTCTAGGGAAATAGAATTTGCAAAAATGTTATGTAAGGTTTAGGAAAGCTAATTAGAATATTGATCTTCAATAAGTCATTTAGGTGAAGGTTTGTCAGTTTAGGAAGAAATATATGTATATAAGATCACTAGAAAGAAAAGATAAATAAGGAAAAATATCATATTACTAATGAATCCTACTAAACCCTACTTGTAAATTATATACCTTTTTTTTTTTTTTTTTTTTTTTGAGACAAAGTCTTGCTCTGTTGCTCAGGCTGGAGTGCAGTGGCATGATCTTGGTTCACTGCAACCTCTGCCTTCTGGGTTCAAGCAAGTCTCATGCATCAGCCTCTAGAGTAGCTGGGATTACAAGTGCGCACCACCATGCCTGGCTCATTTTTGTATTTTTGGTAGAGACAGTGTTCCACCATGTTGGCCAGCCTGGTCTCTAACTTCTGACCTAAAGTGATCCACCCACCTGGCCTCCCAAAGTGCTGGATTACAGGCATGAGCCACCATACCCAGCCCCATTTATTCTTACAGTCAGACTTAGTGCACATAATGACTGTAATACAAAGCAAAATGACAGTACCATAGTCACTATGTATTTTACTTAATACTGAAATACTTATACTACTATTGCCAACATTTTATCAATATCAAGATATAATTTAGCACCAAAAAAAAAATATTTTCCAGTTTAACCTTGTTGTCAATGGTTTTATCATCTTAGGTAGAGATTCTGATGCAGTGTTATTTGTATAATTTAATGGAGTCACATATGCTAATTGTTTAGAAAATCTTTGAAGTAGAGTGTGACGGTATAAATTTTGTTACAAAAGGTTTTTATTAATTGTCATATTTTTTCCTTCTCAGCAGGGTTATGGCAATACAGAAAAACACTTTCTAAGCTTTATTTGATTCAAAAAATTTCAGCTGGGCATGGTGGCTCGTGCCTGTAATCCCAGCACTTAGGTTGAGGTGAGCAGATTGCTTGAGCCCAGAAGTTCAAGACCAGCCTGGACAACGTGGTGAAACTGTTTTTACCCCCGCCCAGATGCAAATATGTATACACACACACACACACACACACACACAAATTAGCCAGGCATAGTGGTGCACACCTGTAATCCTGGCTACTTGGGAGGCTGATATGAGAGGATCAACCTCCGTTTGAGCCCTGGAGGCAAGATTTGCAATGAACCAAGATTGCACCACTGCACTCCAGCCTGGGTGATAGAGCGAAACCCTTTTTCCAAAAACAAACAAAAAAAAATTAATTCCAGATATGCCTTAAAATGTAAATGCTTTGAGCTTTAGATTATTAACACCAAATGATGGTATTATTCTAACAAAAACATGAATATTTCAAAGAATAAAAGTATATACTGAAATACAAGAACTAGTATTGCTAATTCTGGGCATTAAAAATCTGAAAAATTTGGTCAAATTCTCTCCTTTTATGGATATGAACAAAAACTATCCACGTATGTTTCCAAGCATATAGGTTGCTTTAGTGAATACGCCTATGATTATACTTTTCCCTCTCGGCAGGGCACAAATTGCACATTAGTTAGCACTGTTAGCAGCCAAGACTGTATATATGTCTGATACATCAAACTCACTGCTCCAATCTGACTGATAGGTGAGTCCTTTTTAATGTTTTTTAAAAATTGTATTCGGTCGCCAACACTTAAAAATTGTTATATTTCACAATAAAATGTCCATCTTTTGCATGAAAATCCAAACTTGTAGTTTCCCTTGAAAACTGGAATATCTGGTAACACTAGGCTTACATTCCCATTTGGCAGCAAAAGGCTACCATCGGAACCCAGTTAAGAAATGACTTGTGTTCCCCACATGGCCACAGCTTGCACCCAAGACATGACTCAAATTAACTTCCTGGGCCCTTGGGGACATTTGAATTTGCTATCCCCGAACTTTAGGTGTACTGGATACATAAGTGCCAGGGGCATGAGAGATGCTGGGTCTAAGTGTGTAGAAACTATTATACCACTGTTACAGTGTTTGCAGCGTTCTGGGCTTGGGTCCAGGAAAATTCATTGTTGGAGTAGGGATTAGAATCCATCAATATTATAACTTGGTTATTTTCGCCTCCTCTCTTCTTCCCTATGTTTAATGCAGTAGGGAAAATTAAGTCTTTCTTCTCTGCTTTGGAGCAACCAAAACAGCCATCTGTCTCACTCCAAGCAGGGAAGAATTGTGCTCATTGTCATTACTCTTATAAGGTCTTATTCCTCTCCCTCTCTTCTTTCCAGAAGATAACTTCCACATTGGTTGCTTTCAAAGATTTCAGAGACACCAGTTACAAAATATTAATGCATAAGCAAAAAGATGTAGAGACAATTTTTTTTATTCTTCCTATTCCAGTTTTTTTAACTTACAATAAATGTAATCTTATAAGCTATACCTCTTGGGAATAGCATTAAAAATTAGAAGGATAATCCACTTACTACATCTGATCTTATGCAAAGAAGTAAACCTCACCAGTCCCTATGCCACTCTCATCTCCATAACCACCATATACTCAAGGTATTTCTTGGTGTGGTGTTCCCAGAGTTTAGAAGGCATGTTCTGTGGGGTAAGGGAGCAATTCACTGTCAAAATAAATTTGAAACATATCCCAAGGGTCCCAAGTACCCAGGATGGGCAAGTTCAAGTAGTATAAGAGTTGGCCAGAGAATGCATAAAGAAAAAAATGGCCTGCTTTTACAAGGTCCTCTCTAGGAAACCCAAAGCAACTACATAGTGTCTCAGGCTTTTGACCCTAGAGATCATGTGAGGTGGAGACAGATTAAGGTGCTGAATTCCACACCTGTGCCTGGTATTCCACCACTGAGGTTGAAAAGCAGACCCACCAGTGATGAGCCCATATTACACTCTACTCTCAAACTGTAGTGTGACTTGATAGCAACTCTGTAACACTTAGCATATCATGTCAATTTGCTGGTTAAATACTTTCTTAATTGACAAAATATGGCCATTGGTAAGAAAAATATAGCTATTAAAGTAATTTTTAACATGGACAATAGATTTAAGGAAAAATACACAGTTTATTGTAGAATGAATCAGAAATACATCAATTATATTATCCCAACTAAAGCATGAATGGAAAAAGAATCAAGGGAAAATAAAGTCAAAATTTTATTGAAGCCAAATCTGGAGATTTATTTAAGAAATTTAACACATCATATTTAATCCCCTCAATACTACCTAAAAAGACCCTTTGGAATAATGTTTTCTTTTTCTAGCTTATAATGTGCTGTTTGAGTTTCTTCTTTGATGTGACTAATCTCAGAGCTTTTAAATATAATTTGTCAATAATCTGACATATTATCATTTACACCTGCTTTCTATGTCCTACCAAAAAGTTAATAATCAATTAAAATCCAATTAAGATCCCCCTTGGTTGCACACAATCACAAATAAAACGTCACATTGAGGTTGATTGCATTCCATGTTCTAAGCAACAACCAATGGACAATAATTATTTTTCATTTTATATGAGATGAAGGGGAAAAAATGTCATACGCATACGTCTTAAAAATACACTTGTATCTACTTTTTGTTCTCTTATTTTAAAAAGATAATGTCTGAAAATTAAATGGAAATTCTTTTAAATACCAAGCTAAAATGGATACATGTTAAAAGCTTGTATGTGTTAAAGGCTTATTTAACTTACAAAAGACACAACTTTTTTATAATCCTAAAAAATTAGCTCATTTTGCTTTTGCCTTTCTCAAAGGAAGCAAGCAATGCAAACACCAAACTTTCAAAATTCCTTTTAAAGTTTTACACTGAAACCAGAAATAACACTGTGGCAAAGAGAGACTCAAATAAAAAGCATTCTAATATAAGAAAGCCATCGTGAATTTATAGAATTTACTTATTTTTAACCAAATTCACTGCTAAACACATGCACAGAATATTTTCAAATTCAATTTTTTTTTGCAGGTGTGATTCTACATCTGCAATATCTTGGTTTCAGAAAAATCTATATTTGAAATAAGCTATTCTTCTAATTAGCAACTAACATTCAGGACTGGTGTACCTAATTCCATGGATTAAGCAGCAATGTAGCTACTTAGTAGTAAAAATGAATCTGTAATTGAAATCCTTCCATTGAAATGTGAAAAATTCCTCTGAGTCTAGGTGTTATATCATGTAAAACAAAGATTATGAGTCAATAAATAGTAATCCAAGAATCATGAACTTTTACTGCTACAGATGAGGAAACTGAAGCACTGTCTTGTCCAAAATGGTAATCAGTGTGAATGAATCAGATAATTATATTATTGCAACCAAGGCAAAAGTGGAAGTAAAAATCGAGAAATCCAAAAGAATTTAAATATCCAACTCCAAGTACATAATTTTTCTAAACACTTATTTCTCTTCTTTTTTGAAGGGAAGGAGAATGTTGGGTGGGATGAGAGACACACAGAGAGGCAACCGAGAAAATTGGTGTTTTAGATTAGCTCATTTTAATGTCCACTCCTGATTTAAATCCCAGATTAACCTTCCTATACATTGACACTACTATGTCAAATTTTTCAATACAAAGACAATACTAAAAAGTTACATTCAAAAGAAACAAGTTATTATAAACAAAAAGATTAACAACCCCTACAGAGCAAATTTTAGTCTTAAGAGCTATGAACCTGTATGCAACTAATGTGCCTTCCCCAAGTAATTGCCTGCATTATGTAAATGTGCTCATCTAAATCCCAAAACTTATGCAGCTATGAAATAAGAGTGGGTTTGCTTTTCATTGTTGTTTGTATGTTTTTCAGTCTTCTCGCTTTGTACACCACACTTCATGGACACAGCCCATTTGTGGGCAGAGTCAAACCAACGGACAGGTGAACCACTGTTACGCATTTAACAGAAAGAGCAAGTGCTATTTGAGTGTGGTTGGTAACAGTTGCAGTTATTCATCATGAAATCATCTCTCTATTTAAAGATACACCCTGAATTAGTGTGTCCATGAGTAAAGCCGTTTTTCTAAAATTTCTGAATCTCTATTATGCCTCTAAAATGTTTTCACAGATAGAAGTTGTCTTAGTCTGTTTTCTGTTGCTTACAACAGAATACCTGAAACTGGGCAATTCATGAAGAAAAGGAATTTATTTCATATAGTTACGGAAGCTGATAAGTCCAAGGTTGAAGGACTACACCTGGTGAGGGCCTTGTTACTGGACTCCCTACTCTTGAGGCCGCATGGCGAGGGGGCTGAGTGTGCTAGCTCAGGTCCGTCTTCTTCTTATAAAGCCACCAATCTCACTCCTATGATAACCGGTTAATCCATTTATCCATTGATCTAGTCATGAAGGCAGAGCCCTCATAACCCAATCACCTCTTAAAGGCCCCACCTCTCAACACTGCCACACTGGGGATTAAATTTCAATATGAATTACAGAGGGAACAAACATTCAAACCATAGAAGGAGTGTGCCTAGGATTAGTACCGCTCCTTGTAGTTCTAGTAGGGCTTCAACATTTATTGACTAAAGAAGACAATTTTATGAAGCTATTATTCCAAGATACTAAAATGTGGTAGCAAATCATCACTTCAAATAGGTCAATGTCATTCTCAATAAGGACAGCCCATGTACTAAGAAGACAACATATTTTTAAGACTAATCAATATATTTTCAAGCTATATGTTAGAGTCTAACTTTAAAAAATGAAAGTTACTTAAATTATGTTACAAGCAAGAATAAAAGTACCTATCACTCAAATAGTAAAAGAGAGGAACACTAAATGAGTCACGGTACCCAACAATTGGTTCCCTCTGTATCATATTCACTGTCTCCTCCCCTGACCCAGGCGCCCCCCTCATCTTTCTCTCATTTTCTCCACCCTAAGGTAACATTTCCTTTGACGAGTAGGTAAGAGGACAATTCAGATTGCCTCTCTGAAACATGAAAACAATCATTGACTGGATGTATTTAGTCAATAACTTGTCAAATCAGAGTTGCTTAAGCCAAAATGGCTTGAGAAAACTAACCCTGTTTGTGACTAACCAGCATAGTCAGCTCAACAAAATAATATAAAAAATCTAAATGTTTCAGTCTACTTTTATCGCACAGCTTCTATTGGATTTTACTTTATCATAAATTTATTATGCTATATTTTTATTTACATTTTATGTGTCATGGAAAAACAGACTTGTCTAGATAATAAAATAATATTGTGTAGATTTTCCTTATATGCATAACATCTATTGTTCAGGTGTTATTAATAAATTAATGCTATTTCTTATTCTTATTCCTACCTTTGGCAGACATTGCTGGTTGCCTACCAAATGGTAATTTCCCACTTTTTCCTTGCTAAATGTACACCGACTTTGTTTAGATATCAGAAAGCTGGCTGGACATAGTGGCTCACTCCTATAATTCCAGCACTTTGGAAGGCCAAGGCAGGAGGCTTGCTTCAGCCTAGGAGTTTGACACCAGCCTGAACAACATGACAAAACCCTGTCTCTACAAATAATAATAATAATAATAATAATAATAATATGAAAATTAGCTGGGCATGGTGGCATGCGCCTGTAGTCCCAGCTACTCTGGAGGCTGAAGCAGTAGGATTGCTTGAGCCCTGGAGGCAGAGGCTGTAGTGAGCTGTGATAGTGCCACTGCACTCCAGCCTAGACAACAGAGCCAGACCAGTCTTTAAAAAGAAAAGTAAAGAAAGCCTTATCCCTCATGGGGGAAGGTGATATGTTCTTTAGTTTAAACTCATCAGGGTAATTCCATTCTCCTGGCTATAGTCAATATAGGCATAGCTACATTTCCCAACTGCTGACCAATCAGTCATAAAGGTATATTTGATAAACTTCATTTAAGATTTCAGGGAAAGTTTTCTTCCTCTTTGCAGAGTGATACATGACAGAACCTCACCCTGTCATGTGTTTGGATAATGTTGAGTGAGGACTCAAGGAGAAAGCCAGTGAATTAAGCACTGAGCCACTGGACCAACCAGTCAAGGAGGTGCCTGCCATCCACTTTACTTCTTGTTATGTAGGATAATAAAATATCCTTTATGCTTTACCGCATTTTAGAATGAGTTATGTGTAGCCAAAATCATCCTAACTAATATACTTCTCTTCAGAACAAGAACAAAGTAATCACTTGTAGATTCTTTCTTGCTTTACATAGGAATTTGCAGCATATAAATAATTTAAGAATGGGTACTAGGTGTATGTGAGAATACATGTTAGTGCTTTCACAAACAACAAAGTATATATCCACTTAAAAATCTAGCTACATTTTACTCAGCCTAATTAAAACGCACCTTAAAAGGTCTTAAAATTAACCTACGTTTTGTAGGTTCCTTTTTAATGTCCAGAGTATTTTAATATGTAAATACCAGATTCCTGTTCAATCAAGCTTTGTCTATAATATAATGCAGCAGAGTAATGGAATCTTCATATTGTTCTAATCAAACAGTTGATTTTATAGTGAGAATGTTTTCACCAACGACTTAGACTAAAATATACCTCAGATTAAAGTGTTTGAAAGCTTGAACCTCTTCGAGTAGCCTCACCATTTTCTCATCCATTTGGAATATTACGCACAGGTGTGCTTTGAAGTTCATAAGCCATGCCTCAGTACTTTTAAAATAACTTCTGGAAAATTTAAAAAGCAGAGTGTGAATCAGCCCATGCTCAGGAAGGTGGGCCATCTTCATCATATTTACAATTATGACATATTAGATTATTTTCTTTCAGTGTCCCAAAGACCCACACTTTCCAAAAAGGAAATGCAGTTCTTTATATCTGGTTCACATAATCCAGACCTTCAGTGTCAGTGCCTGAAACAAATTACTGTTTATATTAGAAACTTAGTTTAATAAATTAGGTCTGGTCTATGAACTGTCAAAGTCCTTCTAGTCTGCAATTCATATATAACAGATGCCTTTTCTATGACTCTTAACCAGAAGTGGCCAACGTGATTGTTTCCTCCTTGCCATTACTACATTCTGTAGGTTTAGTTATCTACTGCCCACAGA
This sequence comes from Rhinopithecus roxellana, assembly GCF_007565055.1. Classification (NCBI taxonomy): domain Eukaryota; kingdom Metazoa; phylum Chordata; class Mammalia; order Primates; family Cercopithecidae; genus Rhinopithecus; species Rhinopithecus roxellana. Next base: position 85,239,096 of record NC_044562.1, on the reverse strand, counting down.
GAATTAAAAACAATTTAAAAGGGCATCTGGAATAAAGCACTCTAAGGAAAAAAATCTTTCCATATACAATAACTTTCTGTGTAGGTCAGAGAATTATTCAATAATTGGCACTTGTTTAAATAGACCATTCAGGATCGGTTTGGTTTTCCAATCACAGATTGAGTTACAGGACTATTTATTCCAAACTTGCATTGGAAGTCCTAATTTCCAGCATATTTGTGGCACAACTGTGATTAACAGAGTGGCTAATTTTTGTATAAGATATGAACACATTTTTCAAAAGTTTTGTAAATAATTCACTAATTTTTCCACATTGTTTATAAATTATGAATTTTAGTTTTTACTTGCCCTAGTTTAGAAAATACATCGGTAAAACAGGGGAGCTAAAAGCAGTAATTTTAGCTTACGAATTTGTACAATTTAAATTTCATGAGGAAGCTGGGTTCTTCTATCTTTTATGCTACTTTCCCCACAAGCGTCCCTTTAAGAGTTGGATCAAGAAATCTGTGCCTGCCATGTATGGTATCTCCACCTCCTCCATTGTTTGCACTCAACACAGAAACAGTTGTGGCATAAAAAGTTAATAATGATGCACATCTACAAAGATTAAGTAATAAGGCCATGGAAATTCACATCAACTCACATCCACACTTACAAATTCAGACACACAGACACTTTTTAACTGCTAGTATTTTTTTTAAGGCTTCACTTAGAAATGCTGTGCTACAGTGTGTTTCCTTTTGAGTAGTTTGATCAGCAAACTTACAATTCTAGAATTTCTATACAAACAATTAATTAAGAGTAATTGTATTAGCTCCTATCTTGAGAGCCAAACAGAGAGGATGCTCTGTGACATTTGAACATTTATGTCCAGTAATACATTTACATTTCAATATAGCAGAAGTTACCCTTAGCATGAAATGAGATGATTTCCTTACAATAACAAAAATGTCAGTCAAGCAAACGTTTTTAATCTTATAGGTTTAAAGTATTCACAGTAGCTACTGCAAATTGTTCTTAATATGAAGATATTAGCCCATTAGTACAATGAAAATGCAGGTAAAAAATCATCAATGTCTCTCTACAAAGCAACACAGTGCTTTGTGAATATGTAATCTTATTTTAAATTTCATTCTTGTTCTTCGGTCTTTCAAATGATTATAGTTTTCCTGGAGTGAAAATAACTTAAACTTACTAGACTTTTTAATATCTTTACAGCCAAACTGCTACAATTCTCACTTTGCTAATCTGTAATTCTCACAGAAGAACTGGCAGCGTTACCCGGCCTTTAGCAAGGACCCTGAAGTGAAATCACTTAAAACTTCCTCTATTTTAATTTCAAATGATATATTCTGTATATAAACCACACTTACATGCTCTATCAAATATATCGACATGTACCTGTGATGTTAACATTTCTTCCTAATACCATCAGGCTGGGGACATTCATGTATCGTAGAAGCTTAAATTTCAACAGCTAGTTACCCTGCTTACTTCTCTGAAGGCCCAAGCATTATAGGCTATTTGTCTAAGATGCTACAGCTGAGTAGGGGCAGATTTTGAGCTTGAACCTGCATCCAATTTCCTTAATAGTTTTTTAACCCTCATTGTTCATTGGAATCACCTGGGAGGCTTTGAAAACACTACCAACATCTCAGCCCTACCCTACATTCTTAGTTGATGTGGGTGGGGACAACCTTGGGTATGTTTTCATGTCTTCCCGGTATTATAACATGGCCTATATTTATAACCACTGGACCACTGCTCTTTGAATCACAATTTTATATTTCGAAAGATTAGAATTAGATTTTCAGTTGTATCATCATCCTTTCACAGTCTCTGTTTCCCCTCTGAAGGCATTTGAAAAATGTATTTGAATATTCAGAGAATGAAGCTGAAATTTGATAAGTAGAAACTTCATTTGATAAGAACCCAACTGTGCAAGAACCTTAAGGAACTTACAGCTTCTGCACTACAGTTTCAATAGACATAAACTAATTGTAAGAAAATATTAACATTTATTTTAAGAAATAAAGGGAGACAAAACATCTTAATAGAGGATAAACAAATACTTAGTAAAACTCAGTATCTATTTACTCCTAGAAATCTAAGGATGTAATACAATAAAAAGAACCTAAGTATAATAAAATTAAACATCTTTTCCAAACTAAGAGTGAATTCACAAAACGTATAGAAACCAATACCTCTCATGTATACTAGCCATAGTAACAAGATACCACTTTTAATCCTAAAAAAAATTATACCCCCCATTGTCACTATCACATTTTCAATATTTATTTAAAATATCCTGTGTCAATGAGCATTTTAGGAAACCAGGCACTCTCATACTCTGTTGACGATAATGTAAGTTGATATTATACAATCTTTGCTTCTTAGAGGCAAATTGTCAATATGTTTTACAGCCTTAAATTGTCCATTTCTTCTGACCCAACAATCCTACCTTTAGAATTTTCTTTAAGAAGTTATAAGAATGATACATGAAGATTTACATGACAAGATGCTTAGTATAGCATTACTACTAATAGCACAAAATACTGGAATTAACCTAAATGGCACTAATAGGAAAAAAAAATGATAGCCCAGTCATATGATACAATATTATTATCCAGTAAAAAATCTACTGTGAAGAATATTTAATGACATAGGAAATGGTCACAGTAGAATATTAAATTAAAAAGCTATGAAACAGGACAATATATACTCAATCCTTATTTTGTATATATATACACAAACCTATATATGTATACATATACAAACCTATATATGTATATATATTCAGATATATATATACACACTTATATACATATATGTGAATACATGCCTGTAAAGAAAGATTTGATTTACACATATATATTTATATATATACAGACATCAAAATACAGATATGAAGGAAAACTACCAAAATATTATCAGTTGTTAATTTAGGATAGGGAAATTATAAGTACTGTACTTCTTATTTCAGTTTTTATAACTTTTTGAATTAAAAAGTTTTTACCCAACATGAATTTATTTTAGAGTCAGGGAAAAAAACAAGTTGTATTTTCCAGAAAGCCCAAATTTTGTTTCAGGATTAGTGTCAGTTTACTCGAATTTACTAAATGTTTAGAGTGCCATTTATATTACTACCTGGGAAGAAAGGCACAAAGACGCAGGAAAGGGATACCAAACCAAGGGCTCCCACAGTGAATTCAACTGATTCTCAAGAGATCTTAGAGGAAATGGAGACTAAAAGAGTACTGAATGCCTACAACAACTAAGCCTAGACTAGGTATTTTTCGTCTACCGCCTAATTTACTCCTCTCTGCAACCCTATGAGGAGCATATTATTATCTCAAATTTCCATTTTACAGATAAAAACACTGAAGGTCCAAGTGGTTAACCAGTTTACAGTCAGTGATCCAAGCACGTGGCCACAAACTCCATGCACTTTCCCATTACCTCCCTGTCCTCCGCACAGAAGTGGAAAACTCTGTGATGCCCAGCTTCAACCAGTAATTTGGAAATTCTTGTATCTCAGGGGCCAAATTGAGATTCTGATCAAAACATAAATTAATCCAAACTGAGGCTATTTCTTTTTGCAATGGCATCTGGGAGCCAGTCAGAGTGAAAAGGAACAGCTGCGAGCAGCCATCGGCTCCCCGAAGTGTTGCTTCAGAAGTGTCACTTAGGCAGCAACTACACGCAGAGGAATGTTGGGCATCACCCCTCTGGGCTCGCTGGGGTGAAATTTTAAATGAGTGCGAATCATTCCCCCACAAATAGTTTGATCTATATCTGATACTTAAAATATCTAATACATGAAATGTTATAACTTTTAAAATATTTTGCTATTTCTACAATAACTGAAACAAGAGATCAGGAAAAACTGGTGTTTCTACACCATCTTGGTTCCAGCTTTTAACCAAAAGCCAAATCGAAGCAAAGAAAATTTCTAGTGCCTAGAATTTAACATCAGCTGGCAGGAAAGACCCTATTAATTAGACTGTCAATTTGCAACTCACAATGTATTTTATGTTTCTTAACATTCCTAATATAAGCCTGAGGACTTGATGAAAACTATTTCTCTTTACAAATGACTGTGCATACTTAGGACAATCCAAATATTGGATTATTACATTCAAAAATTAAATTCAAACTAGAAGCAATGCAGAATGAAGCAAGTTGAGAGCCCATGTTGTATTTTCAAGCATAATTTTGATTATACTTCATATATCATTCCACTTAAGATAGTCCAATACATAATGCTGGATTGTCTAATAGTGATTCTACTAAATTAGGTGAAGCCAAAACTACTGAATAAAAGGAATAGTGTTTTATTCATGCCACTAACATCCTAACGCCCAATAACAACAGGAAACTTAAAATTCTCTTGTAAGAATTCAAAATACTACATTTTTCTAAAAACCAATATTTTATATCATTTCTGACCCTCTCCCTCAATAGTGCTATAAGACAGGGAAGTCTTCAGTAGCTCAGGCTCCATTTCCAGAAAAGTAAAGAAAGATTCCCTCGATCCTGTTACAGGGTCAGAAATTTCCAGCATAAACATCATTTCTAAAGCATCCTTTTAATGGATAAGTATTTTAATTTCCTGAAGGTGCTAACATTGTGGAATTAATTGATCCCTTTTCGTAATTTCTCACCTAATGCTGTGATGATCCCTAAGGAAATAAGGCATAGTGTGAATACGATTTGATAGGAAAAGCTTATAGTGATACCACAGTGACACCTTGGACAGGCAGAATGAAGAAGCTGCAGTTTTTAAATTGCTGAGTAAATGACTGTAAACACACTTCCCTCAGTTGATGTTATAGCTTAGGACCAAACTATAGAAGCTTCACTTAAATATTTTTTCTCTTATCTTTCGATATTGGTAATTAATTTATTGTAAGTTGCATTTAGCATCAATTTCCTATACTCATGTTTTTTCTTGTAATGTCTTACGTGTCCTTTTCTTTAGCTGCTTTGGGATCCAGTAATGTCAACTGACTCAAGGATATTGGAACACTTGGACAATACTAACTATACTGACTCAAAATAGTCTTGGAATGACTCTGATGGGAGACTTCAGAGTCTCTTTGTATAAATTAGAACAGTTAAGGATATGGTTTTCCTAGCGCTAAAAAAGCAGGCATCATTGTGCCATTTTTCCTACTTTCCCTTTCACATATCACCAACATTTTTCAAAATTTTAATTGTAAGTCTGCACATGTTCACAATGATCAAAAGTAAAATGTGTCTCTAATACAAACCTCAAATGGAAGTTTATAATCTTTGAGATATAGAAAGTGAATCATGCTACTTTATTCATTTCTAGCTTTCTTTATGCTATCATCATAAATACTTACAAGACAGCTGGTAGAAACTGACTCCAAATGAGAAATTTATACTTTACATTTTAGTAAAATGTTATTTTAAAACTTGGTCCCACATTCTTGAACACCTAGGCATGTCTCTTGTTTGAATTTTCATTGGAACTCCCTTTTGAAGCAATACTAACTTTGTACTACGAAATATTTTAATGAATTCAACTTCTAAACAATTTCTAAATGCAGCATCTAACCAGGCTCTGTAGCTTGTACTTATAATAAAATGAATAGTTTAGTTTTTATTTAGCCGCCATTTTCTCTTTTCATTTTAAAACATTGGAAATAGTTGAATGTTTTCTTGTTTTATCCTGGTTATATTTTTGAATTCTCTAAAGTTTCAGCTTATTATATGCATAATCAAGCTTAACATCATATACTAGCCCCTGGAGGCTCTCATTCTCCAAGTATATTTTCAACATAATGTTTGCATGAAAAAATAGATTCAGAGAAACCTCTTATGGAAAATATTAATACACCATACATTCTTACCCTTGTTTGTATCTGTTTGGAGCAGCATTTCCATGGTTTATTGCCATACTCACGAATGTTCAACCATTATCACTTATGCTGAAAATAACTATAATTAAGCATTTGGGGTTAATAAAAAAGTGAAAAATAATCCTAATGATGTGTTCTTGAGATTATGAGGGAAGAGGAAATGTTCCAAGGTAAATAAGGAATTGAAACCAAAGATATACATGATGAATTAGTTTCATTTATTTAGGCATGCCCTACCTTGGTTTAAAAAATATTCATGGCAGCTTAAAATAATATATGGCAGGTCTGGATTTACTGTGTTAATCCATTATGAGTGCAGGAAAGAAAAATTAGGGTTAGGAAGAAGTAAAGGGACAAGATTTCGACTTAATTTCAAAAACTTCAAAAAAATATATCAAGCATCTCTATAAAAGGCACTGCACTACTACAGTCTTAAGGGTTTTACAAAAAAAAAAAAAAAATTGTAAGCCACCATTTCTACTCACACTTTGTCTAAAGTACAAAAATGTATGTTAAAAAGTAATTGTGTGTCAGTCCTACACCGGGAAGACCAAGACAAATCAGACATGTCTCAGTTTTGCAGTGTAGAAAAGGGAGATGGATGAGCAATTTCATTGTAATAGTTCTAACATATTCTATTTGTTGGGATAAAATGATGTATAAACCACAATAATGCAAGATTTCATTAAGAGAAGTGCATTGAAAATAATTGAGTAATGATGAGAAATACCCAAATAACGAGAGATAATATAGTAAACAATCAATAAGTGTCAGCCATGTGGAAATATACTAAGCTTTATATGTGTTATTCTACCTCTTAGAACAATCCTACCACCACTTACAGGTGAAGACTGAGGCACAGAAAATTTAGGTAGCTTCCCAAAGGACACTATTAGGAAAGGAAGTTAGTAATTCTGTCTCTAGAGACTGGGCATTTAACCATACTGTCTCTCAAAATGCAAGCAGATTTATGGGAAGGAGAGCCCATGAGTGGAAGAGGTTGTGGGTAATGACTCAAGGGAGTTGGCATATTTTGTTTATTTAACAAATATTATTGAGTGTCAGTTGGGTGTCAGAAGACACTATGCTAGACACTAGGAATATACTGATCAATAAATAACAGAAGTGTATTAGATAAGTCAAACTGATGGGTAGGTAGTATTTCAATAGGAAGAGATGAAGTGGGATAGGGATTAGGAAGAAAAGAGCATTTCCCCCATGAAAGTCACTATATTAATAAATATGTCAAAACAAGAGTAAATGATTGCTTCTGCATTTAACTGCAGAAAATATATAAATTTACATTCTATTTGAAGGGGAAGAAGAGAGGAGGCAGAAACCTTTGGACATTTGGTAGCAGCCGCTAAAATGACTCTATCTAATCCCCACCTCCTGATATTCATGCTCTCGTGCAACCCTCTCCTTGAACGTGGTCAAACTGATCGAGTCACTTTTAATGAACGGGATATGGCAAATGTGAAAAAGAGTCATTTCTGAGATATGTGGCTTCCATTTTGGGTTCTCTCTCATACTGTTTCTTGGAACACTCACCCCAGGGGACATCAGCTGCCACCTCATGAGATAGGCCTGTGGAGAGGCCCACCTGGTGAAAAACCAAAACCTGCCAGCAACCAGGTGAGGACATGTGAAAGTAGATTGTGCTCCCTGCCCTAGCGAGCCCCAGGTGAGGCCCCAGCCGACAAGGTGACTATAATCTCATGAGAAAACTGAGTCAGGAGCTCCCAGCTAAGCTGGACCCAGATTCCTGACCCCTAGAAACTGTGAGGTCATAAATATTTGCTGTTTGAAGCTGCAGTTTGGGAGTAATGCACTCCTTAGACATGGATAACAAATAAGGCATTCTACAGCACTTCAGTCTCTCTCATTATTATTCTATTTTGAACCACCCATATACAGATTTTCAGATTTTCATCATAGAATCTCATTTTATAAGCAACCTTTTTAAGAAGAAAGAAGGCAGGAAAGAAGAGAGAAAGGGGTTGGAAGGGAGGAAGGAACAAAAAGATATGGCAAAGGCATCTCTGCACATAATCTTCTGCCCCAAAGAGAAACTAACAAATGTGTGAGGCTGTGTGTACGCAGAGTCCACCTGGACATGAGTTTTATTTGCATTTTGTGGATATGTATTGTGATCCTGACGTTTAAGTAGCTTCTACTTATTATTTTTTATTTTCTCCTGCTCGCACTTTGAATGGGGTGACAGTGTTGGCTGAAGCAATTGGAAAGTGTGGCCGTTTCCTAGATGACATTTATTCCTTCAAGATTGCTGCTTCTTAATTAATCATTTGATTAATATTATCTGTGGCCCAGAAGTTCAATTAGAGATACACCTTTTTATAGACAATAAACAAGCATGTAACAACTGATATAACCCAACATGTATGGGTAGTTAAAGTGGGCATTATTTTTTTATTTGCTTTCAAACTGCAGAGCAGGCTGAACAATAGACAATAAACAAGTTGTTTTGTATGGCTTTTGTGGGACTTGAAAAGAATTTTGACTTAATGGAAACTGATGCTTTGTTGAAAGAACAAAAGAAGCAATAGAAGATCCACATGGTAAGTGCCCCAAACATATCTTCACAAATGATACACTTACATTTAACTCGAAAATTGGGTGGTAAAGGTTAGTTTGTAGTGTAGAATTAATAGATGGTATCTCACTAAGACTCTTCACCTCCTGCCTTGAGAAAACTTTCAAGGTTTCTACAGATAAAGAGAAGGACTCAAGGACTGGAGACCCCTCAAATATGTAGATGACACTGTCATCTTTTGCTTAAGCTAAAGACCTTGAAGCAATGGCGAAATAATATAACAGAAGAGCAAAGAATCTGGATCATTATATAAAAGAAGCATATGCAAAATCACATCGAGTACATACATTCAAGAGGGAAAGCTGGCTGCAAAAAAAATTAGGCATTGCAAAGGAGTGTTTGTTGAGGCCATATGGCACACATTGTTACAACCCAGAAAGGTTCAGAAAGCAGAATAGACCCTTGTTAGAGTCTCCGTGAAGCTGAACATGAATACTTTTCTACATTTAAAGAACTATCTACTAGAAAGAGAGATATGATACTAGCACATGCCTGGTTTTGGCAACCATAGCAAAAGCACACATATTTAACACTGAGAAAGAATAAAATTTGTGTAATAAAACAGGAAACACTTTGAGTATAGTATGATGTGAACAGACAAAAGAAAAACTGGTCAATAGCAGAACACAGTTGACAATTACTAGGCAGAAAAATATCTGGCTTTCTTTAAAGATGTAATACATTACAGTTATAGGATGAGCCTGGTACAAACCTGGAGTGACCCCTCCCAGTGGGTCAAAGAGGCCAGTTAGGTACCTTCATGAGCTCAAATTTGTCTTTACGTTTATGTGGATGAAAATCATCAAAGCACACAGAACAAATCTGCAAACTTTATGATTATCTTCTATCCTGGAATAAGCCTGGACCATGGTTCTATTTCTTAAAAATTACTCCTACCCTAGGCTTATACCATTACTGCTTTCCTCTTGGATTCAGAGGTGGGACAACAGGAATACTCTGAGATGAGGCAGATTTCTTGTTAATACATACAGCAACAGTTTTTCAGTATCTTAAAAGTTACAAAATTTGTCTAGGCTCTTTTTTTTTTTTTTTTTTGAGACAGATTCTCACCCTGTCGCCCAGGCTGGAGTGCAGTGGCGCAATCTCAGCTCACTGTAAGCTCCACCTCCTGGGTTCACACCATTCTCCTGCCTCAGTCTCCCGAGTAACTGGGACTGCAGGCACCCGCCACCATGCCCAGCTAATATTTTGTATTTTTAGTAGAGACGGGGTTTCACCATGTTAGCCAGGATGGTCTCAATCTCCTGACCTCATGATCCGCCCGCCTCGGCCTCCCAAAGTGCTGGGATTACAGGCGTGAGCCAACGCTCCTGGCTGGCTCTTTTAATAAAAAAAGAAAAAATATAATTTCTCTTGCAGTCAACTGAATAAGCAGATATTGAGATAATTATCCACAAAGTGAGAGTCTTTGTGGCAGTACATTAATCAGGAAATATTTACTGAATATTTTCTTCCATATGTCAAGCATTGTGCTAGAGGTCAAGGTGAACAACATAGAGAGGTTCCCTAGACAGGTTTTCAGTTTAGCAGGGAAATGAAGGTGTAAGGACACATAAATGATGACAAATTAATTACCATTGTACAAAGAGAGGTTAAGGGAGGTATACAGATTGCAAAAGCAGTGTATAAGAAGTGTACTCAAAATAACTGAAGGATCAGGAAAGATTTGTGTACGTGAGTGCTAGAAACCTCAAGGTTGAAGAAGAAATGTTCAAGTTGTGTGTGTGGGGTGTGTGTGTGTGTTTTCACAGATTCACCTATACACAAACACCTACAGTGGAACAGAGGGCAGAAGGACAGATAAGAGAAAGAAAAAGATCTTGAAACCATTTGAGGAGATAAAACAAATCCATTATTCCTTAAATATAAGAGTGAGGGAGTGATGCAGGGTGAGACCAGAGACCTTGTAGGTCAATATAGAGACTTTGGACTTTATAATGAGAACAAGGGAAAGTCATAAAACATGACCAGCTAAAAAGTGAGTTTCTCTTTACTTGAGAAACATTAAGGGAAATGAATATTCTATAAACCTCTAGCAATTCTCCTACTCAGTTATATGTCTCTGGAGGATGGGGTCCACGTTAAATGTATCCCTGTGTTTTACACTGTGCTTTTTAGGCGGGAAAAAGCAGATTCATAACTAACTCCAGTGCAGCACAAGAACCCACAAGAGTCCTAAAAAGAGAACAAGTGGATGCTACTAGAAATCAGCACTGGGAAAGGTCACTTGGAGAGGGGAATAGGTCATAGCTTTCTGTAAGATGTTACCTAGAATAATACATGTGATAGGCTAAATAACAGCTCCTAAATCCCCAGAACCTGGAGATGTTACTTTATATGGCAAAAGGGACTTTGTAGGTGTGATTACATTAAGGACCCTGAGACAGAGAGGTTATCCTAGATTCTCCTGAATTATCTGGGCAGGCTCTAAAGGTAATCACAAGGGTCATTAAAAGAGAGAGGTAGGGAGATCAAAGGAGGAAGAAGCAATGTGACCATAGAAGCAGGAGAAGGAACAGTGATATGATGGGGTGCTGTGAACCAGGGAGTGCAGGTGGCTTCTGGAAACTGAAAATAGCAAGGAACTCGATCCTCCTCTGGAGCCTCCAGAAGGAACCAGTCCTGCCATATCTTGATTGAGCCCACTAAGGCTTGTTTCAGATTTCTGATCTCCATAACTGTAAGGGAATAACTTGAGGTTTTCAGTCACTAAGTTGGTGGCAATTTGTTAGAGCAGCAGTAAGAAATTAACAAAATAGATGTGATTCCCATAGAGTACATGGAAAAAATATAATACTAGAAGGACAATTATTTGCTTCATGTTGCCCATTACAGTCTTGGTTTATGACTATTACCCCAGCTTTTCTTTTATCAGCAGTGTTCCCTTTTTCTCCACAGATACCCTTATTTGGATTATAAATCTCTGTAAACAGAGTTATTGAGGTAGGTGTTTGGAATAGCAAGCAGAAAACTGAGGGTCAAAGGGACATGCAGGCAGCCTCTACTTTCCATTCTAGTTTGCATAAAACACATCTAATGAGTAACCACAGCAATGCTTATAAAACTAAAAATTACGTATTGATATATTGCTTGAAAATGTGTTCTTAAAGAAAGAAGAGAAAAGGAAGCCATGGCTCACTTTATTCCTTCTAGTCTCCTAGTTTTGACTTCATGTAATAGGGCAGCCCTGCAGATTACTGGAGTCCATGAGATGATGATGGAAGGTGTACACAGTCCAAACATTTTAATACCAGTCTCATAGATAACACCATTAGCACAGACAACCTATACAGAGCTTGAAGATCACTTAAAAGCAAAGATGCCATGTTTGGAATTCTAAGAGGTAGATTTGAGGTTTCTGTGGGGAAAAAAAATCTCTCTGGATTAAGTGTATGTTAAAGAGATCCCCAGCATCCTATATGCCCACTAGTTTCGTTAAGTCCCCTATCAGCCAGGCGAAAGAACAATCTCATCACAAGGAGGTTGTTCGATTTGTCTTCTTGACTAACACCAGTTTTATCTTATGAGTCGTGCCACATCCATCTCTTAAGAACCAACAAGGGTGTTCAAGTTTGTCACATTTAAGGCCCAAACTCCTTTTGCTGTGGCCCCTCCTAGTCAATCTGTTACAGTCGCATAGTCCAATCCACCAGGTCTGCTCCTCATCCCTGCACACCACATGTCCATTCTCTCTCATATCACAGCCCATGCCCTCCTCTACACATGGGACACCATCCCTCCTCTCTCTTATCCTTCAAGGACAAGCTCATGAACACTTTGATTCTCCCTATAGCTCTGCAGGGCTCTGGCTTGTCTGAGTATCTGTTGCATCTATATCCCACTATTATGTGCCACTTGTTGAGTCACTTCAATGTGTCAAGCATTGTACTAGTCACTGGTATGTAATTGGTAAATTTTCAAAAAGGACATAGTCCCCTGGATTCAGATAAATAGCCAAAAATCAAGAAGCAAATAAGAAAATAATCACATATCATGATAAACGTTACAAGGGAAATGAACAGGAGATGGTGCTAGAGAAAATATTAGGAGCATTTACTTAAACAGGACAGTTACTAAGGAGGTAACACTAAAGCCAACACCTGAAGAAGCCCTCAGCCATGCAAAATCTACCAACTACACCATTCACAGCTAGTAGAACATCAATGTCAGAGTATACTCCCATAATTGAGTTTAACCATCTAAGAGAAAACAAATGGGAGTTTCAAAACTCTGAACAACTTTCCTAAGACTGTATAGCTTGAGGTGGATCTAGAACTATAAAAACTGGGGTTCCTGACTCCCAGCCTGAAATCAGGCTCAGGCATCAGCTCCCCCACTGGTTATTTTGTAATTGTCTCATGATTCTTGATGAGCAGATGCTAAGTCTTACACTTTTATTTCCTACAACTCTGCATATATAAAAGCTTCTCAATAAATATTTAACCAATTACGGCTATTTTTTTACCCCTGTAACAGTAGCCGTGTCTTGCTTCTATTTTCTGGGCACTTCTGCTGCAGCTCACACAATAACGGGTTGGTGTTTAACAGTGTTGTATAGGAAATGTAGCATCCACGTTTCTGCACAGTGGAGGAATTCCTATTTTTGCTTACATCCAATTTGGAGTCACTCATCTCATCCTTGTGTCAGATCCCGATACCTTTTCTTGGTCCAGCAGAGCCAGAACATAAAGGGCAGCTGGCTGGGAAACAGAGGACACAATCGCTACACACGGGTTGCTCTCTGCCAGGCAACTTTTCTACCTTTCTCTAGTGAGCTCCTTCTCCCTTTCTCCACCAGTACTATTTGCATTTCTCATCACATTTCCTTCCAGACCCCTTGCTTTTCCTTATTCCTCAAAATTCATGAGAAAATTGAGGTCATCAGCTGGGAACTTCCACATCTTTCCAAACCGCCATATTGTTCTCTCTTCCACCTGCCATCTCCTCCTCCTCTTTCTTTCTCCCCAGTGCTCCCAGCCCCCTTACAATTGAGGAAGTATCTTTCCCTTTGCCAAACCCAGGCCTTCCACATTGGTTCTGGATCCCATCCTCTCATATCTTCTCACCTTTTCCAGGATTTCCTGTCTTCAGTTATCCTCTGTCACCTGAATCTTCAAATTCTCTCTTTCTACAAAATCACTACCCTGAGCATTCAAACGCATCTGGGTACCATTTCAACCAAACTTCCACTGACAACTATATTCACCTCTGGCTTCCACACCACTTTTGTTTCTCTTTATATCAAGCATTTCAAAAAAAAACAAAAACAAAAACAGAACTACTTAAGCTGTCTGAACTACCTTTAAAAAAAAAAAGTACAACACTAAAACTATTTGGGACATATAAAATATACACTAATTTTCAAAAAGGCAATAACAACCTAAAACCCACTTCTTTGTGATAACTGCTATTAACATTTTGAAAACTTTTCATGCTTCAGTTCATATGTCTTGAGTCCATGAATATCCATAATTTTCATATTTCATTATTATCACCTTGTTTAAACGTAGGGTTTTTTCCCCTCCTCCCCCTCCAAAATGACAATATACCCCACATGTAGCCAATGTTAACCTGGTCTGAATCCTTTTTCCTTTCTTGATGGAGTTTCGCTCTTGTTGGACAGGCTGGAGTGCAATGGCACAATCTCGGGTCACTACAACCTCCGCCTCCCAGTTCAAGTGATTCTCCTGCTTCAGCGTCCCAAGTGCCTAGGATTACAGGCACCTGCCACCACACCCAGCTAATTTTTTGTATTTTTAGTAGAGACAGGTTTCACCATGTTGGCTAGGCTGGTCTCAAACTCCTTACCTCAGATGATCCACCTGCCTCAGCCTCCCAAAGTGCTGGGATTACAGGTGTGAATCACCACACCCAGCCTAAATCCTTCTTTTAAGTCTTATTGTTAATATAATTGCTTTCAAAGATACATATGTACATTATATGGGTTTTCTGAACCATTTTTATCCCCCATAAACAGTAGATAGCAGATATTTCTCCAAATTAACAGAGATACATCAAATTGATTCTTTTTAACAGCTGTATAATATCTCATCTTGAAAATGTAGCACAAATTATTCAACACTTCTCTAGTGACAGGCATTCACTTGATTTCCAGTTTTTGAAGTGCTTATTTTTTTCTTTCTCCCTCAAAGACTGATACAAACTAATTATTCTTGTATATGTATTCTTACATATTGAATCCTTTATTTACCCAGGCTGTCTGGTTTCATAGCTGGTATTCTTAATTTTGCGTTATTTTCTTTTAATTTTTTTCTGGTGTGATAGATATAAATTGATATGTTCTCTTCCTTTAATTCCATTTTTTTCTTAATACTAAAGTGGTGAAACATCTTGTCAAATATTTATTTCTCATTTAGTTATGTCCTTTAAGAAATTATTGATTCATGTTTGTGTCAGTTAGGGATTAAACTGAGTCTTTAAAAGAAAGTCCAAATAAGAGTGACGTTCCAAGGGCTTATTTCCTTTCATACATAAACAAGTGTAGAGGTGAGCAGCCCAGTCCTGCTGCAGTGGCTCCGCTAGATCACCAGGGACCTGGGCTGCATTGAGCTTTCCCGCTCATCCCTCCTTGGGGCATGAACCCCTGTCCACATTCACAAAGTAGCTACAGAGCTCCAATTAATCAGAGAAAAAATAAAGTAAAATGCAAAAGGCAAGAAGCACTTTTTCAGAAGTTCACATAGCAACCAGTGCTCCATGCCTCCTTGGCCAAGACCACATGACAAGGATACTCCAGTTGCAGGGGAAGGTACAGTCTCTTAGCTGGATCCATGCCACCCTAAATGCAATTAGTGTTCTAATAGTAAGAGAAAGAAAAACAGAGAATGGTCACTAGATAGACAACTTGTCATTAGAATAATATTCTTTGCTCATTTTTTTCTATTGTCTTCGTTTCATGAATTTATAAGAACTCTTTCTCTGTGTAGCTATTAATCCTTTACTTGCCATCTGTTTGCATATATTTTTCCCTAGAGCTCTTTTGTCTACTGACACAGACACTAATTCAAGAATTATTTAGTGAGTTCCTTCTGTGTGCCAGGCATTGCACTAGGAAACTCGTAAGGAATGAAACCAGCAAAAATCCCTGGGGCTTATATTCTAGTGGAAGAATATACAGGAAAAATAAAATAAAATGCACAGTATGTTAAATGGTCATAATTCTGATGAAAACAAGAAAAAAGAAGGACAGGGAAGACAGAAATACAATTTTAAGTAATGTGGTCAAAGTCCACTACTGAGAGGATGGCATTTCTAAAAGAACTTGAAGAGATGTGGGAATAGTTGAGCCATCAAACTATCTATAGGAAGAGAGCGTTAGAGAGCAAAGGACAGGGTAATAGAAGTTAAAATAGTGTGTTAAAAAGAGTATAGCATGTAGGGTAGTAGAGTCACTGTGAGGAGTTTGAGTTTCACTTCTGTTGATGTGGACAACCACTGGAGGGTTTTTTGTGGAAATATATGACCTAATTGTTTAAAGGATTGCTCTGACTGTTCTGTGGAGGATAGATTGTTGAAAGGATAAAGACACGAAATGGGTCGGATGTAGTGACTCACTCCGGTAATCCCAGCACTTTGGGAGGCTAAGGCGGATGCATCACGAGGTCAAGAGATCGAGACCATCCTGGCCAATATGGTGAAACCTCGTCTCTACTAAAAATACAAAAATTAGCCGGGTGTGATGGCAGGCACCTGTAATCCCAGTTACTTGGGAGGCTGAGGCAGGAATCGCTTGAACCCAGGAGGTAGAAGTTGCAGTGAACCGAGATAGCACCACTGCCCTCCAGCCTAAGTGACAGAGTGAGACTCCATCTCAAAAAAAAAAAAAAAAAAAAAAAAAAAAAAAAGACGCAAAACGGGAGACTACTTAGGAGGCGATGGTAACCCAGATAAGAGTATATAAATGTGTGATAAGTGGTTGGATTTTGTACATATTTTGAAGATAGATCAACAAAGTTTACTGTTAGATCAGAGGTGGGCTGGAATTGAAAAAAAGTCCAGAAAGACTCTAAGATGTTTGACCTAAGCAAGCAGAATAATGGATTTACCAGTAATCGTATTACAGAAGGCTTTGGGTGCAACAGATGTGGGAGGTGCTGAGAATCTGGAATTGAGGGGTGTGGTCAGAGCTGAATACTTATAAATTTGGGAAGTTTTCAATGTAAAATGTTTTTCAATGTGATGAGATTAGGTAAAATTGAGAAGACAGTGAGTTTAGTTAAAAATCAGAAAATATCCAAAGAACTGTTTGTATGATAGAAGAAAAAATAGAAAAGTAGGTGTGTTCTATTTGGGAAAGTGCAGCCACTCCTCTTGGCGCAATTGTCACTCACATACTAATGACATCTGACTGTATATCTCCAGCAAAGGGGTTTTTCTTCCCACAATCAAGATGCTTTCTCACAACTCCAACGCAATCTAATGAGACTTCTACAAGGCTTTTTCTTATCCCACATTCCAAACTCCTTCATTCCTAAGTTTTGCTCAAGTTGTTTATTGCCAATGATTACAAACTATCATTAAACTTCTTCTTGAAGTATTATTACTTTTATTTTAAGAAATTTTAGTTATCCTTTATAGTATACATTCTCAGGCACTCTTTAAATTAAAGTATATGTTCTGTACAATTTACACATTTCCACCAGGCATAGTAGCTCACTCCTGTAATCCCAGCACTTTGGAAGGCCGAGGCTGGTGGATTGCCTGAGCTCAGGAGTTTGCGACCAGCTTGATCAACATGGCAAAACCCCATCTCTACCCCAAAAATACAAAAATTAGCCAGGCGCAGTGACGTGTACCTCTGGTCCCAGTCATTCAGCAGTCTGAGGTGGGAGGATCGCTTGAGCCTGGGAAGCAGAAGTTGCAGTGAGCCAAGATTGCACCACTGCACTCCAACCTGGATGACAGAGTGAGACCTAGTCTCAAAAAGAAAAAAATTTACACATTTCCTCTTATCTTCACCTTACCTTACCCCAGGGTCTCTGTTTTTATCAACACATATGTTGTTTGACTACAGGTACTTGGTTAATCTTTTATCTAAATTACTTACATCTGCACCTGTCTATATTTTGCTCTGATAAAACGATGATGTTGTGCTTGGTTTGGGATTTTAGGGTTTCACTATTGATGTTCATCATATTGTTGTATGCACATTTTATAAAAGGAACAGAAATAGACACTCCTCAATATATCTACCTTTATTTCTTTATCGAAAAGATATCATAGAGAGTTGGCTCAGGAGGAATCCCAACAGAAATATCAAAATTCTTCAAGTAGAAGAAAGTGCAATCATTAGGATCCCAGAAACCTTACAGCAAGAGGCACAGAGTTATAGATAACTGCATTCACATACACACATGTAAACATGAAAGTCTGGAGCAACCCTACACATGGCCTAGGTCTCACTAATGGATAGATTAATGTCCCCCTCTCAGATCAAGAATTGGAAAACCAACTAATTGTATATATCATGATCCAATCTATTATCCATCTGGCATTCATATAATTCAGTGGTCTCCAATTTATTATATGCTCTTGGTTATATATAAACACATGGACACGTACGCCTGAAAAAAAGTTTTTGCAAAACATTCCTTTACTATAGAAAGTGTTTCTTACATACTTTATTCTATATCTTTTCTTAGATTGTTGGTTATTCTTCCCTAAATTTATAATATTACATACTCATGATTATATCCCGCAGCTTGAAAGAAACACCAATTTACTGTGCCTTTTAGTACACTAAAGCAAAATAAAACAATAATAGCTAACATTTTTCAGAATGTATGCACAAGGAACTATGCTAAGCACTTTACATGGATTATCTCATCTAATCCTTAAAATAACCCTAAAAGTTGAGTACAATGATTATTTCCTATAGAATGTAGAAGAGAGAACTTGAGAGTTAGAATGGTCAGTTAGTTTGCCAAAGGTGACATAACATAGCCATATCATTCTAGACACAATAATTGATGATAATTGCTACATCCTATTACCTCCTATCTCATCCTCTCATCCAATCATAGCTCACAGTAGCCTCAAACTACTAGGCTCAAGCAATCCTCCCACCTCAGTCTCTCTAGTAGCTTGGATTACAGGTGCACACCATTATATCCAGCTGATTTTTCACTGGACAAACATATCTTGAAAAATATAAAAGTCTCCAAGATGCATGAATTAGAAATCCTTAGTGAGACTTCCTTCCCCATATGCCCTCCATCCCAACAGCCCTTCCAGTCCTTCTTTTAGGAGGATCTGCAGTGGTCACTCGTGGTGCTTCTGATTTTCTTCATTCTAGATGTCTCCATACATTGACTGGTATCCTTTGTTTTCATATATTATCTGCTAGGTCATAACGATCCTAAATGCTTATCTTTTTTCATGACCTTTCTGATTAAACGCCTGCTGCTGATTGGCTAATTCAGTATTCCTGGTTAAATTCCTGGAGGGAAAAAATCTGTTTGGTTCAGTTCATCTTCTCACAGCTAGTAAAGGCATCAGTTTGTGCTTATTCTTGCACCCTTGCATATGTGGTCCAACCCTGTGTTTACAACAGTCATGGCACCTTATCACATATATAACGCTCTACGTACTTTTCATTCTTCCTTATTAGACTGTAAATTCCTTGAGAGCAACAGGTATGTCTTGTTTACCATTGTACCATGCAATCTTAACTAATAGGGTAGACCTGTGTAACAGAGACATGAAATTAAAGGAGTGAACTTGCTGATACAGCAGCAACCACAAACAAGAAAGAGAGATAATGAAGTCATAGAACAGTAAATTAGAAATAGGGAAGAAGTAATAGAAAGGCTATGTAGATAACATTCTGACATTAGCAACAAGACAGTATCCAGGGGGAGAGTATAAACATTAGGGCTAACCAGGCACAGTGGCTCATGCCTGTAATCCCAACACTTTGGGAGACCGAGGCAGGAGGATTGATTGAGGCCAGGAGTTTGAGAATACCCTGGGAAATATAGTGAGACACCCATCTCCACAAAAATAAGCAAAAATATCTGGGTGTGATGCTGTGCACTTGTAATCTCAGCTACTAGAGAGACTGAGGCAGAAGGATTGCTTGAGCCTAGTAGTTTGAGGCTACAGTGAGCTATGATTGGGCCACTGCACTGCTGCCTGGGCAACAAAGACCTTGTCTCTCAAAAAAAAAAAGAAAAAAGTTAGGGTAATATAAGTAGCTCTAACCAGAGACCACACATGACCTTAACCTTCCTTCAGAAAAAGAAATGAAAGATGACGCCAAAGGGCTTTTACCTAAGCAAGAATATGGAAGTAAATAATAGAGAACTGTGTTTGCCGCAAGCTCAAACTGCAACAAACACACATAAGATGAATTCAATATGTTGAAAACACTCAGAAAAGCAGCATTGGTCAATTTGACTAGTATTTCTGTGTTAATTAAGCAATTTTCTGAGTCAAATGTTGTCTGGTTTGAATCACAAAAAGTCTAGGAAACGAAGACATGTTGGGCTCTAGGGAAGACAAAGGGTCAGAAGGTAAATCATGTCCCAGCTATTAACATGCCAGAATTGGTTCTCATGGACCAACTTCAGGTCTTAAATCAACCAACAACTTCCAAAGCATAAGGAAACGTAAGAGAATAAATGAGGCCCTGGCTGCTATGTATCTCTCTTATACACACTTCCAAAGCCAAGCAAATGTGAGTCCTGCTATATTAAAAATCAATCTAGGCTGGGTGCGGTGGCTCACCCCTACAATCCCAGCACTTTGAGAGGCCAAGGCAGGTGGATCCCTTGAGCCCAGGAGTTCAAGACCAGCCTGGCCAACGTGGCAAAACCTCATCCCTGAAAAAAAAAAAAAAGTAAAATAAAAAAATTGGTTGGGTGTGGTGGTGCATGCCTGTAATCCCAGCTATTTGGGAAGCTGAGACAGGAGAATCACTTGAACTCAGGAGTCAGAGTTTGCAGTAAGCTGAGATTGCACCAGTGCACTCCACCCTGGGCAATAGAACAAGATGCCATCAAAAAAAAAAAAAAAAATTCCATCTAAGAATGATAATCCTACCTCAGTCTTCCAAAACACATTGCTGTTGCTACATATTCTCACCAGTATGAGAAAATCAAATTGATTTTATAGAACTAAGTTGCATATAATACTGCATGTAATCTAATGTTATTCACTATGTATGTTTTAAAAATGATGCTACCAGATAATATAATGTTCAATTGGTATAATATTAGATTAAACCTGCTTCTCATTAGTCACCTAGAAATAAGTGTAACGTAAATATAAATAGCAGAAATTTAGAAAACATTTTAACTACTCCTTTATTGCTAAAAATATGTTGACTTTTCTTTTCCTTCACTCCTATCTCCTAATTTTTTGTCTCTAAATCTCTCATAGGTTTGCTTAGAGAATAATTCAGTTATCTGAATATTTCCAAAAGCATTATCCAATAGGTTCCTTAATCCGCTGTCAGTTTCTTGGTTGTTTTGCCTGTTGTCACATTTGCTTATTAGGCAAATTCTGCCCTTTGATGGCTATGCATGTGTTTCCAAGGACAGAGCTGGCCTTGTGTTTGTATGTCTCATCACTGTTTTCATTGCTACTCAGACTGTGCTTCTATTGACCAACTCCATGGATTTACATAAGCTCCTCTTATTTTCCTACCTCATCTCATTTTTATGACTTTTTAAGTGTTAGAAACCCACACTTCTTCTGTTGAAGCCCATCAAATTTTCAGTAGTTGCCATCAGATCACCACGTTTGAAACAGAGCAAACTTTAAGTATTCATGGTTGACTGTTAAATCCTCCTTGAATTCCTTTGGAGATCATATAGGAAGTGATCACTTATAAGTAGGTTCTCTAGAAGGTTAATGAACAATAGTGTGGGCCATTGCTCCTGATGAAATAAACGATCCTGACCATGTACTTTAACATCGATAATGGAAAGGCATGTTTGCTATTTTTGAGTAATAAATCCTAAAATGTAACAATGCAGAGTTTGTATTTACTTAAATTATGACTTTCATTCCAAATGCTTTGATTAGCAACCACAAGGTATATGCCGTGATATATATATCTGGCATGTGATGCCATTTTCTTTATAAATAAATCACTCTCTGCCATCATTTCTAATTAAAATTTATGACTAAATATTTCAGATGGAAAAAAAATAACCACTGATATCAGGCCATTTATTGTATAACAACCGTCAACCTGACTCAGGGCTGCTGAGGACTCTGCTGGAAGCTAATTTCAAGCCAGCTAAAGACTATGGATAGCATTGAGGCAAAGTGTGTTGATAAACAAAGGAGAAGGCTCTGTAATAAGGTGAAAGCACAAAAACTACTCCAACTTTAAGAGTAGTAAGAACATTCCATTCTTATTATGATGACGATAAAGATCAGGAGTAGAGGAAAATCAACTGAATGACCAGTCATCATTTGCAAAAACCCATTGCTTTAACGTAAGTTATTCTGGTTTGGGAGTACAGAGGAAATATATTCTACATCACTGCATACAATGTAAAATGGAAAGTATTTCAAATGGCCAAAAACGTATCAAATACGTATTGCTAATTAAAGTTTTACACAAGCAGGCGCAACATTCTAGGGAGTTGCCAAAATGACAGTACTCACTGATTTAAGTGAAATTAGTCTAAAAAGACCAATAGAAGATGTGAGCTTAGGAAAGAGTTCTCAATAAAAAGTTAGGAGAAGTCAAAGGGAAGAGTGAGGAGGACCATGAAAATGAAGTAGTTGCCATATGCAAAGCCCCAGGTTGTAAGAGTTTATGCTCCTGTTTGGAATGCTACACACATTTATTTGGCTGAAAAATATAAAGTGTCTCTTAGAAGCTTGGTATTTACAATAATAAGAACTAGAAGATCTGGTTGGAAACTATAGTCTCATAGCTTCCAAGGGCCAAGTTATCACTCAATAAAAATGCATTGAATGGAAACATGCATGTGTGAATGGGGAGAGACAAGAAAACTAACACTGGTAGACTACCTACTGCATAGGTGAAAGTGCTAGGCACTTACTTGATTTTATCCTTCAACTCCAAAATTTAGGTATCATCTCATTTTTGCAGATAAGCAAACTGAAGCATAAAGAGAACTGACCCAAGGTCAAAGAGCTAGAAACCGGGAAAACAAGGATTTGAGTGGAGAGCTAGATAACTTCTTGTTATTTTTTACATTATGACTTTAAATCTATCTCTTTTTTTTTTTCTTTTCTTTTCTTTTTTTTTTTTTTTTTTTTTTGAGATAGGGGCTCTCTGTGTCACCTATGCTGGAATGCAGTGGCATGATCATAGCTCACTGCAGCCTTATTCCTGAGCTCAATTGATCTTTCTGCCTCAGCCTCCCAAGTAGTAGCTGGAACTACAGGCTTTTACCACCATGCCTGGCTGTTTTTTTTTTTTCTTTCTTTCATAGAGATAGGGGTCTTGCTATGTTGCCCTGGTTGCTCTTAAACTCCTAGCCTCAAGAGACCCACCTGCTTTAACCTTTCATTTAAATCTTAAATGAAAGAAAGGTTTCTGTTAGGAAAGAAGGCAGGCACAGTAGATGGAGCACTCCTCCCTTCTGAATGGGTCTCCCTACTCGTTCTTCTCCACTTTCTATCATCTGTAGATTGACTTGCCTATTCTTCACAGACAGTAACTACCACTGGCCTTCTGCTTGTTTATTTGCTTTAAAATAGTCATTGTTTTGTGGTTACTGACCCAACTCCTTTGCAAATATTATAGAGTCTTTTAGACCTCTTCTTTGGGGTAGTCAGCCAGTAAGCCCAACTGTATCATGTGTTATTTATCAAAGTAAAATTATATGGCTAGAAAAACACAGCACACAAATTATAGAGAGATACTTACATCTTCAGGCCAATATCCACAGCGTATTGTTTGCCTTCTGAAAAGCAGGTATTTATTTACATCATATTATGCAGTGAAACAAAAAATAATCTGGAATTTGTAAGTTAATTGACTGGAAATAATTATATCCAATGAATTAATGATGTCTATTTGTTCACGTTTTTCTGCATGTAATCTGACCTATATGTTTTAAAAATATAAACTTACTTCAGCATTTATTTTAAATTATGCCATTATTTATGTTCCTGTCAACTGATTTTTGATGTACTGCACTTTTATTTTTGATAAGATTATTGACAAACCCATTCCTACATGAAGACAAAAGGCACAGAATATACATATATTATATATTATATATATAATACATATATGTGCTCATCTCTGACATTAACATAACTAATCTTTTTTAAAAGTATCATTAGTCTACATTTGCTGCCATAATACATTATTAATCTTTCATGATCAAATGTACACCAAATGTACATTTCTTACCTGACGAGAGATTAAGTAAATCCAATCATGCCCATTTTGGTAAATCTAGTCATGCCCTTATGTTAATATGGCCAAAGCAACAAAGGCAGACAGAAGATTCTTAGGCAAACACCATTTCCAAGAATGCCAATGTTTATTGCCACTGAGTAGGTCCTATACAGAATAGGAACAAATATAATAAATTTTTGTGCACACTCTGACTACTGAGAATGGATCTGTACCACAGAAATTATTTTTTCACTTTGTTCTGCAAAACAAACAAACAAACAAACAAACAAAAAGAATTAGCAAATACCTTGAAGATTCATTCCCAGAGGTACAGTACTCTCCCTCTACCTCAAATCCACCCCTGTAATCCACTCTACTCTGGTCTTTAACATATTGAGGCAGTTCAATATTTCTGTCAATGTTCATTACCTCCAAATACAATTATTATCATGCTCCAAAATACAAAAATGAATCTGATGTAATTCTCCTGTCCTCAAAGAGTTTACAGCTTGCTGGGGGAGAAAGAGAGTAGACAAGTGTAAAGCAATGCGTTGTGTGATGTAAGAGAATTATGCAGCAGCATGTGGTGGTAGGTGCACTCCCTTCTCCAAATACCCTGTTTTGTATCCACTGATTCACATGGTAGCTGAGGAGCTTCAAAGTAGGTAAAGCAACTTGTACTGTCTCTTAATTGGTATTTAGTTTTATCTGCCTGCCTAGGGGGAAGTCAAAATCCAGAGCCAGGATTATAGTATCCCTGAGAGAATGTATCATATGGACAAGAGTCTGGAAGAGTGCATGTCCACTAGTGAAGGTGCATGTCAGAGGAAAGGAAAGCCTGAAGGTAAGGCATCGTGGTGAGTACTTGAGCCCATCCAGACTCAGCAAATGTGGTGGCATGTGTGCACAAGGGAAAGGGAGAATTCTGTGATGAAACGAAGGAACTTCATAAGCTCTATAGCATGCCAGAGCCCAAGCAAACCTCCTGCAGATACCTCTCACTGAGAGTAACCCCAGAGAGAGAAGAGTTCTGTGCTCATCATGGTGGAGGCTGCTAAGCAGTTGCACTAATGCAGGTCCCTGTGGCACAAAGAGGATAGCTTTAGTGTTATGGCAGCTCAGAGCAGTCAAAGCCAGTTTTTCAGACCACTAGAGATGATTCCAGAGTTATAAGCCAGGTGATGAAGTTTTTATACCCTATGGGAAGGAATTTATACTTTATCCTAAAGCCTGTTGAAGACTTTTGTTGAAATCAATGGTTTAATCAGATTTCTGTTTTAGGACAATCACTCTGGTAGTTTGGGGGAATTGGCTGGAATGAATTAAGGCATGAACACCCTGGCTTGGCCTGAACCAGTTAGGTAGGACAGCACTGCCATTTGCTGCCTTCTCCACAGATAAGTCAAGAAGACACAGCAGATTTCAGAGGGGGGATAATTATCCCGTTCACCAGGGATGACCCAACTAGGAAATACATGGAACAGTTAGGAGTTATATTGAGCAATCAAACTATGACAAATCAAATTTTAAATGTTGTATTTGTGAGACGAGTTGAGGAAGAAAACATAGTAGTTCAGAAATGGTGTTACAAATGAGAAAGAAATTGCAATAACCACATACATTTGGAAATCCTTCCAAAAAATAAAAATTACGTGTTATATTTTTAACCTTTATCTTCACTGGAAGGCAACCATTACGGTAAGTAGATTAATTGAGAAGTGAATTAAAAACTTGGCAAATGGCTTCTAAAGACATGACCAGGTCAGTAACCCATTGTTCAGACCATAACATACATGCAAGGTATCCCACCATTCCATGAGACACCTGCTGGTAGCCAGTCATCAGTTTATGAACAGCTCTTATCCACTTAAGTTTCATAAATTTTTCCCATAAAGTAGTCCTTTTCAATGTATACCATGGGCTAGAAACCAACAGAATTTGCTTTTGGAAATAATTTTTGTGACTAATCCTTTTTCACAGGGTACAACTACTTTATTTCAGTGCTTGTGATGATGAAATGTGCACATATCACCAAATACTCAGAAGGTCTCACCCAGTCATAGTTAAAATGAGTTAAGGAGCTGCTTCTACGAAGTTAAAATGTCATCTACAAATTTAGTGAGATTAGCACTAAGGGGAAAAAAAGTTCAAAAAAGTAAAAAAAGATGTACAGATTTTAACATTATGCTAGCTTCATTGAAATAAGCAATCTCCTAGGTTTTACATCTAGGGGAAAAAAATCTATTCAGTTTTCAGTTAACCTTCAGATCAAATATTCCAATAATCTGATATTTCTCCATAATATATGCATCAGGGGAAGTATATAATATTAATTCTGAGGATATTCTCCTAAAAATTAAGCCCTTCAAAAATTTCATAGAGCCTGGTTCCATTTTCATGTCCAACAGTCACAAAAACATTCTATGACCTCCCTTGCATCTGTTGTTTTAAAATAACTCCACAATAATGTATGATTTCTATTCTTATTTTGTTGAAACCACTGGCATTTGCCCAAGCCGTAAACAAAAACAGCATTCTAGAAACCGCCAGACATCAAGTATGCAATTTTCTTCCCTAATACTTGGTCTAAAAGAAAGCCTACACTCGCACATTTACTGTAACCATTGTGCATGCATTCATATTCTACCACCATCTAGTTAAATTCATTTTTAATGAGTCACATCATGAAGCACTGTATATTTTTGTTGCTAAATTTATTAACATATACTTAAGGGCATATAGTTATAAAGTTTTTCTTGTGGTGTTTGTGTTTGTACTAATTTTTGCTAATTTTCTTTTGTTTTTCCAAGGAATATTTTTGTCTTTCTAAACCTCAAGAATTACCTTTGATGTGGTTATCAAGAAAAAAATTCAGCAGTTTTAGTATCCATAGGCATATATTTCTAATATGTACTATCCATATACTTTGAAAATTATTTTGGGAGATAAACCTGGCATGCAACATTTTCCTTCAAAATTTCCTCCACTCTTTCAGTCCCAGGTATTAAAAATAGAAGGCAGCAGTTATAATGAATGTATTATGTAAATAAATTTAATAATTATATTCAGGGTCTATAGGTTACAATAGTGAAGCAAAGTAATCCATGTTTTCAACAGGAATAAAAAATGCGGCCAAGCATGGGGGCTCATGTCCGTAATCCTAGCACTTTGGGAGGCCAACGCAGGTGAATCACTTGAGGTCAAGAGTTCAAAACCAGCCTGGCCAACATGGTGAAACCCCATCTCTACTAAAAATACAAAAAAAAAAAAAAATAGCCGGGCATGGTGGCAGGCATCTGATCCCAGCTACTCAGAAGACTGAGGTAGGAGAATCGCTTGAACCCGGGAGGTGGAAGTTGCAGCAAGCCAAGGCCTCGCCACTGCACTCCAGCCTGGGAGACAGAGAGAGAGACTCCAGCTCAAGAAAGAAAAAAAAAAGGCAGCAATGTGAGACAGTGGAAGCGAGCATGGGCTTTGGCATGACCAGACTTAGTTTGAATCAGAGTTTTACAAAAAGTTATTTAATCTCTTAAAATCTGTTTCTTCTACTGGAAATTGAGAATACTATTACCCACTTAAAAGAGCTGTTAAAACGAACAAGTAAAATCTGCTCAAAAACTGCTTATACCTTGGACACACAAATTAATATTAAACAAAACAGCAAGCTAAAAGTTTTGTCATTTTTATTCTACATATTTGTAGATTTTTATATGTAAATCTACATATGTTCATATCATAGTATGCATATGCACTCCATAGAAAGCATTTGTGTACTGACATACACAAATGTCCACAATGGAGCAAACTTATGTGAAGATCTGAGCTAGATAAAGTGTAGAAAGACCTTATTTTCCTATTAAGGTCAGTTATATACATGCATCATTGCTAAATAGGAAATTGGAAGTTTATTCAATGTCAAGAAAAGCCATTTAGCCACTGATGATTCACATTTTGCCTTGAGTAGTCTGGCAGGAAACTGGCATATCACTTGTTGGCAAATCTGAACGGTATTAAATTGAACAGGTAAAAAATAGACTTAGGAATTAACCAAATTAAATTTGCAATACATATTTCCGAATGGCAAGGAGCAAGGAATGGTGATGTAATTTACAGAAAGTATAAGGATTCACAACATAGTCATCCTTTCCAAAATCAAACCTCTGGAGCATTCTAGAACCCCCACCTCTGGGG
Source organism: Rhinopithecus roxellana (assembly GCF_007565055.1). NCBI lineage: Eukaryota > Metazoa > Chordata > Mammalia > Primates > Cercopithecidae > Rhinopithecus > Rhinopithecus roxellana. The sequence goes on along the minus strand of NC_044562.1, from coordinate 85,211,024 downwards.
TAACAGTGTACAGCTGCAGGCTGCATGGTCTTTGAGCCCTCAGTCTCCTGACACCACAGCCAGAAGTCATTGGTCCTTTTTCTGTCAGAAAGATGATAAGGTTAGTCAAAGTCCTATGTACATCTACCTAGTAAAGCATATTTATTTCTGTTCACTCACTTTTATAAACCTTCATTTATCTCCATTTCTAGTTTATGTTCATTGCCATTTTGATTCTGACTCACTTCTCTACTTTGACTTCCAGTTTCTGACTATTTCCTGGATCCAGACCATCTCTTGACTTTCTCTGATTCACTAGTTTCAGTCTTCACTGATTGTGGTTGTAACTTGAATCTCTAATTCTGTTTCCTTTCCTCCATTCCCCATTTTCTTTGATTCTACCGGTGATAAAAAAAAATAAATAAATAAATAAATAAATCTGTATAGTATTCCAGGTACCCACACTCCATGGAGACAATAAGAAAATGATTTATCTCAACATTCTAATCGCTGAACAGGAGCAGGAAATTCCTATTATACTTCTAGGAATGAAATTATGCCATTCAGCCCAAGGGAATATGAGTTAGTTCTCAAAGAGGAACTGCTTGTGCTGCATGAACATTTTCAGAGAGATATTTTTTACTTTTGTGTGTTCAACATAACAACTAAAATACAATTTCAGGGGAGGTAGGAAGAACCTGGAATTGCCTCTCTTAGATGTTGACTTTTTTAGTTTTTCCACAAATCCAAGTAAAATCAAAATATAACTAATTTAGAATACTAAACTAACTCCAAAGACTTGACTGGATCCTTCAGCAAAATTAGACCTCCTGGGCACAGTCCCAAGAGACAAGCTGATGTCCTGATGTTTCAAAAACAGTAACAAAGAGAAATGAGGTTTCCAACCACCAGTCTTTTTTCCATTTTAAACACACAAGTCTTCGAGTACTGATTTTAACCATGGCAAACCCATCCTCAGCCCACAGTCTGGATATCACTGGAAGATACAGGCTCTGTCAGACTAGCACCTCTCCATGTCTGGGATGAATGGTGATTTTGCTTCCAAAGTGTTCTGTATTTCTATGTTGCACTTCTCCAACCCTCCAAAATGTCATGGCTATTCATTGGTTTATTACAGCATTACTAAATGGAGACCATATGAGATGCCCATTCCAAAGCCAGCCACTAGCTTTGGTAGGCATTTATATTCTCCCTTCTGCCTTCCCCTTTGGAAAAGTGTCAAAAGTTCAGTTGGACCCATGGTATACAGCAAACACTTAATTGCTTCTTGTTGGGAACAGTTTTCTCCCTCCTGCCCCATGTTATTCTAGGTACCGTTTTGCATCTGTTTTCTTCTCCCACCTAAATCTCAGTGTTATATCATATTAGATAAGACAGTCTACTTCAGGAGCTTTTCTTTATCTCTTATCATCCTTATATATTAGTCACTTTTCTTTCACACAATGGAATTCAGAAGAAGAGCAACAAAAAGGAGTTGACATTTTTTCCTAAATGGAAGAAAAAACCTGTCATTTTGAAGTCATGCTGTATTGGTGTCATATATAGCATGCCTCTATTATTGTTCTGTAATGCCTAGAAAATCAAAAGTCTATAGTCCTAGGCATATGAGGGCAAAAAAATAAAAATAAAAATACTCCCCCTTCACAAAAAAATTAATGCAAATGAAATGAAGATCAACAACCCAGAGGCCTTGGGCTACAGGTGTGCCCCTTCATACATAATGTAGGCTTGTTACAATACGGAAAGCTACAGACCTCGTGGACACTCCCAAATACCTGCCAAGTCATGCTGTCCTGGAAAAAAACTATAGTCAAGACAAGAAGAAACAACTCTGTAAGGATAATCTCAAGCTCAATTTCAGAAATACATCCTAGCTCTACGAAGAATGAGCTGAGAAACACATCTGTTATGTAGCAGGCAAAGAATGGTGTACATGTGCAAAAGAAAATGGTATGACAAAGGAAGAGAGGTAAAGCTGAGAATAGCAAAATGCGTGCTTCCAGTCTAAAAGACATAGAATGCATGAATGCTTGTTCTTGCACAGGGAAAGATCTCTTTATTTTTATAGCCAAACTTTCAACAAATATTCACTTAATATCACATGCTGGACCCATAAGACATACAAAGTTCTGTTGATAAGTTGCTCTTGGCACCAGGCAGCAGTGACTTTGATTCTAGTTTCACTATTATCAAGTGCCTTTTACAATGTGTTACTTTCACAGTTGTCTTTACGTGTTCCTAAATGGTTCTCCACAAGTATGGAGGGCTTATGGGAAAAGAAATCTACCTGTCTATGGACAAGTTCCCAATATAGACCAAACTGTATATACGACTTATAGGGAGCAGAGATGATATTATCATCAGTCATAAGTATGTGCCTATAAAGGTTGGGTCATCATTCTCCCTCTCAAACATGACCCAAATTTGTGCATGTCAGTTCTCACAACCAGCACATGCTCTTAATATTGAACGTGAAGGATAGAAAGAGCCCCATGTTTGAAATTAGACAAGAAAACTGGACAATGATAATGTATGTGGGATAGTGTCCATGTATATTAAATTATAACAATACTGAAAATTTTATTTCCAATAAAAGAAATGTCTTTTTAATTCTGTTAAAGTAAATGATTCACAGGATGCCTGCAATGCCATTCTTGATCAATTCATTGTTTTCCTTTTTATCTCCAGTTGCCAAGTGTATAGAATGTGACTTGGTGGACGGATGGATGGATGGATGGATGGATTGATGGATGATTAGCTGTGATTAATTACTATATTTGCCTCTTAATATTTATTCATTTAAATTTCTAAAGTTTCCACTGTTATCTGAAATATATTCCCTGACATTTTTTAAGAACTTTATTTTCTACTCTTTTATTAATTTTCAAATGCTACATTTCTTCCACTCTTCCACAATGCATCCAGTACATTCAGGATTTCTCAGCTCCTAAAAAAGGGCACAAGGAGCCCCTATTGCACCTCTCCCTGCCACAAAAGACCTGAGTTTTAATACTCTGCATTCATGCATACACCTTTCTATCAGCTTAAGTCCTATTAACAAAATTAAAATATTTATCCTAAAAGCTGCCTCTGCCAAGGGCTCTGATTTTTCTCTGCTAAATGATCAAGTAATGATGATCACTTAATCATTCAAAGACTTCTTGATGACTCGTGCCTAGAGAGCCACGGCAGGGAAGTTCCTTCATGCCAAGTGTCATCTAGTTGCTGTGCAGGAGCTGAGTAATGTCAGTGGCAAGCCATGGCAGGGGAAGAAAATAGAAAATTGGTGTATGTAACAGCATTTCACAAAGGTTAAAAGCTCAATGTAAATATAATGTTATCAGGAAAAAAACAAGTAGCTTAGTGGTTAAGAGTATGGACCCTGGCAAGCATCTGCCGGGGTTCATCATTCTGGCTGGGCCACTCACTAGCTGTGTGACTTTTAGCAAGTGACTTGCTGTCTCTGTGTCATAATTTCCTATGTAAAATGGGTATGATAATTGTACCTACCTCTTACAGCTAACGAGATAATTAAATTCATTGAATAATGTGAAGTGCTTTGAATAGTGCCTGGCACAAAGTACTCAAATGTTAACAGTTATTATCATTTTTATTACAATTATTAATTTTTACTATTATTGCTTTGAAGACAAAAAGGAAAAACAAATAAGATATAGAAAAGCCCAGAATGGGGAAAGGGAGAAAACATGGCCAAAGCTTTTGACGGTCAAAGACTGCTTTGTGCATCATGTTGCGCTTAATTCAAATCTATCTCCCACCCCACAGACACAAGGAAAACTTATGATCAAAGTAGTTCACTGAAATTCTCAAAATAATATGTCAATGGCAAGCCTTCTAACTGTTATTTTTCAAGAAATATTCATTTTCTGCACTGCCTAAAAACTAAGTAAAATGTCCCATTTTATTTAAGTATAAAATATTAGAAATGTCATCAACTCTTTAATAGCTTACATGTCTTCAGATTAACTCTACAACCAAAACTTCTTCCTGTAAGTAGCCCCCAAAATAGTCTCTTTTTTTTTCTTTATTGCACAAAGTATCAGTCCAGGCTCTGAATACTCCTTTACTTTGAAATCTGACTTTTCTAAACAACAGATGCTGAGAGGTTTATTAGTCTTCTTCAATGCAAAAATATATATTACTTTCTTCTAGAAATTCCATTGCCTTGTGTAAAAGGATGACATTCCTTTCTATGTTCTCAAGGTTTGTTTTCAGGTGGACCTAAGTTCTCACATTTCTTCAATCTTTCTTATCTGAATGTCCTATTCTGTTCCAGTCCTCTCTATTGTACTGTCTTTTGTTCAAAGAATCCTTTATCTCCTTTTCTCAACTCACCAACATTAATCTGATTTTACCACCTACATTTTCAGTGCCATGCTTGTTCACATTCATTTGACAGGTATTTATCGTGTGTCTACTATTGTGTATCCTAGCATTGCAGATACAGCAGAGAATAAAAATAGACAACATTTCTACTCTCACATAGCTTATATTTTAGCTGGGAAAGGCACACAACAAATAAATAAATGTATAATGTCTAGATGGTAATGGGTTTTAAAGAAAACTTAAGCAGACTAAGAGGATACTCACTAGAGGTAGAACTATCTAGACAGCTTGATTAGAGAGGGCCCTTCTGATATGATGATATTTGAGTAGACATCTGAATAAGGTGAGGGGGTAAAAGATGTAAAAATCTGATGTATCGTCCTAGGTAGAAGCTCAGGTATCAGCATCTTTAACAGAAGGAAAATAACTTAACTTCTATAAGCCTCAGTTTTCTTCTCTGTAAAATAGCAATGATGATAGCATCATTGTTAGGGGGTTATTGTAAAAATTAGAGCTAATGTCTTTAAAAGATTAGAAAAGGACACAGTGCAATAAATAATCATCATTATCTCACACAGCTATGTAAGAAAGTTTAAAAATTTAGGATACACCGACAATACTTTCTGAAAATTTAGGATACACCCATTATGCTTTCTGAAAACTGCCTAAAAAGCATTTCAGAGTTTATAGCAAATGAAGTAGTTTCTTAAACAGAAGTCTGAAAAACTGACAAATCTCTGAGTCACAGTATTCTAATTTTCTGGATGTAAGATCTTGGGAAGCTTACACAATTTCTCCAAATGTGCATTTCTTTGTCTGTATAATGGGTTGTGTTAAGGCTGAGCATGGTGGCTCACGCCTGTAATCCCAGCACTTTGGGAGACTGAGGGAGGAAGATCACTTGAACTCAGGAATTCAAGACCAGCCTGGGCAACATGGCAAGACCCCATCTCTACTAAAAATATAAAAAATTAGCCTGGCATGATAGCATGCATCTGTAGTCCCAGCTATCCAGAAGGCTGAAGTGGGGAAGATTGCTTGACCTAAGGAGGTCGAGGCTGCCATGAGCAGTGATAATGCCACTGTACTCCAGCCTGGACAACAATGTGACACCTTGTCTCAAAAAAAGGATTAAATAAGTTGATGTATGAAAAAGTCCTAGCACAATGCTTGACCTAAACAAATGTTGATTTCTTTTTCCACAGCTTTTTCTTGAGGTTATTAGGTCACAATGACCTTGAGGTTATTAGGGTATTGGGAGAAGGCAGAGAGGAGCAAGAAAATTAAGTAGTTGGCCTGTCACCAACTGCTTCTACCAAGTACTCCAAAAGTAGCCTTTTACAGAATTTTTCTCTATTAAAAACAAAAAAGTTTTTCCTCAAGAAAGTTTGTTTAAGTCAGGAGAGATTTATCATTTTACCAAAAGTGGAGAAGTCCTTGAAAACACCCAAAGGTATCCTTACTAAAAAATTCCTTATGAAGTTTGACCTTCCTAAACTCCCAAAATTCCTAACCCCATAACAAAATGGCCCCCAAAAGGGGAGGGGATGATAAGGCCTCCAAAAATTACTACATCTTCAACTGTCTGGCTGAATGTTAAAAGAAAACATTTTTTTTTTTTTTTTTTTTTTTTTGAGGCGGAGTCTCGCTCTGTCGCCCAGGCTGGAGTGCAGTGGCCGGATCTCAGCTCACTGCAAGCTCCGCCTCCCGGGTTCACGCCATTCTCCTGCCTCAGCCTCCCAAGTAGCTGGGACTACAGGCGCTCGCCACCTTGCCCGGCTAGTTTTTGTATTTTTAGTAGAGACGGGGTTTCACCGTGTTAGCCAGGATGGTCTCGATCTCCTGACCTCGTGATCCGCCCGTCTCGGCCTCCCAAAGTGCTGGGATTACAGGCTTGAGCCACCGCGCCCGGCCAGAAAACATTTTTAAAATAAAAAATAAAAGTTATTGCATCCAATATTGATTAAAGGTAAAAAGACCAATGTGTTCAAAGTCAATTGAAGAAAACAAAGGGTGCAAACACAAGATAAAGTAGCATCACTTTCAGGAACTAGTTTAAACCAGAAAGCAAGCTTTAAAACAGAAAAGACAAAATACAATTCAAATCCTGGCTGAGTTCCAAATTTGGACATAAATCCTTTCACAGATGATATGCTAAAATGGGTTTGTTCATTCAGCAACTATTATGAAGAGCCTACTGCATGTCAGTTATCTCTCTGGGCACTGGGGAAGCAAAAGCAGACACAACAGACAAAACCCCTGCCCTTTGGGGCGTACACATGGATGGCAACAAGAGATGATACACAGGTGAGAGATAGGGCAAGTCAGATGGTGATAAGTGCCATGGAAAAAAATAAAGCCAGAAAGTTGCATGAAATGCAGAGTCCACTCGGGAGGATTCCTTTTTTGTTTGGTTGGTTTTTTTTGAGACAGAGTCTTGCTCTGCCACCCAGGCTGGAGTGCAGTGGTGCGATCTTGGCTCACTGCAACCTCTGCCTCCCGGGTTCAAGCAATTCTCCTGCCTCAGCCTCCCAAGTAGCTAGGACTACAGGCATGCACCACCGTGCCCAGCTATTTCTTGTATTTTTAGTAGGGACGGAGTTTCACCATGTTAGCCAAGTTGCTCTTGAACTCCTGACCTCAGGCAACCCACCTGCCTCGGCCTCCCAAAGTACTGGGATTACAGATGTGAGCCACTGCGCCCAGCTGAGGGCTGCTATTTTTAAGAGTGGTCAGGGACGTCCTACCCAGTACTTGGATGACTTTGGGGAAAGATGAGGAAGTGAGTCATGAAGGTATCAGCGAAAGGAGCACTCTAGGAAGAGAAAATAACAAATCCCTTGGAGGCAGGGATTTTCCTGGATTATCAAGCAAGTGCAAAGTGGGACATGTGGCTGGCGTGAAGTGAGCCAGGGAGCAGAGTAAGGGGAGAAGCCAAGAGATATCTCAGAGGTCAGATCCACTAGAGCCCGGGGGTCATTAACAGCACTGTGGCCATCACTCTGTGCTGGAAAGCCACTGGCAGGTTTTGAGAAAGGGACAGAAATGAACTGATAATTAACCTCTACGGATTTGATGTCAGGGTGTATTGGAGTAAGGAGAAATGGACACAGGAAATGATGACAGCGGCTTGGACTACTGTCTTAAAACTGAGGTTTTACCTGAGAAAATTCCCTTTTCTAAGACAGGAGGGACTCTTAAGAAGTGGCTTGTTTTGTGAGGTTGGGATGGAGATCAGTTTGAGAAGCCTGTTAGACATCCAAACAGCAATACCCAGTTAAAAAAAAAAAAAAAAAAAAGAAGAAGTTAAATACACATGCCAGGAGTTGAGGGAACTAGCCCTGGCTGGAAAGAAAAAAAATTGGGATTTTTCAGAATATAGACAGTATGTAAAGCCTGAGAGATGAGGTGAACCTAGAAAGCGAGTGTAGAGAAAGACACCTGCGCTTCCCTGGGTTCAACAAGATGAGATACAGGCTGGGTGTGGTGGCTCACACCTGTAATCCCAACACCTTGGGAGGCCAAGGTGGGAGGATTGCTTGAGACCAGGAGTTCCAGACCAGCCTAGGCAACACAGCAAGACCCCGTCTTCATTTAAAAAAAAATGTTTTTTAAGTTTTTTTTAAAAAAGATGAGACACAGCTAACAAAGGAGTGGAGCAAGAGCCGCTGGTGAGGGAGGAAGACAACCAGAGCCATGTGAAAGAAATCGTTTAAAGAGGAGAGAGTGATCCCCTATGAGGAAAATAAAATGCTGCTTCTATGTCAATCAAAATGAGGGCTGAGTCATCATATAGGAGGCAGCAATAAAAAATAAAATAAAATAAAATAAAATAAAATAAAATAAAATAAAATAAAAGATGAGGGCTGAGGACTGACCATTAGGTTGAACATCATGGAGGTCCTTGATTTTAGGAAGAGAGCATCAGTGGAGCAGGAAAGGAAAGAAGGAGGGGTGGAAAGCTTAGGATATCAGATACAGACAACGCTTTGAGAGGCTCTGTTCTAAAATGGACTGAAAAATGGCCAGGTACAGTGGGGCACGCCTGTAGTCCCAGCTACGCTGGAGACTGAGGTGGGAGGATCCCTTGAGCCCAGGAGTTCAAGACCAACCAGGGCAACATAGTGAGAGCTAGTCTCAAAAAATAAAAATAAAATGGATTGAGAAATGGAGAGGCTGCAGAAGTGGGAAATTACAGCAGAGAAAGGGAGCATTTGATGATAAGCAAAAGGATGAAGCAACTGCTAAAGTGGCATCCAGTGTCAGGCTCCAGAGGAGTGAGGGGCTCTCTGACCAAGAGGAGGGGCTGATCTCAGAGACAGTGAGGAGAGAACAACCATGGTAACAGCAGGACGCAGAAGCACTGGCACAGAGGCAAGTAAGAGGCTGAATGTGGAAAGAAAGTAAACCCCCAACGTGTTAGACCAGTTAATGCTGCTGGTCTCTCTGAGAGGTAACTATGGAAATCTATAATAAGCCAAAGCAGCTGCACCCACAGCTGATGTGAACCTGGAAGATACAGCCATGTGAGAGGACCACGTCATTATTATGGAAGGGGTTCTTAGAATTGCCACCCAAGTAGATTCTGTCGGAGATGGGAAGAGAAACGGAGGAAAGGGAGTAGAGAAGGCCACACACAATCTTAAATTCAATATTTCACTCCCGTTAAAGATAAGCTGTTTATAAGCTCCAGTGTAGGGCATGTAATTCTATGTAAAAACTCTGTGGTTCCTCTTCCCACATGTAAATCATGATCATTCTACATTCTGCTCTCTGGGAGCCCTCAAGACAAAGAGACAACACGGCTCGAGGTATAGTAATAAAAGTCTGGGTATTATAAAATCCACCCTGAGCTCCAAGAAAAGAATAGAAAGAAGGAAGCTCTGAAAAGTACTAATTTACCAAAGTACAATGCAGTTTTGTAAATTTTTATTAACATCCTCAGAAATCCAAATGTCCACCTTGATACCTGAGGGGTTTTTTCCCTCAATTATGGCTATATATACTTTAAAGATAAACTATGAATTCTCTTTAAACTAAGTGCCTTGATAAAATAATGAGTATTAAATACATTTCAGACCACAGAAAGGACTTATCGCAAGTCTTTGTGGTAGCTGAGGAGTGCCCCCTACAGACTGATATGCACAATGCAAGCAGATGAAGAGGAAAGAATTGAGCAGCAGTGTTTCAGGATTCTCAATAAGGCATCAAAGAAAAAGGTAAGAAACCTTTGCTGAACAAAATGTGACATTAAAGCCTAGGAAATATATGGACACTATGAATTCTTGCTTTCACATATTTGTAAACAGCAAGAAATGAAAAACCTTTGGACTTTTCTTCTATTTGACTCTCACCACCTATTGCCTGCAACTAAAGAAAACACAATGTATTAGTAAAGTCTGTTTCGTTCTTTGGTTACTTCATATCAATATTTGAATACAAATGAAAATAGTAAAAATACATTTTATTCTGCTGTGCAAAAACAACTACCTGGATTCAGAAATTATTTACATTAGATGTTAGCAACAAAAATAAAATGTAACATATCTATTAAAATGAAGTTAAATGAATTCTAGTTTGAGGTTTTATATTCCTTTTTGTAAAGACTCCACAGAGAAATATTTGCCTTCTATGAATTTTATCACTTAAAACGTTAATGATTTTCAAACTAAAAATCACAAAATGTCATGAAAAACATATCCTATGGTTAGTAATAGATTTAAAAATATATAAATCTATATATAAATGTCAAAATGTATTATGACACTAATATTCAATATTACACACTATATGAAATATATTACAATAATATTTGAGAGGCAGAAAATTATATAGTATATAACCTTATCATAGTTAATAAATTTCATATATAACAATATACTCCAGTTTAATTTTCCATTTGTAAGAGAAAGGAGACAAAATATATACCAAAACCTTTAAAATTTTTATTAAATATTTTTAAAAACTAATACTGGTGCAATTTAAATGTACCAATATGTTTGATGTCTTTAAGTTAAACTCAGAATTTTATAAAACCTTACCAATGGACAGAATAGTATTTATCCAAATTAACAGCCTTTTACATGATATTTGAATAAATGTAGATCTTTGGAAAACTGCATTTAACATCATAAAATGTTCATTTAGACTCAATTTCACGTACACTCAGGAGATATACATAAATGTATGTGATTAAATTGATAAATTATACTTCCAAGCATTTTCATAAAGAATGTTTTTCACACTCAGAAACAGGCAATTAGGGTCATGTTTTGATGGCTTCTTTTTCTTATGGAATTTAGTAAGATATAATCAAATATTTATATATTGCTTCTTCTAAAATTTTTTAAATTGCATAATAATGAAATTAGAAAATATATTATTTCCTGTAGGTAATAAAAGCCAGTGTACTTACAAAAAAAACTGTTTGATATATTAATCTTCCTAAGTGTTCTGCTTATTGACCTAATAATCACAATTGTCTCTTCTTTCCCTCTTCTAATAATATATACATGATGCATTCAGATGTTAAAATGCAGTACTTGTGGAAATGTTAGTTAAAAAATGTTAACATATAGGCCCCCAAAATGTGCAGTTCTTTCGAATTAATGAAACTGACTGTTTTTACATGTAATTAACCTCTTGAATGCACTCACTCTCATTATAGAATCCTTGCCAAAATGCAGTATTGGATTTTGGAAGGAAGGAAGAGGAAGGGAAGGGGAGGGGATGGGAGAGGAGCAGAAAGAAGGAAGAGAGAAAGAGGAAGACAGAGGGAAGGAATTAGGCAAGTCAGCCAGCTGATTTAGGTAAATGAATCAACATTTATAAACGTGCACATTGTAAAGTTAACAATTTTCAGAAAGAATTAATTTACAAGAATAGCTTTGATTCCAAAATAAATGTTATTATTCCTAGATAACAAACATGAATAAAAAATCAAATGCCGTAAATATTATACAATGTCGATTATACAGTCTTATCTTGTGGAAATGTACAAAAGTACAATTAAGATAATTTTGAATAAACTTTTATTCAAATTGAAAACACAATTTTATGTTGCATATACTCCTTTGGCATTTAGAAGATATCATAAATTCAGTTACTTCCTCATGCCCCAGAAAATGCGGATATTTTTTAGAAAGGCTATTGCTTTCATACTGTTTCTAACATGAAAAATGCTACCTTTTTTGGCTAATACAAAGAAACCACAATTAACAGTGAAACCATAAATACTTTCTGTGTTAACCACAAATGGCCTTTCCCATAGAGAAATGGCTTACATGTGTTCTAAATGTGTTTGGTTTCGTTTTGTATGGAAGGAGCTGTGGGTATGTTTTTATCTAAGAAAAGAATATGGCATGCACATGCACAACTTTCTAAAATGAGAAACACTCATTGAATTTAATCGGAGTTTCGTCTGGGGCGGAAATTCAGAATTAAGCTCCATGGGTGATGATTTTGGATTATCTGGACAGGACTTCAGGATCTACTTGCCAAACTTTCTTGGACTCTTAGTGAAACACGAGGCAGAAGGGACCTTCGCCTGTGTCCTATTATTGTAACTGGTGTAACTACGGGCCCATCTCACCAGGCATAGCCTTCACACACTTTCACTTTATCAGTTTCGTTTGAGTCAGTCCCATACACAACTGTCCACTGCTCGTGACTCCGCTCTGCTTGAGTCCTTTGTGTGTGCCTGTGTGTGTGTAACAGTACCTCATTTCTTCAATATTTCACATCCTGTGAACATCAGGAAGTCTATGGAAATCTACACATGTTGATGTTTATAATCATTCTTCTATTTGAATGTAACATGTGCCGGGTCATCTTTATAAACGTTGGCAACACTCAGACGACGTAAGAAAGAAGAAGTTTCTTTCAAAAATGTGACTTTTGCTCACTTGTATTACTGAGTCTCCTTGGAAAAGGTCTAAATGGAAATTAAACCAAATTTTTGTTTTGTAGTTTTTCAGTGGTCATATGTAAAATAAAAAAATGAGGAGATCAAATTTAACAAATCAGGATTTGTTCAGAATACTCTCTACCCAGTTGAATTTATACCCACAAAATAGCACATCTAAGCAAAAAGATTTCCTCCGTAGAAAGCATTTTTTAGAAAACGTTCTGTAAATATGTATCCCACTAAAGATCCATCGAGTCCTCCGTTATCTTAGTAAGCTATAGAAGTACTCCAAAGAAGAAAAAGGCAGCCCTCTTATCATTTGCAAGCTTCAGACAATCAACGGAACAATTGTTTTCTCATCTTGTTTACTTTGTATGTGCTAAGATAATTACTCATTTTAAAAGAAGAAAACTATCATCTTTGTGGCCCTGTAAATTCTTTGACTTCTAAAAAGCTAAGTATTCATAACATTGAAACTAGTTTTTTTAAAAAGAAAACATTCAGTTCAGAAATAATAATAAAACCCTTGCTTGACATCATGTAGACAAAGCCATTAATTGACCTATGCATGTATTGCTTTTTTGTGAATGTGTGATTTGCCAATGATCTGTGATTCAAAATTACGGTTATTTTGGTTGGTTGATTGATGTGTTTTCATGAGGATGAAGCCTGGGAATGTGTGGAGGCATCAGTGGGGGTGGGTCCCCTTGCCTAGAGGGAGATGTAATGGAATTATCCACAGCTATAGGTCTTTTTATACCAGAGTAACTGTCCATTTACCCCCTTATGTTGAGCTATTAAATATACATAATAAAACTTGGACAGTCTTTTATTCTGCTTTCACCCAATTACCTTTTTAAAAATGGATTCAAATATATACAGTCAAAAAACCAGTATTAGCCTTTGGTATGTAAGCTTCTCTGTTTGTAACTAAGATAGATACCTATATTTAAAATACTGTCAGATATATACCCCTAAAAGGGCAAGTATCATGAGATATACTCTTATTTGATTACAGTTTAAAACTTGATTACAGTTAAAAACCTAAAATATGTTCTTTATGAGAATTTTCAATATTTGGGGAATGAATGGCCACCATGGGTGAATGTTGAGAATTCTTTTGAAAGGAAATTTCTTACATTCGTTTTATAAGTCGGGTGAACACAAAAGATAAGAGTGTATGTTTTTAATACATACAGTTTGATTACAGTTAAAAACTTCAGACAAGGTACATAAAAGGTACAAGGTACATAAAAATAAAATCTTAAACTAAGGAGATAAACCATAAACACTTTCGGCTAATCCTAAGGTGTTTCTTAAAAAGGAATTTTAAGGTGATTCTTTTAAAATCCTAGAAATAATCTTAGTATAAGATGGTGTTATAAGATATTAGAAACCTTAAAAGCTATCTTATAACACCATCTTATACTTCGGTATATTTCCATTTACCTTTCCATCTGAAATACTGACAAAACAAATACTAAGTGCACCACCTATAATCAAGACCATTGTTACTATCCATGAATATTAAAACAATAATGTCTTGCAAACAGCATCAGTCTTATAAATGAAGTCTTAAAAACACACTCTTATCTTTTGCATTCACTTGATTTATAAAATGAATGTAAGAAATTTCCTTTCAAAAGAATTCTCAACATTCACCCATGGTTGCCATTCATTTCCCAAATACTGAAAATTCTCATAAAGAACACATTTTAGGTTTATTGTCCACCTCAATTGATGCTTCTTAAAGTGAGGTCCACAAACCACTTACATCACAATTTATTTCTGACACTTGTTAAAATGCAGATCAGAATCTCTGAGGTGGGGCCTGGGAATACTCATTAACCATCCCTGAAGGGCTTCTGACACGTTCTGATGTTGGAAACGCCTTCAAATGGCAGCTTCAGGAGCACAGGGCCTTATTAACCTATCTGCCCCCTGCACCTGGACCTGGACCTGGCACAGAAGTGCACTGAGCAGAATGTAGTTGAGATGCATAACTGGCCTCCTACCTGGATTAGCTGAGACCATAGCAGTCCTTCTCAGCTCACAGCTGGTCAGCATGGCTGCCCGCATGCTCAAGTTCCCCACAGCATGCACCACGCACCCAGTGGGATGGGATGCATGGGCATGCATGGGCACCAAGGAACCCTCGCTTTGTGTGTTACTGAACTGACCTGACATTCTAACCAGAAGATAAATTCTTGCAGGAGAAAGTTTTGTTTTGTTTCTTTTGCTCATTCAACATTCATTGTATAAGTGTTTATTGAGCATGTACTCCATGCCAAATGCCATGTTTAGAACTGATATGGAGCAAGAATAAAAGAGACATATTTCTAGACCACTGGAAACCCCTTGAGTCCTGGAATGGTTCTCAGGAGGGATAATCCCATACCTAAGTGGCAATTTAGACTTATAGCGTGTATTTCCATCTACTAGAATAGTGGTGTCAGAGCATTTACGGCTTACATACATAGTGTCTCCTTATATACTTCCCTTTTGTATTTCCTACATATTACAGTTACAACCTCATAGATCCTCTTTCAATGATGTGCACAAGTAGGTAAGTATTATCTGTTAATTTCATTTAAGATTACTATATTGGGCATCATAAAATATATTTTTGTAATGGATAATTGGGTATAATATGGTTGAAAACCATTAACTTGGTGACTTTTTTAATATTAACTTGGAGATTTCCTTAGCACCAACCAGAGAGATATTTACAAAGTACACGTAACTTAATGGATTAAGTAATATAATTTCACTGGTGACCTCTTGACTGTGCTGTAAACTTTCCTTTAGTCAATAAAAGCTTTCACATAGTTCTCAGATATATGCATTAGTGGTCTGTAGTTTAATACCATGTCTCCTTGACTAGGTGACCAAGACATTTCATGGTTTGTCAGCTAATTAAGTTAACTATGGCTAGCACTTACTACATCACCCTAAGAACATTCTGACCAACTAGGTGGTGACCATTCTCTAAATGACTTTTTACATTCCAAAGAAGCAAGCAAAAATTACCAAAAAAAAGTAGGTGAGATTTATCCCACAAGGAACACATATACTTGATATTTTCTTACAGTTAAAGGACAAAGAAAAGAAATGAAAATTACTCAGATGCTATTAAAAAGCAATAATAATTCTATAGCTTGGGAGCTCTTATCTTCATTGAATTCTAAATCACAGAGACACTAACAAAGTTCTACTTTCTTTATATGAATGATAATTACTGCAATATATTTTTAAATACGTATCTTACTCTGGCTTACGCTGATGCTGAAACAATAGCATCTGATACAGCCTTTGTATTTGTAATTCAGGTATAGCAGGAGTAATCAGTCTTTGGCATTAGAAAATATGCTTTATCAGCAAATGAAGAAGCAAAAATGACACTAAATGATGACAAAGGAATGACCCAGAGTAGTTCCACTGAGCTTTTATCACCATATTGTGTGAAGACCATCACTGTATAAGGAATGGCTCTTCTCAGCTAAGCCCTCTCCCTCGAGGCAAACTTGTGTTTCCCTTTTAATGAGAAGTAACCACCAGGATTCCTATTACTTAGCTTGCCAGAATGACTACAGATTTATAGGAAAGAGGTAAAAGTAAACACAAATAATTTAAAGTGCGTTAAGTAAGAAATACCTTCTTGAACTAAACTATGTTGTACATGTTATCAAAAATGACAGAAAATATTTGTAAATCTTATATTTTCCTTTCTACAAGAAAAGTGGTACCCATGTCACTCAGTTCAGCAGTGTGAACAGTTGAATGAAATGGAAAACTCTTAAGAGTAGTGAGTAGCTTTTACTAAACTAAGAGTTCTTGAACGTCAAAAAAAAAGTGGAGGTCGTATAAAATGCATCATTTTCTTAAAATTATTTTTTCAAGATTTTTGATCACCTGGGCCACAATCAATTTACTCTATGCATTGATGTAACCATCTCTTCATTCAACCAGTAGAAAGCAGAAACAATGGATGTAATGTGTTAAGACAAAGGCCTAAGACATGTTAGGCCATAAACATGTACATATGTGAAGTGCAGAGTTATTCCCTTTCAAAGGATGACATGGAACACAAGACAAACTCCTACATGGTATGCAGTAGTGTCTGAGCCATGCAGATGCAGAGTGCTCAGGATTCTGCAGTATTTGATTGATTTTCATTTATTCCAGTACCTCCTTCTACAGCTATTGTTTTTAGTCCGAGCTCTGATACAAAAGAGCTGCAACTCAGGAGGAAGAGATATTATGGAGAGCTTCAGAGCTACTTACTCCTTGTCAGAACAGTGATGAGAACTAGAAAACTTTGGAAATCTATAAACCAGAGAGTACCATCTCAGTACAGCCCACAATTCTCTCTGCTTCATCCCAAGATTTCCAACCCATTCCTTTTCCTTCTTTCCTCAGGAGGATAATGGAAGAAAAATAGCTTATGTATTTCCATGTGAGTATCCCCAAAAGAGAAACAAGGAGTAAATGAGAGGTAGTCATAATTATCTGCCTCATTCCATCCCCAACTGTAATCCTCCTGACCCCAGAGACAGAATGCACATGGATTTAATTGGGATCCCAGGACGAAAAAAAAAAAAGGCTCATCGAAAAAGATCATGCTCTCAGGTGTCAGCATTCATACCTACCACAGAGCCCTGCTGAAGGGGCAGAGTGGCTGTTGGCTGGCAGTGTGTTTGAGGGACCTAATCCAGGTTAAACAGTGTGTGCTGTGATGAGCAGTTTCACAAAGACGTCCTCGCTCCTCAAAACTCATGTAGTCCTGCAGGTTCACAGGAAAAATGTCAAAAAGGCAACGGCCACATCCTTCGTTCTTTCTCTTTACCTCCTACCACTTTCTCACTGTTTATAGTGGACATTCTAACCAGACTATATCTTTCACACGTCAGCTTAAATCACTTCTGTAGGGTGGCATCCCCAACTCACACCATTGAAATGACTCCCCTGTCATAAACCCTGCACTCTCTCTTTTATAACACTTGTTACACCTGTATTCAAAGTTTATCTTTTCTGGGAGGGCACAGTAGCTCATGCCTGTAATCCCAGCACTTTGTGAGGCTGAGGTGGGAGGGTCACTTAAGGCCAGGAGTTCGAACCCAGCCTGGGCAAAGTAGTGAGACCCCATCTCTACCAAAAAATTTTTAAAATTAGTGGGATGTGGTGGCACATGCCTATAGTACTAGCTATGCAGGAGGCTCCAGCAGGAGGGTCACTTGAACAGAGGGGTTTGAGGGTACAGTGAGCTATGATCACATCACTGCACTCCAGCCTGGGCAACAGAGTGAGACCCTGTCACTGAAAAACAAAAAATTATCTTAGAATGAAAATTTCATGACAGCACGGACCATGCATATGTGCATCAACACGATATTAACAATGTCCGTTCCTTGCATGGCGTAGGTGTTCAATAAAATATCAGTTGAAGAAGTGAATAATATTTTAGTACCAGCTGATGGCAAATATTTCTGTCATGGGACTCAGTAATAAGTTCTCCAGTGAACAGTAAAGCTGTGGATAATATGGATTAACTTTAACATTGCTGTAAAGATGTTAAATTCTCAACATCAAACCCCGCCACCTTTTCCAGGTTCACCTTGCACCAGATTTCTCTTGCTGTTCATTCACACTATTCTTTCAGTTCTCTGAGTGCACCATGGACTCCTTTACCACCGTGGTTGTTTTAAGGGGCTATTTTCTTTGCTGGAAATGTTCTCAACACCTCCATCTTGCATCTGTTCCTCATATTCTTTCTCACAGTTGAATTTTGCATTTATTTCTATAACCTTTCCATTCCTCACCAGATCGTGCCATCTGTGAAACTAGGACAGTATCTCTTTATGTTCACTATAGTATCCCAGTGCCTAGCACAATGTAGGCACCTGATAAATATTGTTGCATGATTAGATGAATGAACAGATGAATATATATTTACTGTGCCCTAGATCATCCAATTATATTACCATCTTCTTATTGGTATTTATTGCAATGTTGTCTTTGAAACTATAAATTTTTGTATTATTTATAAAGTTGCTACCACCATAGAATGCAAGAAAGTAAAAAATGTGCCACCTACTTCATAATTTTTCTCCTTTCTCAAACCAGGAATTTTCCACAGATATACATCAGATTTACCAATTCCCAGATTTCTCCAAGACTATGACCAGCCTATAGAAAAGGTCAATCTTTGCATCTTTGGCTTTGGCATTATAACTTTGAACCGTGGTCTGTCACATTCAGTGGCCCCTAGCATTGGTCCTTGACAGATATCAACTAAATTACTACTCCCTTAAAGAGTCCTAAGGACTAGACCAAGGTGGATTTAAGAGCTATGTTAGGCCAGTGCATTCAAATATATCCAAATCACTCACATTTTATGGGAGACATACTCTCTGTCTTCCACATACAGCAGAGATGCACTTGCCCCCTGTTACCCATCTCAGGGTGGATGACTGGAATTGGTATTTTGATTTCTTGCCTCAAAATGGTACGGTCTGACATCACCCCTCATCAGAAATATATAAAATTGATTTCTTAAAATGGGATGAAAATGACTTTATGGATTACACAATGGGAGGCTAGACACTGAATTAGACTCAGAACAAATAGATAAAAATTTACTTTACTTAGTCTCAGGAGTCCTCAGGTCATAGGCCACTTGACAGCATGCAGAGCATTGGCTAGCATTCTTTTCTTTCTGCTCTTTTAAACCACAGGTCACCTTAAGTAGATGTACCCAGTTAGTCAATCCAACAGACTTTTTGCTGATCTGGGACTGATTGTGACAAAATATGTGGGGTGTTGACTTTGGTCACCAAACCCGAGCTATTCAAAACTGCTGATATGCCAGACACAGGTTTCCTTATAGACATATGTCAAAGGCACACCGCGTGCTCTGGCTCCCAAGCAGGGATTTCAGAGTTGTTGGCTTCCTAGCTTGCAATTTAAACCCTTGGACAAAAGTATTCTTCTGGGTAGTGTGGGTTCAGTGTTCGCAAGCTTTAAGTTGTTTAAGCTGAGTTGCCCCAAAAGGCAATTACTGGCAGCATTTCACTATCTTTCTGCTCTTTTGATGTGGCATTCATTTTGTTTGAGGCATTTGCCTAATTTAGGAGGTATGAAGATTCTGTTAGGATTACCACTCAACCCTTCCTAGGGTTGGAGAATGGGTAGTCTCTGTACAAACCACAGAGCCCACTGCATAAATTGAAACACTAAAAAAAAACACACACACACACACAACTGTACATCTAGCATAATGAATCCAGCATCTAGGCAAAAACAAGCTGATGTTTACAGATTACAGGGTAACAAGGGGTTACCCTCTTGGGTTGTCACACTTTGCCCCCTTCTCTCATGAGACATTGTAATAAATGTTTTGAAAAGCAGCAAAAACAAAAACAAAACAACACCCTGCCTTTAGATTGACATTGGAAAGGTATATTCACAACTCTTTTCCCTGATTGTAACTTTACAAAGATCTTGTGGCCTTAAAAAAATGTCTTCAAGATGTGAACATATCCATCTTCACCTAGAAGAGCGAGCCAGGTGGGTTTCAGAACTGCATGAGTAGAAGTAGCAGCTAGGCCTGGAGAATGAGCCCACATGTCCTTAGCAACAGGTCAGCATCTGCTAAGTCCCTAGATTTTAAATTATAACAGGGTAGGACCTCAGTAAAAATCTAAAGTCCTATGGGCACTGGAAGAAGGGAAGAGTTTAAGCTACATGCCAAGTAAGCTTCCAGGTGGAAATGGGCCATGCTGATGCACAAAAATAGAGTTGCTTTCGAAAATCAATAAGGTCCATTCCTTGGATTTGAATAAGGACAATGTTTTTGCTCTTTCAATGAACTTTTGTTTCTGGAAAGTAAAATGAGGACAGATAGACTTTTGAAAAAGGTTGTAACCAATGGATCCATTTTCATTATCTATTTCAAAATAGTCCACTTTGCTTCACTGGATTCATACTAGCTTAAAAATTCAAGTTGTTAATGCAAATTTTTAAAATAGTGTGGTGATGAGAATCAGTGTGAATATGTTAAATAATTGTGCACTTTTATATACTGGGCATGAATATTACTAATGGTTCAAAATCTAAGCTGACTTTTCTTTGCAAAATGACTAAATCATTCTCACATTCTCAGTACTAATGTTGTTACTCAGAATAATCTCTTTAAAAAAATACTTGTGACTTTTTAAAAAGCCTTTGCCACAAAATATCTAGTTGCTACTAATATGAATTCAGGAAGCATGGAGTTAAAGAAGTTGGCTTTTTTTTTTAAATCTGAACAATTGGAATCAGCAGTTTGCATTATTTTAAAAATGAATGCTTAGAATCAGCAATTTTCTTGGTTTTTTTTTTAAAGATCTTGAGGGTTTTTTTTATTTAAAGTGGAAAACTACATTAAGTGCAAGGCAGTCAACAAAGAAGCAGCCATAAAGCCTAAGTATTCCTAGAGTTATAAAATATGTCCATTGTGCCAATTCCACTGCCAACAATGAAGTTTTAAGCATTAATATGCCTTCATTGCAGTTTTAATGCCTTAATATTGACTCTATAGCTCTTTTGGGTAATTTTGCTTTCTCTGGTACTTGAAAGGTGATGATGTCAGCGTTCTTCGCACTGATTCATATGCAGGTTGATGAAGCTGAGTTATTTATTGAGTTCCATTATATTTTCTATAAACATTAGTTCTCAATAAACAGAGACATTTAGCCGAGGGTTTATTTATTAAATAGGTACTGTACAGATGGTTTTGCCACACATGATGTGCTGCAGAGGATATTACTCAGGAATAATCAGCTGTGTTATAGCTTGGCTAAATTAATAAGATGATAATGATGAAATTGATGCTTTTGAGCTAGGCTTGGTAAATGGTTTTTGCATAAACAAACTGATAAATTTGAGAAGCAATTACTTGCTTGTCAAAGATAAAAACACAACAGGGCCCATTTATAGTTAGGTCCTATTTATTTTTAAAGATTGTACCAGATTTTATGTTTAATACGCTGCAATTAAAAAATAATACTTAAATGAAGAAGAATAAAAAAACTTTCTGAGTTCTTCAAATCTGAAGAAACAGCATTGCTTGATTAGACATCAAGAAAACTTTTTTGCTGCATCTGGAGGGAAATATATCTGAAAAACAACAGTGTAATATTCTACATAAATTTTTTCATCATATAGGCATATTGCACAAACTGCTGATTTACAACTCCTGCTACTGTTTTTCACCCCCTTCCCCAGAAAACACTAACACACAGATGAAGGGAGACACACACGTACTTAATAAAGGGCTCTACAGAAACTTGTTTATCTGGTTCCCAAATAGCAAAGGAAATATTTAACCTACTTAATAATATTCTACAAAATTTACAGTATTCACCCATCTTCTTCAACGAAAGGTTGTTCAGTTTTTACCTGAAGTCTGAACATGAAAAATACATACCTATGGATGAAATTTACTGATGTATTTTCATTACATGATGCTGGCTTTTTGCATTGTAAGAGTCAACCTGACTTCTAAAATCAAGGAAACATTAGCTTCCCTTCTCAGCTTTAGCAGAATCTTTTAAAGCCCTTAGGGCCCACCTTTTAGACCTGGATATGCTCACATAAGTTCCATTAATATCAACGTGGGCTATAAAACAAATGTATGTTGTCTATATCTGTGTGTGGGGGGGTGGGGGTATGTTTTAAACTATACAAAAAGAACCTACAGGCTATCACTCTATATACTGCAGCATCTTATCAAAAGCTACTAAATAGCAGTTTTCATTTTTCTCCTCTTTAAAGAGTCTGTCATTACCAAAGGTAAGTGTTAGCACATTCTTACTACTTAGATATATTTACCGGTATCTACAATGAACTATTTGTCATATAGAAAGGGAATCACACAAAAAATTAAATATTTTAGTTTTAGATGTTAGGAACCAAAACTTTTGTTTCATAATACATCTATTTAAAAAAAAAAGTAACAGAGGCAGAGACCACCGCTATTCAAAACTATAACATGATTGTGAGATGAATAAGATACTTGTTTCATTAAAATAGTTATCTTCTTTGTCTTTTGTTAAAAAAAGACTTTGATTTCCTTTACAAAAAATGTTAGCTTTAAATAAATTAATGTTGTGACCATTCAGTGCAAGCCACAGTGTTAGAATGAGTATTTTGCATTTTACTGTTTGTGTGACATAAAATGAGCTACAGCAAAATGGTATGTGTGTGTATGATAGAAATTCTATCCCTCTGGGAAGCTCAAAAACACCAAAATATTTATCTTCTCAGGAAATGCCAGTAAGTACTAAAATGTAATGATCATAAATAAATAACAATGGGCAGAATTGTTTTTAACAATATGTAA
This sequence comes from Rhinopithecus roxellana, assembly GCF_007565055.1. Taxonomy (NCBI): domain Eukaryota; kingdom Metazoa; phylum Chordata; class Mammalia; order Primates; family Cercopithecidae; genus Rhinopithecus; species Rhinopithecus roxellana. Next base: position 85,188,390 of record NC_044562.1, on the reverse strand, counting down.
CAGATTTTTATTACAAAAATTCATAATACACTGGTCTGATATCAGAATGCCTAATGATTTGTTATAAAACTTCAGTTGTGATTTTATCCTCCTGGTTAATTGGAAACAACTGCTCCCCAGGACTAATTGCAACTCTATCAAAAAACAAAAGTGAGCACAAATATGTCTTAAGGGAATGTAAAAACTTTGAAGGTGAGGGCCCATAAACCGAATTAAAGGATGAAATTTAAAACCATTCCATAAGCTATGCTTTCTAGAGACTGTTGCAATGAGCATCAAGGAAATAAATCCAAAGAGTTTTCCAGTGATGGTATCAAGAGGCATGAAAGCATAACACACTGACATGCCTTAGATAGTGAATCCACATTGATCAGCTCACAAATTGCTTATTGTTAATAGACATTCTATGTTGGGTTTGAAATGTCATTTGCTTTACTGAAAATAATTTTTGGTAAGTGCTTAGCAGAAACTGACTGCTTGAAACTGGTCTGAATTACCTAAGAGCACTGATCTGCACGTGAACGCTACCCTAAGCTGTAATCTTGGTAATAATCCTACCTAACATGTATCATTTAGTTGATACTTGAAAAATTCAAGATATTTTAAATTACCTAAGAAATTAAAGAATGAATAAGTACAATGGTAGCTGTGTGTTTTTTGTTCTGCTATTAAAGATTGCAATATCTGAACTGATTTCTCTTGATTTCCAATGTGCATGATCCTATGTCACAAACCTGAGTATCTGGTTTTGCCCTTCCTTTTATAAATACTCTGCAATGGTGATTCCCAGTAATACATGGCACACTCTTGATAACTAATACAAGGGTTATTTGGTTCTAATACTGAAAGGATTTGTAAAAATTTGCTGTTTATTTGGCAGTCTAATGTTCAAAAAAACAATTAATGTTGAACTTAGGAATCATATCTTGACATTAAAATTGTCACATTCGTAAAGTTGTTTCTAATCAATGTTCATGTGACACACTTTTCATGAAAAAATAGGGAAATATTCTAGTTAAAGTTCACAGATATAGAAAAAGTGAAACCATTTTACTAGTCACAACAAATAATTTTATAATTTAAAAATTGTATTGTCTGCTTTATCACATATTTTATCAATATATACTAATTTATATTCACCATTTGCTATATTTAATAGTCCTATATTAAATGTTGGTAGATCTATTCAATTAAATAATCAAAATGAGAATCAAAGCTCTCGTTTTGACACATTTTGACAGCTATTTTTGGTTTATGGTTTTAAAAATAATACTGTTTCACATTTTAATAATAAATTATATTTTAAGAATAACAAAACACTCAAAAACATTTACCCAGTTCTAATAGACATGAGCAAAACAGTTCTAATATATTTATTTGCAGTGCCAAAATGTAGTCGTGGTTTCTTGTGTTTAAGAAATTCTCCCCTTTGTGTTAAATAATTTTATTGGTTAAAATAATCAAAATCACATTCATTACATTATTATTTCACATGCAATGAAAAACATTGGATATAGCAGTGGTGAAATTATAAACTCTAACAGAGAACACGGAATCCTCCTTATAGACACACATCGGAGCAGGCTCCTCAGCTAGAAAGCTGAATTATGCCGATTACATAGCAATTGTATAAGATGGCTTGCATAGATTAGAACACTAAGCAACCATTCAAAATGAGAGTGGGAGAATGTCAAAGGCACCAAGTAGAATAGAATGATGAATTCCTGCCACTCTGTCTCTTAGACTCTGTCTCTTTCATATTTACTTTTCACTTCACTCCTAGATATGGGTATGTGTCTCCAAAGGCTAAGAATGCATTCATTCACTTATTCATTGTTTCTTTCATTCATTTACTGAGTACCTGATATGTGCACTGCAGGAATGTTAAAATGAATCAAGCAAGGGTCCTACCTCAGAAAGTTCAGGACAGTGGGGGAGACAGCAGAGTGTAAGAGACGTGTATCCCAGTATCACCAAGTAAAGTACAGCACAGAATAAAAATTCATTAACAGGTAACAATTGAACCAACATGCTCAGCTCTTCTATGTGCATGAAAACTGAGATATCATAAGTCCTGGGAGAAACCAGGAACATGAAGTCTGAGGTTAAATTGATGAAAGAATATGGTAGATACCCAAGCAGATGTTTTTATCCCATAGCCTGTTCCCTGAGATAAGAAAGGAGAAAGTGGGACCAAATGTCCAGTTCCAAAATGCAAGAGGATGTGGGAATGGAAAGGAAGATAAGAGACAGATGATGGACAAATAACTGAAAAAAGTCCTTTCAATGTTGGAAATGTCTAGATCTTCTGAAAATACTATTCTTTGAGCAGTACATAATTATTTTCTGCTTATATCCCCAAAGACTTTATCTTAGGTAACAACAGCTTCTCCTTTTCCCCCATTTATTCTTCTGCTTCTCTGCTGAGATTCCCAACAAAGATGCCAATTAGTGCCAAATGTCATGATGTTCTGAGATATAGACACCTGTCTTCTAATAACTGGACTGAGACCACCAACTCATTTCAAACAGACCATCAAACAGACATCAACTAGTAATGGCCTACATTTACTATCAGCCTGGGCTCAAGCCAAGACCTTCTCCCATGGAACTGCTCAGCATTCTTGATGGCAAACAACATGTTCAATATGTGCTCACTCTACTCCAATAAATGGACCAGTGCCTGTGGCAATAAGTGCCACTAAATAATCACGTCTCTCACTCATTCTCTATGTTACCACCCTATCTGACCTTTGTAGAGTCAGCCTCTCTTAAGCAAGTATTTGCAAGACCCACTGAAGTGGAATGCAGATTAAGACTTATGCACAATATTTTTAAATATGAAAACTACATTTACATATTCATGTCCCACCATAAGATGAGGAGGTAAAGAAGGCTGCTGTATGTTAAATTCCAAGAAGCAAAATAAACAGTATCAACATCAGGGATGCATGAATTCCATGTAAAGTATTTTATAACCATCTGCATATTGTAGTTCTTTAAAATAATCTTTAAAGTAACTTTAGAGTACTTAAGTTCTAGATTCTCAGGTTCCCATATATACGCTGAACATTAAAGGGGATATGTGTTTCTTTTTCAAATGTTAGTCTAAATTATCAAAAACACACACCAAAAAAAGGTTTAGATCAAATGACAGTATTTGAAGAAATTAAGAGATGAAGTCCTAAAGAAGTGCAGGATACAGAGAAATTATTTTTAGTTCTGGTGGTAAGATATAGGATTGAAGAAATAAGAATTAGTCCCTAGAAGGGTAAAAAATTTATTGGGATGGGAATGCTTCAGGGATATTAATGTAACAGAATAAAATGTACCTTATATAGAATGACCAGAGGCAGGAAGGGCAGGTGGAAGGTAATAATAGTTGCCCCAGAAAAGTCTGAAGTGGGGAGGGGCGTTTCTTAGAGAGAGTGTTGATTCAAATGAATAATTAGGGAGAGGCTGTGGACTTACAAGGAAATAAATTTGACCCTAAGAGGTACCTGGGTATATGGAAGACAGTGAGCTAGCAACAACAATCAATCAATCAATCAATCGAGGGAGAAAAAACAGAGGAGGTCAGAGGTAGATGTAGATGCAGATGTGGATGAATTTGGATGGGACAAAATCATTTCAAAGTGCTAGTGAGACAGCCAAGCATGGCTATCTCACTAGCACTCACAATTTCTATCTACTTTGGGAGTCACCTGAGAACGTATATTAAAACACAGAAGGTAGATGAAAATGTAAAAGACTGCAGAGCTAGAAGACAAAAAGACATACAACCTAGTCCCTCAGAAGTACCTTGTCTAACCATAGAGAGAATAGTGCACCTTCATAACAAAACTAAAGAAAAAAGAGTAAGAGTTAAATGCAAGATGTTGGCAATGTAAAGCATTTAAATGTATACACATTTATTCTTTATAATATAATATCTCTAATTTTAATAACCTAGAAATTTTAGAATTCTGAGCCATGAAAGCTGAAGGGTGTCACTGTGGAGCAGTAACTCTCAAACAAGGATGATTTTTTCCCTCCAGAGGACATTTGTCAATATCTAGGAATATTTTTGGTTGTCACAACTGAGAGGTATAAGTGGCATCCAGTGAGTAGAGACCAGGGATGCTGCTAAACATCTTACAATGCACAGGATACCCCCACCACAAAGTTACATGGTCCAGAACGTCAATAGCTCCAAGAAACTCTGCTATAAGTCACTTTGGTTCTTTGCTTAATATTATCTAAGATACTTGACCAGTAAAGTCCACCAATGAGATGAGCTAATATATTACCTGACTTCTATTTGAGTGCTTAAGATAGTTATTCAAGGTACAAGGAAGACAGCAAAATGTTCTAAGGTAATTTCTACCATAATCATAAGTAACGTTCATGGCAATTTGTATTATAAGTATGTAGTTAAGTATTTAGAATTTCAGGTATTTAAAATGTTCAACACTTTCCAGTGTAACTGTGTTTTCTACATTTCTGTTTTCCAAAATTCCATCAATTAGTTCATTCCTCACAGTTCCAATCCTTTAAAATGCTAAGATAACTTAGTAGATACAGAAATGTACTTTGGCTGACTTTATTGCCATCTTTCCTCTTTGATCCCATATAACCTCTCCAGCACTTAAATTCCACTACACTCTGATGCAAGTTGTTTTGTTATTTATGCCCACAGATCTCTATGAATACTTATTTTGCTTTTATGCAGATTTTATTTTGGTAATGCTGCTATTGTGTAAAAATGCCTTCACCTAAGCCCTCTCACAATGAAGCCAGCCACAGAACCACTTAACGTCTGTGATTTACAGTTTACAAGGCACTCCCATGACATCGTCTCACTCTTCGGGACAGTATGTGATACCATGTGTTACCTCATAGCACATGCCACGAATTATCACCGTGTTGGGAAACTTTGGCTTAGAGATACTATTGAAGATTGGGCCCAGACCTTGAGCCCAAGTTGTGTGATTCATTTAACCACATCCCTTACCTGATTGTGGGGAACACACCGAGTGCCCCTTCCTCTAAGCTCCAGGCTCCACGTTCACAAGGTCTGTCACTGTGTCGCCATCTTTTGTGGCACGGCTTGTGCAGACAAAATAAAATGTCCAATTTCTGAGGCTGCTGTTAAATCTCAAAAAACAGGCTGCTTCAATGGATAAGATTTTGATTACCACACTTTTTCTGGGCAGAGACGTAAGCTAACCATTCAAATGGGGCTAAAATATTCTGTTTTAGCCAATCCATCAATTCTCAGTAGGAAATGTTAGGTTACAAGCTTAAAGTATTAAATATGAGAAGATTCCATTAACATGGATTTATTTGTTGGATATTCACAGAAGAGTTTCCATGTGAGAAAGAATTCTGCTGACATATGTCGATATTCGCTTCCACTGCTAATGAGAGATCCCCTCGGTCTCCAAGTTTCTTAGTCTCTTCCTCTCTCCAGCACCACCAAACTCCTCTTAACATCTTGGAAAATGGGTACTGAGGTAGTGGAGTCAGTTATCAACTGACAGCTCTGAGATATGACTAGAGATGATCAAACATTATTTGGGATCTTCTCTGAACCACACATGGAAAAGTGGAAAGTGTTCTTTGTAGCTAATAAGAACTCATGAAGAAATGTAGAATAGAACCAAAGAAGGCACCTTAGAGTTCAATTGTCCAACAAGTTCATTTTCAGCTGACAAAACTGAGCCTCAGAGAAGAGAAACTTTAATATAAATCATGATCATTGCAAATGAAAATGATGAACATCTCTCCTGTCCATTTACCTTCTGCAGATTATCTTTCATTCCAATGCACCAAGTACCATTTTCTCTGGATTTTTTTCCTTCTGTTGTTGACTCATCTTTCTCAGTGCTGTAAACTTCTTGTTGACTCATCGCTGAAATGAATTATTTGTGTTTATTTAACATTCAGTCTGCACTTTTTTCCTCATGTTAAATATGTGGACTCTGGGACTACCTGGATTTGAATCCTGCTTTTATCAGATGTTGGACAAGAGACTTAATCTCTCTGGCCTGCATTTCCTCACCTTTAACATGGTGATAAAGTTGTAGCTACATAATAGATGTTGGGAGACAATAAAATGAGATTATAGATTTTAAGAGTGTGTGTGTGTGTGTATGTGTGTGTGTGTGTATACCAGGTGCATCAAGGCACACATGATTAGCACCATGCCAGGCACATAGTAAATACTCAATAAATGTCAGTCATTATTTCCAAGAATAATAGATGTAATTATCAAAATTTTGGTTCTGTAATTGAATTCAATACACAAATAAATGTCACAAACCAAGTCACCTAATTGATCACTATGTTTTTCCTGAGAGTTGGAGCTACAAACATGTCTTATGAAATAGTCGCCATTCATTGACTAGTACTGTGTGCCCAGCCCTGTGGCAATAATTATTGTTGTTTTGTCCCGTTTGAACCTTACAACAATTGAACCTGTTTTTCTGTTTGCAGATGAGAAAAGTTAACCAAGTTTGAGAGGTGAAATGACTTGCCAAAGGTCACTTACAGATATTGGAGACAAGACAGGAAACAAGAGGTGCCTCATTTCAAAGCCCTTTCTATCTAAACCACTTTGATTTTTCCTCCTCTTGAATATGCCCTGCTCTGGAAAGTGTGTAATCACGTTCCCAAACTATGCATACAGAAAACAAGGGATGTGCTATGTAACAGCAAAAGTTTAAGGTCCTCATCCCTCTAATGCTTCTGCCTCTTTTCTTTGACATCTACCACTTATTTGTCTCAAAGTTTCATTCCACAAAGTCTGGATTTTAATTTCAAACTTTCATGACACACCTCTTCCTGCCTAATCATATAACCATTATTATATCTTAATTTATTAAGATATAATATTTATATCTTCAATTACTAAAATGGTTCAAAACAAAAGCAGTTAAACCTCATCATAGCCAAACTCAAAAAATTGTTTATAGTTCACAAACCTGATGCTATCCATACAAAATAAAATTAAAGCATTTTATTAATGGTTTATTGCTTCCAAAAAATCCCATACCAAGTGTGCTGCCTGTGAGAATCTACAAAGACATAAAATCACATATTGCAGGCATCCCATTCTGTGGAAGATATCAATTCAAAAGAGTAAGGCCTAGTTTTTTTTCTGGCAATGGAAGTTTAATAGATGTTGAATGATAGAAAAAACAATGCACTAAAAAGTAATTTGTATTATTTTTCCTTTGGTGAGGAATACTATTTAAACATACACGTGTGTGTGTGTGTTTGTGTATGTGTGTGCATGTGTAGTATGTGTTTGCTTTTCATAAAGCCTCTAAATAAAATTGGAGAGTGTACAATCCAGGAAGCTCTAATGTCAATCTTTATTTTACAGGCACCAAAATGTATATCAGAAGAAATTGTCATTCATCATGACACTTCACATGTACTGCATTGTTTTAATAGAAAAATCTAAAGTTTCATTATGTTAATGTTGAGCAATGAAAATAAAACATCATAAAAAAATAAGCACTTTTTGGTGATTGGCTATAGCAATTTTCTGTCAGCTTCGAGCACGATAAAAGCATACTGAATGGAGATAGAACAAACACCAGGAATCCAGCAGCACCAAAAATGTTTTACTGGATCCCTGCAAATCTAGTGTTCATAAGTGCCAGCCAAATAAAATGCAACTTCTTCAACAAACTATGTGATAATTGTCCCAGAGAAGAATTAATAGAATAATTCTTCCTATACACCAATGCTGAAAGAAATGTACCCAAATAACATTTCTCATCCAACATGATGGACAAAGTGACACATTTAAATTTTAATAACTGATGCAGGTAGAATTCAAAATAGAGGAATACTACAGAGAAAATGCAACCCAGAAGCTCATTGATTACTTTGATTTTTTTCCTTTTGTAGAAACACAAATATAGAATTGATATATGGTATTAACAGAACCATCTACCATATGATCATTGTGCAGACAAAGAAAAAGCCACAAATACAATACTGTTGTAAATAAGCTTGAGTATTTTTGTTTACAGACACTTATTTATAGAGAAATTAAAAATGTAGATTGGTATAAGAGGGAAGTATAGATTTGGCTTAATATAAAATATCTTACTCTTAAAAAGTAAACTATTTCTTATGTATCAAAATCTCCACTTTTAGAACATTTTATTATATTCATAGTTTTTCTCTTCACTTTTTGCTTAAAACTCCCTTATTAAAGCAATTCTCTTTGTAATGAAACAAATTTTTTATGTAATGTGGTGTACTAAGCAATATATAATACTTATTGTACAACAAACCTATAATAAATTACCAATATTTATTAAATTGAGTTAATATTTAATACAGTCACATAAAAATCTTTCAAAATAAACCACTCTATTTGAAAGTAGATTAAACAGCGTTCCCGTGCAATGTACTAAATTCAAAATATCAATCTATCCATTTAGAAACCACTTGAAAGAAAGGAAAGACATGAAGGTGAGATTATCAGGTCAACAGTTTCCCTTAATTTTTTGCAGCAGATTATTCAGGTATAACACAATTCATAGAACATATTCTAGGAGATGATTAAAGATGTTTTAATCTGCCTTTCCTGAAACAAGTGAGTAAATTATTGTTTAATATATCCTACCCTTACATGAAAAAAAATCTTGAAATACTAATCAGTTTTATTAAATTTTTCTATTTTGTGTTCAAGAGTTTAAGTATTATCCAAACCCTAACTTTGTGAAACTGATTATCCTTCCCTATCCCAGTTCCTTTATATGCCAGAACAGTAACTATCCAATAAAAGCAAAAGCTGAAATAATTGCCCAAAATAGATTTGTAATACCCCTTTCTGCAAATCTGGGTTTTGTTTTGTTTTGTTTTTTGTTAATGGCTGATACGAATTTTTCTGAGGACTTAAATGAATAGTTCTCTTTTAGTGAGGGTTTATAGGCAATTGGGGTTTGTATTATGTTCTATATGTTTTACAATACACCAAATTACAAGACATCAGTATTTTCCCAATCTTCGGAGAGTATCTGTGTTATTACAAACTTCACAGCCTGAATATTCCTGCTTGGTTCTCTTACATTCATTTTACAGGAATGAGTACTTTCCAGTCCACAACAGGATAAGCATTATCTACCGTATGACATGTGAACTCTTGGAAAGAGTTCATATGATCTGCAGGAAAAAAATTAACGAGTGTCTACTTTGCAAGAGTCCTAGAGTTTATTTTGGTTTCCAAGACCCCTGGATCTTTTCAGTCCTGGTGTTCGTACTTCTCTGAAAACAGAGACAGTTTATGGCCAAACCACTGGCACTGCCAAACCCTTGGTCGAACTATCTGATGGAGTTCATGAAGATCCCTCTTTGTTCTGTTGTCTGTGCAGACAACGCTCACTCGACTGTGTAGAAAAAAAGTGCTAGACTGAAGCTGTGTGCACATAAGTAAAATATTGTTGAATAGTGCCTAAGGAAATAGAAAAACATTATTTTAAATTATCTTGATCATAAAATCCAAGTGAAGATTTGGCAATATAGCAACAAAACCTCAAAACCAGTGATTCCTTTTAAATAAAAACAAAAATGAGAAACAGTAACTATTAGAAATCCCACCTGGTGCTTTTCCTGTGTTAATGATGCTTCTTAAATTGCATGTGGGTAAATGGTAATTTTGTCTCACACCATTAAAAACTAATGGAACCCTTGATGATAAGAAATGCCATAGCTAGCTTGTTGGAAAACGTTTAATTAATAAAGTAATAAAATTATTGTAAACTAGTGCAGTTTCAGGGAGAATTCAATGGGATATAAAACAGATAAAACATCCTAGCAAGTTTGTATAGAAAATAAACATTACTATATAAAATACCATATAAAGTAAAAGGGGTTTCTCTCACATAGAATTAAAATTAGCTATTATACTAATAAAAATAGATTATTCTTTCAGGGAAAACATGCTAGAGAACACAGCCTATAAAAAGCTATTTTCTATCATTCAAGAAAAGTCAGAAACAGAAAAACGTAAAAACAAAAAAAGGAATGTTACTCTATTTTTTCATAAGTTGGAACTCAGAATTTAGGCATAAATATATATAATAATAAGATAACAAAACAGTGGGTTAAAATGAAAACAAAGTTATTCTTTCACCTGCCTTTTCTAAAAGTAAGTTAATTCTTTATATAAACTTCTATACTTTTTACAGTGCACATTTTTGTCAAATATTGAAACATGTTCAAGAATCCTAAATGAAGACAATTTTGTCATCATTTGGGAATAAATCACAAAATAATAAATATTGTAATGACCAGCCCAGTTTTTCCATGACTCCATAGCATAGTGTTGATTCTTTTCCAATTCTCCAAAGCTCCTTAGGAGTTATATTATTCTAAGATTAAGTGTATAAAAGGAACACATTTAGTGTCCTCACAAACAGGAAGATTGGGAATCTTTGACCAATGCCTCAATAAACAAAGGAATTTGAAACCTTCCATTACCAGTTCCACAGTGATGAGTAAAGTTGCCTTTGTAATGGTGGTATTGTCTATCTTCTCAGTATCTGTAGAAGTAATACTGATTTTTAGCGCTTTATTAATTCAAATTTTCATGTATTCTTTTATATATAAGCTTAGATGTATACATTCATTCATTATTTCCAAAAATACTATTTCCAAAAATTATTCTGTTCTGAGTGCTGCTATGGGGGGACACAGCAGTGAACAAGACAGAGGTTACTCGCCTCATCCAATTTATATTCCAGTTCTCATTTCTATTTTGTTCGGAAATTGAGCAAGTTTCTCCTCTAGAGACCATTCTACATCTGTTCCAATTGTGTATGTTTTTGTCAATAAATCCCTAATTACTTTTTATTTTTCACTTGACCTTTTATCCCTAGTTTTTTGTTTTTAATTAAAAATTACTCTGCTTATAATCTTGGCAGAGGAGGTCTTAGCAAACTCCAAATCATAAATGATAAGAAAAAGTTTGGCTTCACTATACAAAGAGCTTTTAATAATCAATAAATACATAATAAATAACATAATTTAAAAATTAGCAAAGAACTTTAACAAATAATTTATGAGAGAAAATTTTAAAGGATAATAAACAGAAGATACACAGCATTATATTAAAAATAAAAGAATTTCAGATTAACATAGTCACAAGAATTTATTTTCCTTTCTGATAGAGAAAAAAAATCAAAAGTTTATTATACCAAGGTAGGTAACAGTATGTGAAAAGGTTTGCTCCGGAATTTAGCTGATAGTACAACTTCTAGGTATTAATTTGAAAATATCTATTAAAATTTAAAATATGTGCAACCTTAACTAAATGATTCTGTTTCAGAAATGTATCAAAGGGAAAAAATGGAAAAATACACAAAGATATATGTAAAAGAATATTCATAGTAACATTATTTGTCAGCTGAAAAATTTAGGGGAAAAATAATAAGGGACTGGCTAAATAAATTATACATACATACAACTAAAAACACAATAGAAAAACAGCTCTCTATATATTTGATTAGAAAGATGCCCATGACAAACCATGAGACACTATTAAGGAAGGCAGGTTATGAAAAACTATGTATAATTTGGTAATATTAAAAATATGTATGTTTGTATATCTGGAAGATACACCCTAAACTTTAATTATTGTTTCTAGTGATGAGATTATGGTAGATTGTAAGGCACTTTTCATTTTCCATTTTATACATTTCTAATTTAATTCTCTGTTGCTTGTAATGAGCATTTATTAAGTTTGCAAACAAAAAATATGAATACTTTTATCTCTAAGAAATTAAAAAGTCATTCTATTCTCAAAGATGCAGAAACGAAATATAATTGTCTGGTTCAGTTTTCAGGATGCCAAGGTCAATTGCTTAGAGTTTAGAAAGTGAGTGGTTTTTTTTAAATTTTTGATGAGTTTGAAATATTCACATTGTTATAACTTATGAAAAACTTCAAATTTCTAGGATCAAATATTATACCTGGATAAAGAAAGTGCCCAATATATGTATCAATATATCTTTACATACATTTCCAAAACATGGGGCAGAGCATCCCTGATCATTCAAAGCATTGCTGCTTCACAGAATAGCAAGAAAGTTCACTTCCGATTTACATCAGTATTTGCATATGATTAATCATCAGCCATAAATACAGGTGGAGATTAGGATTTTTTTAATCTAGGTATCCAGCAGTGCTAAAGATATCATTAGATAGTCCAGGCATGGTGGCTCACACCTGGTAATCCCTGCACTTTGGAGGCCAAGGAGGGTAGATCACCTGAGGTCAGGAGTTCGAGACCCCCCTGGCCAACATGATGAAACCCTGTCTCTACTAAAAATACAAAAAATTAGCTGGGCATGGTGGCGTGTGCCTGTAATCCCAGCTACTCAGGAGGCTGAGGCAAGAGAATCTCTTGAACCCGGGAGGTGGAGGTTGCAGTGAGCCGAGATTGCACCACTGCACTCCGGCCGGGGCAACAAGAGCAAAACTCCATCTCAAATATGTGTGTGTATATATATATATATATATATATATATATATATATGTATATGTATATATATGTATATGTATATGTGTGTATATATATATATGTATATGTATATGTATATGTATATGTATCATTAGATAACACAACAGTAATTTGGGAATTTTATATATATTGGATTTAAGATATTTTAGCTAACTGGACACTGTTACTGTCATTCAGAAATTCATTAATTGTATGTGTGTGTGTGTGTGTGTGTGTGTGTGTACTTCTATGTATACAAAACAGCTGTTCAGATTACCATAGAGTACATCCCAGCACATTCGTTCTGGGAATTCACAAGAGGTATTACTGAGAAGCCATCATAATTCACAAGGCTTCTTTCTCTCTTTCATATTTGTCATCAAGCTCAGGTGATTCTCTCTTAATGTCTGTCTTATCTTTCCTCCTATTCACCCATCCACATAATGTTAGCTCCAGTTCGAGCAGTTTCTCACCTGGCTTTCCAGTCTTGTGACCAATCCATCCTCCTGATTAGGGTTTCTAAAAGGCTGATTGAATTATGTGGCTCTCTTGCTCAAAGCCCTTTTGCGACTTCCCAAGCTTTTCTAAAATCCAACTTCCTGCTTCCTTTGTTTCTCTTATAAGACTAAGACCTTCTTGGAGGCAGAAATACATTTGGCATAGTTCTTGGCATATAGTAAACTCTCAGGAAATTTTCATGGGCTGACTGAATGAATGAGTGAGTGAGTGAAGAATGTATCACCCTGCACTCCAGAAACCTACACATCATCAAATATTTTCATTAATAATTATATGACTGAAAACCATCACTGATTTCCACTACTTAATTTATAAACTAACCATTCATGCTCTGGTTGACCAAAGTCATTTTTAAAAAGTGAAATGAGAGGTAAATATATTCCTAGTGAGATTTTCAGGTTGAGCTTAGCACCAAAAGACCATCAGTACCCATGTTAAACACCAATTACATAAAATGGTTTTGTCATCTAACCTGATGTAGGGCTCTAAGTCCACATGCTTAAGATAATGGTGTTTCTAGTGACAGTCAAACAAAAATATGTCCTCAAAATAGGTTATGAAACTGTAGGGAATCTCTTTCCATTGCAAAATGTCTGGATCTGTGTATGATTTAATAGTAACAGCAGTTTTATGGTGTGATGAAGTTAGTCAACACATGATATAGCTGTGGATTTGAAGGAAATAAAAGCAGCAGGCAGACGGACAGATAAGCCTTGCCAAAAACGTAAGAATAAAGGAAATTCTTAACAGCAAAGATCAACCAAGAGGCAAAAGAAGATAGATAAAAAGTGATTCAGAGGCCAGCTGCAGGATGGTACTAAGAGCTCTGAACTAGGAGTAGGGGCCTTGTTTGAGTCCCGGCTTTGGCCTGTAAAGCGGACATATCCCCCTCGAAACCTCTAAATTGTTGCTTTCTCTCTCTCTCTCTCTCTCTCTCTCTCTCTCTCTCTCTCTCTCTCTCTCTCTCTCTCTGTGTGTGTGTGTGTGTGTGTGTGTGTGTGTGTGTGTGTGTGTGTGTGTATGAGAGAGAGAGAGACAGAGAGAGAGAGAGAGAAGACAAGGTAAGATAACTCGTTTACAGCCACTTAAGCATTATATGGTACAATATAAATAGAGAAAATATCATTAAACTATAATTCAAAGAAGCATGGTTGGAAGAGGCTGCTGATCACCTTCAGATTTTCTAATTTACACCTTCATCTAGAAGTGTTCTAAAGTCTGTTTCATCTCAAAAAATTATTTTGAATGCAGTCTTTCATTGACATCTAGCTATTTTTAAACTGCCTTGTGTCTCCTTTACCTAAGAACCAAATTTCCCAAATGAATAACGTAAAATTTTCTATTGTCTCTTATGACATTGAGGCTTCTGATCCCAATTCCCTGGCAGCCTTGGCTAATGGATGTTTTTAGTCATCATCTTTGTTCATTTCTCTGTGCCTTTTGATACGTACTCACCATCTCTTTCTTGACACTCTCTCCTTTGACTTCCATTTACTACTGGTCTTTCTCCAATACCTTTGACTGTTCCTTTTAAGTCTCCTTCACTAGTCCTTTTCCGTGTGTCTCTTAAAATTATATCCCTGACCCCACTCCAACCACACACACACACACACACACACACACACACACACACACACAGAAAAACAGACTTGTTTTATTTTCCCTACTATTCTTGGGCAGATTATCTGAAGTGCTTGAACATACCAAGAGGAGATTTATACAAAGTCTGAGTAAGGATTAACAATAAGGAGATAAATATAAACACTTAACTCTCTAAGAAGGTTGTAGTTAAAGAAATTTTCTAAGAAGGTTATTAAGAAGATGAAGGTATAAAGGTGTCAAATTTCTATCTTCTATATAAAGAAATCAGTAGACAATATATAAAACTGAAAAATGAGCATCTATAGTATAAGCAAGTTATTTCAAACGCAGAGGTAAACATCAGGAAAACAAAAAGTCAATTAGAAACATTGAAAGCGTTTCCCTGAGGAGGGGGAATTGTGGAAGAGTCCAAGGTCTGCTAGGCAAGGGACTGCTGTTTTTCACAAGACCTCCTGTAATACCATTTGGCTTTTTAAACTTCATACACATTCATATAAAAGCTGACAAGGATACTATTCCAAAGCCACCAGTTTCTTCAAATATAAAATTAGTATTTTCATGTAAAATTTGCCTAAATGAAAAAAGATAACTGGCCCCATTCCAAAGCAGACCTCCAAGAATGGAGCAATAAAACAGAAAAAAAAATGCTAGCATGGCAGTTGAAGGAGGAGATGAAGCGAGAACTGCTATATGGAATGATAAAGAATTAACTGCATACTCCTTTTCTATTAAGCACAAAACTATATTACAATAATCAACTCCTAAGTCTTCATAATATCTGTTATAAGCAACTCCTGTGTTTGCCAATAGGAGTTTCCTAGGTAAAATTTTATCTGCCAATTCTTTTTTTTTTTTTTTTTTTGGTATTAAATCTGTTCTAAATGTATTTGATTCTTAATTTAGATGTTAGACTAAATACCATGGTCTTATATTTTAAGTCATTTATGTTGGCAGTTAACACATTCATTATTTATCTTTTTATATGCATTAAACGTAAAAAATCCAAACAGAAAATTGTTGATAATAAATCAAGGGGTTCATGTTTATATAACACATCTTTTACATAAAAATGCAATAGTGTGAAAGGAGTAAATACAGAACTTTCCACAGACTCCTATATATTCCATATTGCACAAATCTACCATGAAGCCCTAGTATGGCATCTTGTAGAAGCCTTTGGGGCTTTACAAGTGTTATTGGATTCCAGTACCAATAATTGGTCTCATGTATCTTCTTTACAGGCATTGTTGATTAAAAAACATAGAAAGACAATCCAGAGAATGGAAGGAGTGAGGAAGGAGCATTCTGTAGCAATCTCAAACTAAAAGGTAGTCATAATCCATAAACTATTGATCCAATAGACAGAAATTTCCCTTTGTTTTAAATCAATTAACATTTATACATGAGCCATTAAAAACCTACCATGCTTATAAGCCATTACAGTGTGTACCTATTGTATTGATTAGCATGTAGTCAGTTATTAATTAATGACATCATAACTCTCCAACCTCTTACAGGCTTTAGTGTCTTAAAGAGACACACCACCCACCAGAGTTAATTAAGTACTGTGTATCTGACACTCTTTATATCCTTGAGCAGAATACTATGTTTTCTCAGATCTTGTGTATATCCTTCTAATGCATGTTGGCCCATACTGCATGGTGTGTCCTCCGAAATAATCCATTGCATTTTATAAGTAAGCCATAAAAATCTCCAGAGACACAATGGTTTTAACATTATTTGTATGAGTGACAGAAGCATATTAACTTCTCAATGCATACCCAAGATGAAAAGTGTGGTAATTTGCAAGGTATGTACAATGACTGGCCTCTAAAGCTAAATACCTCTTTCATCCTAAATACCCTCTTACACTATTCCTGAAGTGTCCTAACAAAGCAAGGCCAAAAACTACACAAAAACACAAACTCTATAAAGTCTGTAATACCAAATGTGCTTTCTTTAATGCAATATAAACCAGAATAATACTTTTTAATACCTTTTCTTTTCTTGATTATTATCTTCAAGATGGTTGTCTCTTTAGAAAAGAAAAAAATGTCTTCAAATCTTTGAAAATGAAATTTTTAGTTCAAGCTTCTGCATGGATGTAAGAGAACTAGAATAAAACCCTAAATCATACTGTGAAGCAGTCACTTATACTTAAAATACTGCAGTCTTCTGGATAACACACTGTCACCATTGAAAAAAGTCTTATTAAGTACACAATAAAGTAAAATTTACCCTAGGGAATCTAAAATCTATTAAAGAATGCTAACATCATCTTTCTATCTAAACCAAAATAACCTCTGAAGAAGACACATATACCACAAAATAACTAATTATTATTCTACCTATCCCCTATCAATCATTGATAAGCTAGTTATCTGGTTTTCTCTCTAAAACTTTAAAAATAATACAAAAATTTAACTGACATTTCTTCTTTATTCAACTGTACTTTGTGATTTAAAAAAAAAAAATTCTCAATAGATTTACATTAAATAGGCACAAGAATGAGATCAAATCCGCTAAAGTTTCTTATTTTTCTACTGTGTTCTCTGAGGTCTTAGCAAATTATTAATTATCCTTATTCAGAATCATTGAGGAAAAAGAAGGTAGAACAAGTTTGTGTTAATTAGACCTGTTGAGGTTGAAATAATGTATGAACACATTAAGTGTTCAGCATTATCTCCTCGAGTAACATCCTCTAACATAATTCAGCCTGGAAGATGAAAGAAAAAAGCACCAAGTAAGATGATGATGGTTATTAATATTACTTTGCCCCTAAAGAGCTCTCTCTACTATTAGTCTCAAAAGAGCTCTAACCTCTCATTAGATTAGAGATCAACCTGAAATAATCTGAAATGATGGTTACAGCATGAGAGGGTAGAGTAAGAATTAGGTTAAATAAGGCTCCTGTGTCCAGTATCTGGGCCTCAAGTAGAAATCAGGTGTATCTGCTTTTATGAAAGATTTTGGTTCACGAAACAGTTTTTTGGGGTGTTTTTTAAAAACCACAACAAAGTTATGCTTATTTCTTCCATGAAGGAAGACATCTTTTTTTTAATAAAATTGGCAGTGAGGTTATGTGTAAGGCAAATTGTGACTGAGCCAATAATCTGTCATTCTTACCATCCAGAATGTTCACATGAAGACATAAACAGAAAAAGAAGCCACTTCATATCTAAAGAAAAAAGAAGAACACTCTTTCTCAGGATCCCAAAAACTCAGATTCACACTAATCGTGCTCAGAGGTGGCCAGTAAAGAAAGTTCGAAGGGAGAAAGAAAATACTAATGGGGGAAGAGACACCACAAATGATTTCACAGTAGGGACCTTCCTGTAAAGTCTACACAAGTGCGTTTGGTAGGCCCAGTAACGCTGCTCTGATTTTAGTTGGGACAGGAAATCTTCATCACATGCTATGTGGTCCTAATGCAGACACAAACGGACTTTTCTTCAGAAATAATAGTCCAACCTCTAATGTCCCTCTTGTCATGCAGTGGTGTCTGCAGGACCATGTCACAGACAGAAGAGCTATTTCTGCACTCCATTCGAAGTCACAACCGTGAGATTAGTAACGGATTCATTACATGAGAATGAACTCATGTTAATTATCTCTTTGTTTCCTCCTTTAGTACCCTGAATTCCATGATTTTAAAAGACTGTCCCTTCATTTAAGGAAAAATCCACAGGTAATTGAAAGGTATCATTTGGTGTTTGTGTACTTCTAACTATCTCAGATAATTATAGAAAGGTTGAGTAACTCTAAAGAATACATTTGCGGGGCTGGGCATGATGGCTCACGCCTGTAATCGTAGCACTTTTGGAGGCCGATCCAAAAGTGGGCCGATCTGCCCACTTTTGGTGGGCAGATCACGAGGTCAGGAGTTCAAGACCAGCCTGGCTAACACGGTGAAATCCCGTCTCTACTAAAAATAAAAAAAATAGCCAGGCATGGTGGTGGGTTCCTGTAATCCCAGCTACTCGGGAGGCTGAGGCAGGAGAATCGCTTGAAACCAGAAGGTGGAGGTTGCAGTGAACCGAGATCATGCCACTGTACTCCCGTTTGGGTGAAACAGTGAAACTCTATCTCAAAAAATATATATATATGTGTGTGTGTGTGTGTGTATACATATATATGTATACACCTATACACACACACACACACACATATATATGTATACATATAAACATACATATATGTACACAAATATACATATATATTTGCTGACCAGAAAAAAGGAACATATATATGTGTATGTATGTGTATATAATGTGTCTGCATATATGAATATATATACACAATAATTATGCATGACATAATGATGAGGATAGGTTCTGAGAAATATGTCATTAGGTGATTTTGTCATTGTGCGAAGATCATAGAGTGTACTTACACAAACCTAGACAATACAGCCTACTACACACCTAGACCGTATGGTCTAGCCTATTGCTTCTGGGCTACAAACCCACTTTTCAGTATAGTTCAGTACAGGAGTATAGCACACTCCTATACTGAACACTGCAGGCAATTGTAATACAATGGCAAGTATTTGTGTATCTAAACATATCTAAAGACAGAAAAGGTAACACAGCACTATAATGTTATGACAGATATGATATCACCAAGCAGTGGGGGTTTTTCAGTTCTATTATAACCTTATGTGACCACCTTCTTAAATACAATCCATCATTGACCGATACATCATTATGTAGTGTGTGACTGTATAACAAATATGGTAGTTAATTAGTTATTTGGAGCAGATCATTTTACTGGCAGTTATCTCAGGTGTCAGCTTCTATGAGTCCAGAAACCTATATGCTAAAGATCTTACTTTATCTTAAAAAACAGATTGGCACTTACTTAGAAAGAATTATATGGAGTCCCTTGCTATTCTGAGGTTAGGAAGGAGCAGCGAGTGAAAAAGAATAAAGTTTTTTAAGCATCTTTGTGTGCCAAATAATACACTAGGTGATTTAAGCATTGGTCCCTCACAACAGGATCCTTATTTTAGAGGATCCTGAGACCCAGGGCAAAAATACAGCTAATAAGTGCTAAAGGCTGGATTTGAACCCAGATCTTGCTGACTTCAAAACCCAATTCCTCTCCATTTGAGACCCAGGGCAAAAATACAGCTCATAAGTGCTAAAGGCTGGACTTGAACCCAGATCTGGCTGACTTCAAAACCCATGTCCTCTCCATTCCACCAGTCTGCTTTACTTGCATTAAACTGGAGATGCTCCTGTGATAGTTATCACAAAATTTCCTATAACACAGAGCTTAGTACCCTGCACTCAATGAAGAAACAGCAAATCAAGGGTTTTTATTTTTATTGTTGCTACTGTTAATACTGCTTTAAAGCCTGGGTCAAAATTCAGACAGATTATTGTGAACCATGGCCTGCTATGGATCATGTAACATAAGACTCTCTGACATATGGTAGGTGTCTACTATTTACCAAGCTTTTCTTCTCAGTGGCGAAGAACTTTAGTCTTCCATTAAGACTTTGATAGAGTTCTTCAAAAATCAGTCAAGACAAAATTGAAAGTGATTATTTAAGCCTCTTCAAAAACTTCAAACCTGAAATTTAAAAACAACAAAAATGGCAAAATTAAAATTGATGGCAGCATGAATTTTCATGTACACAAACACACCATATAGCCATGTGTGCTTTAAGGGAAATGTTCCCTGTCTTACTGAAAGAGAGGCAACTTGTTATGATTTGTGCACACTTTCATGAAATACCAAAGAGGGAAAAAACCCTCCTGTCACTTGTCAGCTAGTTCAGTCAGTGCTGCTGTAGAGGTACCATAACATATGCACGTCCCCCTTCTGAAAATGTATCAAAAGGGGCTTTGGTAAACTCCTGTACAAGCATATCATATGTGCTAAAGCCAAAATGACTTAAATTCTATTCCCTGAAGGATCTGCACATCAGATGTATAACTGATTAGTGACAACTGACACAGAAACAGAGAAAATGCTCACTGTTAGGATGAACACACGATTCACAAGAAATGCTATCAGGATGGCATACTATACTTTCTGTATGCACGTAGAGTATGCCCCTCTCCTAGGAGAAAATTATAGCCAAAGAACTTTGCCTTTTAAGTACTAAACCCTCAAACTGACTGGGAAATATGTCTTAAAAATGCTTATCAATTTAATATGTTCATCATTAAAACCCTGAAAAGCAGCACAAACATTCCACTCTTGAGTTAAAAATAGTTCATTCAGAAATATTTCTCAAATACCTACTCTGTGCAGTGTGTACTTCACCAAAGCATAAGTGACAGAAAAAAATATATGCTGGTAGCATAAAAAAGTTCAAATAGAAGTTGATCGAGTTATGTACATGGCTCATATATTGAACAATTCTCAAAGATGTCAAAAATGTCAGAGATTTTGAATGGCCCTTCAAGAATGAGTAACTTAAACCAAGATAGTATTAAAGCATCCAAGAAAAAGATAATATTCACCATGTATATGAAAGACAAAACTGTAAAGCACCAAATTCTCTACCTAGTTTATTTTTATTTGTCCTTCAGGAAAGTCACAAGGGCATTTCACTACCCTAGGTGAAACTATGCCCTACCATTAAAAAGAATACAGAATTTAGGCCAGCCACAAAACAGACTTAAGAGAAATGATTTTTCTTCCTTCAAAAAATGTAAAAATATATTAGATGCATAATTTCCACAAGTTCTTACAATTGGCAAAAAATTATCTAATGTGTCCCTGCTTTCATTTGATTTTTTAAAGATTTTTTTATCTTCTTGAAAAGTTTTCTCTCCATGAATGTAGAGATGATCCATTTTATGATCCCTGCCTTACCAGGCCTCTCAATAAAATTTCAACATATACAGGTAGTTGGGTCCAAGGTCTCAGGTAGTCAAAGAAAAGACAGTCCTGGATTATTATGCCTCCCACTCCCCTCCCCTGCCCCCACTACATCTAATTCTGAATAGTTTGTTTTAGTTTTTCTTCCTTTGCAAGCTTACCTCCTGCCCCCACCTACCCAGTTCCCCAAAAAAAAAAAAAAAAATCTGCCAGTTTCAAGCTAGTTGGAAAGAAGTGCTCTCTCTGCTATTTTCTCTGCTTGTTCAAATCACATGTAAAGATGTAGATTAAAGAAAACATCTTAATTCAGTTCGCCTAAAACAAAATGCCTTATGTGCCCATCTTAAGTGCTGCAACAACTGCCAGCCGTGAAGAGACATGAATTACTGGTTGGGGAGGGTACAGGGCCAGTCCTGTCACATCGAGTCTGCACAGGATGAAGGAGGCAGCCAAGCACAGGTAACAGGCTCTCTTCTTTCACCCGAAGGACTTAGGGGTACAAGGGGATCCCTTCTTCCACATGTATTCTAAAAACCCTTCTTTTTCCTTTCCCCTCCCCTTGCCTCCTTTTCAGGTAGTATTTTCACAAAAAGTGGCTGCAGATGCTCTTTGTGAGATGGTGACATTCCCATCCCAACCCAGGCTGCTCTGCCTGGCACTTGCTCTGTTTCCTGTGTGCCACGGCCCTTCGGGAGCTCTGCTTACCCGCGCTTCCAGCCAGGATGCCAGTGCCATATTCTGATTACTGTGAGGAAGCCAGTCACTCCAGGAGGCTATGTATTTAAAGTTTTTCATACCAGAAGAACTGCACATAGATAAAGATGCCTTTCATCAGCCCTGTGAGAAACCAACACCAAAACAAAACCCTGGAGCAACTGAGTCACTTGCTTAAAGTGAAAACCCAAAAAGGCAGAATTCTAGGCCTTTATATTATAGTGTTCATTCTTAGGTTCTCTTTCACGAGCAGTGGTTTTTGCATTCTTCTCTTTACAAAAGGAAGAATAAGATCATGTAGGTTTTATATAAATGTAAAAAAAGAAAAAAAAGCCTCTCTCTCCCGCCTCTGGCACTAATATCCTTGGTATTCTGCTGTCTCTTTTGCCTGGTGTGTTTTTAGCATGTTTTCATACTCTGTGCTCAGTACTGTAACACATAATGAAGGTTTCCAATCTCTGCTTACGTTATTTGCCAAGGATGGTTTACAGAAAACATAGTCAACCTATATGGAGCGTAACACCTGAAGAATATGTCAAACTTATGAGAAAGATGTCCACAGGAGAGACTATTGCTTTAAAATATGTAAAATAAAATAAAGCAGCTCACATGCCAATTAACAGCTTTCCAGAACATTACCTTCTTCTATGTGAATTAACTGGCTTTTGCACCAGATCCTAATGTTAATGAAGGTGATAAAGAAACTGCAAAACATAAAGGATATATGTTACAAATCAACCTGTTGATATTTTGAATAAGAAAACTTACACTGCACCAAGTTAAACACTAACTATAATATAATATATGGCACAATATTCTAATATACTAAGGAAGTCCCTTAAGGTTTAAATTCTGATGATCTATTCACTTTTGATAAATTTTATGATCTGAAGTAGTTCTCTAATATAAAACGTATCTCCAACCACCTACTAGTTATGAAAGCCATTAAATTCTTGCAGATTGAAGGTGGAAAAATAAATTGTGTATATTTTAGACCCTGAATGATCTTCCTATAGCAATTTTAGAACAAACTATGAAGAATTCTGCAATTTTAATCTCAGTAGCTTCCCATTACTAAACAAGCAAAGCGCCACGATACAAATGTAGACGTTACATGTCATCTTGATCTGCTGCTTTTTTCTTTCATTAAAGCTTTAATGCAGCAATTATGGCTACGTTGCCCTATAAAAAAGGAAAAGGCAGTTTACTTTAAAAAGTGAAATTGCATAGCCTACTATTTAATTATACACAAATGTAAATGGCCTATTTTTCCATAACTGGTTATTACAGCACTGTTTTACTTTCTGAGTTTTCACAATCTCTAAAACCTACAAAGCTTCCTGCTATATAATTGTTTTGTTACATTATTGTTTTCATCTTATTTTTTCTTTTAATGTGAGTGCAGCGGGATAAATCTTGGTTTTAAGCCAGCCACTACTTCATCTACTTAAGCTTTTATAGATGAAGATTGCTGTAATTATCAGAATACCCGCTTATTTCTGAAGTATTATCCTGGCAACCTGCTGGCATTTACAACCAATTAACAAGCTTTGCCATTAGTTGCATAAGGGGTATCGCAGAGTAAACCCATTGTGTGCTAATTTTCTATTTTAGATAATCAGTTTGGCCATCCAGAATAGAAAGAAAAAGAAAAGAAAAGGTTTGACACTCAGTGGCAGACATGGAAAAATTACTGCGTGCCCCTAGAGACAAAGGTATCCTGCAACTCAATGATTGCTTCCTTGCCATCACTATTGGTTCTTAACTATTTCCCTTTGTCTCTTTTGGAAGAAAAAAAAAGTGGAGATTCAGCAAAGTAATCATGTCCTGTCTCACATGCTCTCTGTCTTTTAAAACTGACTAGCTTCTCTTGCTGTCCTGCCCATAATTTGACCAAATTGTACAAGTGTTAAACACCTTAAAAAAAAAGACAGAAAGAAATTGAGCACGAGTTCTTGGTTTTCTTTTTTCTTTTTTTTTTTCTAACAATTCCTTTCAACCTCTTTCCCCTCCTCTCCCCCATTGCTATTAGAGCAAATTAATGCACAGGCTTCCTCCAATCCGGCTGCCTTAAAATTACCCTGCAAGCTGGGTTTAGTTAAAGTAGTGTGTTGTTTTATTGCTCTGTTTAAACAGTCTCTGATATTAATATGTCCCGAAGTTTGGTCTAAAGCAAGACAAGAAGGTACAGTTAGTTATGTTTTGCTCTTAAAGCTCAAGCTTCACCACAAAAGGTTAAATGGCATCCTCAGACCAAGAACGTCAGTGTGGGGGCACAGGAGCCCTCTGGGACTTAGGTTCGGAAATAGTCTGTTACCCTGTATCTTAGGCAATACTAATAATTGTTTCATCCAAATTCTCTCTATGTCTATCTGAAAAGTTCTTCTAGGCAAAAAGCTGCCTCCTTCGCCCTACCCCCAGATGACACTGAATCAAATGCAACTCTTCTCTCTAGAAGAAAAAGCACAAACTGTCATTTTAAAAGCACTAGTATTGATCAGCACCCATACTGGCATTTGTAAAGCTCTTTGGCCACAGAGCTTCTTAAATTTCCATGCCAAGAGGCATTAAAATCATAGTGTTTGGCACCTCCAAGGTGAGTTAATAGGTTATCTCTATTAGCAAGCCTATCTTTAGAGCAGACCAGCACCCTCCTTGCTCTGCTCCTTCTCAAAGGACCCATCTAGGACAACACAGTTGTAAAGTGCCCATCTCTAAGAACCTGAAGTTGTTTTAACTGGAAATCATTGACTGCCTTCCTCTCCCCACAAAAAGGAAAAAAAAAATCTCTAAAAGAACACTCACTATCCCGTGCATCAAGTTAAAACTTCTAAAAAGCTCCTTTTGTCCAATAGTTTGGTCACAGATGCAGGTAATGAATGCGTCTAGAGACAGAGCCATATTATCAGGGCATGACACCACTATAACAGATTTTTCTATCTTCATAGTCAAATTCAAGAGTCGTTATGCCATTATATTTGAATATATCTTTCCAGCAAATGAAGACATTATTATGCTTCTCACAAATACAGCTTATTGAAATCAAGAAGAGACGTTCTATTCAAGGTTTGTTACACTCTCATCCTATTGTAAAATTCTTATGAAGAAAATCCTAGCTAACTTTTCCACTGTCACAGCATGAGGACCTAAATGCTCGTGTTTTGTGCACAGAACTACACACACACATGGACACACACACACACATCAGAAGTCACTTAAAAGCTTGGACAGGGACAGAGAAGTAAATAAAAATGTTGGAAGTTCTTTTATCATTATTTATATCTCTTGAATATTTCAGACAGTTATGTTAGTTAGCCCTGCTTTATTATTTTATATTTTTACCCCTATAGTTATTTTGAGAGGCTTTTATTCTTTAAATTTACTATTATGGCTGTATTAGTTTCTGATTTAAAAATTGCTGATTTCAGAACTTAGTGAGTTGAATTTCAACCTCACTTGATCTCGTGGAGCTGTGAAAGAGGACAGAGAAAAAAAACCTAAAATGACTTCCTGGAGAAGGCTGGAATTAATGGGATCAACAGGTAAGTGAGAGGAATATTCCCCAAGTCTTGTTCCCTCAACAAGCAAGAGATGATTATGAGCATCATCTCTGAAGTTCATGTTTTTCTCCAACTTTTTCTAGCTTTGTGATCTTGGTCAAGTTACCTCTCTGTGCTCAGTTTTCTCATCTGTAAAATGTGAGTGACAATAGCCACTTCATAGAGTTATCTTAAGAGTTAAATTTAATAATGCATGTAAAATGCTTAGCACAATGCAAAGCACATAATATATACAAACGCAATTTTGTAATTTTATCAGTGTGCTAATGATTATGCTAATCACTGCCAGGCTGCTCACATTGATCAGGGCAGAAGTCCTTACCACACAGAGCTTATGTAACCAAGTAAAAAATCCTGGCAGAGGCCAGAAAGGAAGAATTTAAGAATATTTCATAACACTTCCCCCTGAGCATAGGAAGAAACCAAGACCTGTGGTTTGGATTTTGCTTGTTAAACAGGTAAGCTTGTTTAGTTTGTTAAACAGGTAAGGCTAAAAAGATTGTGGTGAAGAAGAGCTAATCCCAAACATGATATACTCGTAAGCACATGCGTAGTATTTGATAATCATCTGTTAATTTTCGAAGAACTCCAGTAGAGTAAGAGAAATAAACAGCAGTGTATGGCTATTACTAGTCAGTATTTGACATTACAAAAATATAACTCAACTTGAAATCAGTGACAAGAGTTTATCTAATAACTGGAGATTTTATTTCAAAATTACTGCCATTAGGTGCAATAGAAAATTTTTCCCATAAAGAGAGGAAATTTGGTTTCTTTGCCTGTAAGTTTTATGAGATCAAAGACCCTATCTAGTTTGCTTATTGCTGCATCTCCAGCTCTCAGCCAGGGTTTAGCACAATTATTATTTGTTGGATGGATGAATGAATGATTTCATTTTCTGTTTATGGTATTTCTATCAACCGCTGGTCTTTAATAAATTATTAAGTCAATAGGTGTTAAGTATCTAGTGCTGTATTAAATATGGAGCCAAGAATATGAAGAAAATGATATGGGAAGATTTTATCTCCAAATAGCTTACTAAATAGTTTTAGAGCCTCTTTAGGGACTTCCCTGTGGTAATGTTCATAGGTACTAGAATGGCATTAAACTTTGCTGAAAACTGCAACAGTATTCTCAGCCTGCAATTGTTTTATAAACAACAAATCCAAACTTCTTGTTTCATGAAGACTGCAGCAAGACTGAACAACTGCTCATTAAACTCCAAAGTCTATTAAAAATCCCAAATATGCTTTTTTCAAGTAGTGGTTTAAGGTTTTGTTCAATTACTAGGCCAGCCCTTGTTGATCTAATAATCCGTCATAAATGTTGGAAAAGAAAAAGTAGCATCTGCATCAACACTAGACAAAGGATAACTTAAAATTGAATATAAGTCCATTTGTAAAATAAGCTGACAGTTTTCCATTTTAAAATAAAACCAGAACATACCTTACAACTTGAAAACTTCTGAGCCACATTTCTATTGCTGTCAAAAGGTGAAATTGACTCCACCTCTACAGCCTCATCAAAGATCTCCAAATGGCAGCTTTCAGCTGTTGAGAGTTACATTTCGATTATATTTGAGATGAGTTTTCTAGTGTGCTTTTTTAATTGGCAGGAGTTTAAGAAACACTTTTATATCACAAAGAGTTTCCTTTTAAATTAATGAAAGCAAATAAAATCTTGCAAGATTATCATTTGAAGTTCATATTTTGCTGTGTGATGTTAAATTAAATAATATCCCACGTAGTCATGGGAAACT
Source organism: Rhinopithecus roxellana (assembly GCF_007565055.1). Classification (NCBI taxonomy): domain Eukaryota; kingdom Metazoa; phylum Chordata; class Mammalia; order Primates; family Cercopithecidae; genus Rhinopithecus; species Rhinopithecus roxellana. The sequence continues at coordinate 85,160,894 of NC_044562.1, read as the reverse complement.
CAGAATAAAAGTATTGCAGTTTAGACTAAAGGCAGTAAACTGTGGTCTAATAAGTTATATCTTTTAAGATATCTGTAGCTCTTAAAGAAGAAAGCAAGTAAAGACAATTATGTTTCCAGTCCAATAATTAAGAGCACATTTTAATTGTCATTGTTTATCACTGTTAAGTGAAAGCAGCTTTTCAAGGGAATGTTAGTCCACAGAACGATATGAATCATCTGTGTTTCTTCTGAGTTATTTGGCTATTGACATGCAAATTCACAAGTCTCAATTCAGCCCCAATATCACTATTACAGGTTTGATCTATGGTATTAAAAAAATATCAATTCAATTCTGTCATTATGACCAAACTTGTCAGTGTCTTCATAAATTAAGTTCTTCTAAACTGTGGAATGTCAAACTCAATAAAATTTGAAAAGGTTATAGGGGATATGACATTCTTTCTAAAATGTCTACACATAATTTTTCACCAATGTAAAATAATTTCAAAACTGTATTTTATTTTCTGTTCTATTAATATATGACCAGGAGCTTTTCAACCACACACATACCCACACACGGAACTCTTGATCATTTTTACAACTTTATTTAAAAGCATTTTAAAACAGTCACATAGGTAAGGCTATGTTTTCAAGATATTTGTGGAAGGAGCCCAAATCAGAACAAAAATAAATAAATAAGTAAAAGTGCACACAGACTCAGGAATATGCTTTATCGTGTCACTACTTTTGACGGAGAAAAGAATAAAGGTCAGGAAAAGCAGGTGCATAGCACACCAATCTGGAAAGGGAGAGAAGTGTCATTTATAATGACACAAAACCCATGCTCACCGATGAAGTGTTCTGGGTTGGGGAAGCGCAACCATCTGAAATGGTTGCTGAACGTGGTGTCAGGGTATTATCAGAGAAGGACCTCTCTTCATTCTGTGGTTTATTATAGTGGCCCAAGCTCTCCCATCCTTGGGGCCTCACTTACTCCCATGTAGGAGAGAGGAGCTAGCAGGCTAAATGTCACTCTAATCCAGAAACAAGGTCACCACGTACATTCTGCTTTATCCTTTTACTTCCCCCTGCCACTAGCCTTAGTCCCAGTCCTGACTACAGACCCTCTTGTTAGCAACTTTACTGGAAGACAGCGAAGAGGAGAATGACAAATAGTTATAGTACAACCCAAAGCATAAGAATCTGGAGACTACTATTTCTTGCTAATACTAAAATATAAGGGAACTCTAGGGCTTGGGTTCAAGCCCTAGTGTTGCCACTTTGTAGCTGTGAGATCTTAAATAAGTTACATAAGCCATCTGTACTTCAATTTCACGCTCTGTAAAATGGATGTGAAGACAGCACCTATCTCATAAACTTGTTTTGAGAATTAAATGAGTTCTGAGGCTCCATGTAAAGTGCTTAGCGTAGTGCCCAGCACATAATTGATTCTCTATAAATGTCAGCTATTTTTATCATTATTGTAATGTGAACAATGTCTATCCCCTCGGTGCTGGCACCATCCCACCTCCCATTCTTATGTTGACCCAAAGCACCAGAGACTGCCAAAATAAGTTTGTGTCTCTGGACACATGAGTATTTAGATGGCTCTAGAAAATAGAACATAGCTTTACTTATTAAACACTGTCTGTTTGGGAACCCATTGGTCTTGCACAATGGACTAAGCCAAGATGTTGAGAGGGGCCCCAGTGGCCATTATGAACATGTATTGTAGTCAAAGTTCCAAGGGGTGCAGTCAAACAGACCTTGTTTGGAATCCCTCCTCTTCCATTTATCAGTTATGCAAACCTTTAACCTGGTCAAATTCAATCATCTTTCCAAGCATCAGTTCCTTTTCTTTAAAATGGAAAGAATTAAGTACTTGTTTGCAGTACTATGGGAAATTAAATAGAAAGTTAGAGAGCTAGAGACATGTCATTTATTACCTAGCACACGGAAAGCACTCAATAATGTAGTAGTATATTTACTAAAATCAGGAAAAGGTAGATTGTGGACCCAGGGAAACTGTGCAGGCCACATTATAGTCCCCCAAAGATGTCCATGCCCTCATCCCTAGAACATGTGAAGATGTTACATTACATAGCAAAAGGGACTTTGCAGATATAATTAAGGTTACAAACCTTAACACAGGGAAATTATCTTGGATTATCTGGGTGGACCCAGTCGAATCACTTGAGCCCTTAAAAGCTGAGTACTTTCTCCAGCTGGAGGCAGAAGAATGATAAGGTGAGAGAAGTCAAAGAGGTTCTAAGTATGAGAAAAATTTGCTGCACTGTCCCTGGCTCTGGGATGGAGGCAATCACAGGCTCAGTGAGGACTCTAGGAGCAAAGGTGGACCCAGCTGATGGCCAGCAAAGAAAGAAAAATTTCAGTCCTACAACTGCAAGGAATTAGATTCTGCCAACAACCCGATTATCTTGGAAGCAGATTCTTCCAAGAGCCCCCGGATAACTCGTCAACACCTTGATTTTAGCCTTGTAAAAACTTGCCACAGAGAAACCAGCCATTGACCAGGCATGGTGGCTCACGCCTGTAATCCCAGTACTTTGGGAGCCCAAAGCGGGCAGATCACTCGAGATCAGGAGTTCGAGACCAGCCTGGCCAACATGCTGAAACCCCAGCTCTACTAAAAATATAAAAATTAGTCAGGCGTGGTGGTGCACGCCTGTAGTCCCAGCTACTTCGGAGGCTGAGGCAGGAGAATTGCTTGACCCTGGGAGACAGAGGTTGCAGTGAGATGGCGCTATTGCACTCCAGCCTGGGCAACAGAGCAAGACTCTGCCTCAAAAAAAAAAAAAAAAAAAAAATCAAAAAGAAAAGAAAGAAACAAGAAACAAGCCATGCCAACACAGAATCCTGGTCAGTAGAACTGTGCAATAACAAATGTGTGTTAAGTGTGCAGTAATTTGTTACGGCAGTAATAAAAATTCAATACATGAATTACTAGTATAAATGGTATTTTACTTCTAGATTTTGATAGTCTCACTAATAACAATCAACACACTTGAAAATTTACTTAGTGGAGCACAGTGCCAAGCGTTTTACATATGTTATCTCCTTTTTACTTCACAAAACTCTGTAAGGTAGGGACTAATATAATCACTGTTTTACAAGTAAAGAAATAAACTAAAGCACAGGAAGGTTAAAAACTTGGCAATAATCACACAGCCCACCCATGGAGGAATCAAGATTCAAACTCAGGAAGTGGCTGCATAGCACATGCTAGTAACCGTAATATTGTGCTTCCCTCAGCACAGTACAGGGATTGGTGCATAATCTATATTTCATATTTTGCTGAGTTATTGAACAAATTAATGAATTGATACAAATAAATAGTTTATCTCTACTAATTTAACCAATCTTTTCATGATCTGATTTATTTCAAATACAAAATCAAGCCAACCAAGACAGTATTATTAGATTATTTTACTAGTGAATAAAACTAGGCTGTGGTAACAAATAGTCCCACAACCTCAGTGTGTCGGCATGACCAAGGTTTATTTCTCATTTATGCAAATTCTGTTCTGAGTTTGGCAGCACTCCAGGGCAATTGTCTCCCATACAATAACTTGGAAAATCTAGGTTCCTTAAATTTTGAGGCCATGCTGCCTCCATAGGAAGTCCTGTAAGTTGGTGATGTACAAGAAAAAAAGCACCTGGCTACATTACACATACTCTTCTACACTTCAGCCTTAAGGTAACATCAGTTATGTTCACAAAACCATTGGCCAGTACTGGTCATATATCACTCCCCTATTGCAAGAAGCCTAAGACATGCAATCTTCTACATGCTAAAAAGAGAAGAATCAGATATTGATGAGCACAAGAAAAATCAATCGAAATCATTAAATCCCACCATCTCTAGAAGAAATAGTTATTTAAAAAAAAATAACTCCCAACTTCCTGTATCAATTATGTAAAGAAACCCTATTTCAGCCCAGTCTGTTCAACATCCTGCCCTCCTATCTGCACTTCAAATTCATCATGACAAAGGAAAAGTTACCAGTTTTCATGTAGGAAAGGCTCTACCTCCTTTCTTAGTCTGTATATGGCCAACCACGGGGTAACAATTTAGGTAGCCTACCTGCCTTCCAGGGACTCTCAGACCCAGCGTCTGTCCTCACACTCCCCTAACTAAAGGACTTTCATAACTAATGTCAACTGGTATCAATCAAATATGTATCTACTCTCAGCCAAGACAATTCAACTATAAAACAAGACCAATTGAAATTTGTTTGGATTTTTTAATTATTAAAAACTTACCCCTGAATGTTATTTCAAAGTTATAGAAAGTTCCTCATCCTGCTCAAATAAGGCTTTTATAAGAATCTCATTTAGGCTCTTACTTCTTTTCTTAAATTAATTAGTGAGTAAAGGTCTTATTTTGAGTTAATGAAGGTGTGAGAAAGAGCAGGAAATGTTTTCTAATAAGTTAATGTACATATCCGCATAGTCTTGCTATTAGCATTCTGTATGTATAATATCACAAATCTGATAAATGCAGCTTAAACCACAGGGATATTGGTGTTCAACTTGGAGAGATTGACTAGATCTCTTATTTTAATGGAAATCTGCAAAATTGTAAGATTTCATGTTTTTGAAAAATGAAAAAATAAGTTTTGCTCCACGTCTGGAGAATGCTAGGAGAATATTTTTCTGTTTATTATATTTAAAACAATCGTTCTTAAACATCGAATGTATAGAAAGATGATTTTCAGAGTTTATTAAAAACAAAGATTTCTAGTGGGTCTCCTCCCTGAATGCCTTATTTAATAGGTGTTCTATGTAGCCCTAAAACTGCATTTTACCAAGTGATTCAGGTGATGTAACAGGCAGTGCTGCTCAAAGTGTCGAGGCTACAAAGTGTTTGTTTTCAGTCTACAATGAAATAAGGAACTCATGTCAGACTGTAAAAAATACATAGATTTCTCCATTAACAAAGTCTGGCTAGAAAAAAATTGTTAGCTACACTTGGTGTATTTGGTGATGAAGATGACTTATATTCTGGAGCAATATTTTGTCTTGAACAGACAAAAAAAAAAACAGTTGATAGGACAGAATTCATGCACATTCCATACTCTGAGGAACCACTGGTAGATGTCCATACTTGGAAAACCCAGCTCTAAGAATACTGAGATGTGGGCTTACCCTTTCCTATAAAATACATTTCTCTTTTACAAGTCACTATGAAGTCAGACCCTTGAGAATGGTATCCACCCTTGTCCTACTTCCTGCTTCCTATAATATATTACAATGTAGAAATACACTTGTGAGTCTTTCTGTGTGTTCTGATAAGGGCTATGTACATGTAGGCTTAAATAAACATGTCTAGTACTCAGTACAACTGCTAGATTCATTTGATTTTATCAATATTTTGTGCATATTCATACTGTAAATGGTCATTTACTGAAAAAAATAAGTTTCTGGTACAAAATATAAAATACTCTTTCTACTTCTAATGAAATCTATTAAAATCAGAATATCAATTAAAAATAATGAAATCTCAATTATCCCTGATTATGAAAATAATGAGTCAGCTTTAATCCAAACCACCAGATGAAATCATAGAATACATACATTTTTAACTTTTTAATCAATTTTAATATATTTAGTATTAAATCATACCTCTATTTGGAAAAAGCCACTTTTAAGGGCAGGATTCAAATTTATCATATAATACTATAGTATCCAATTTACAAAAAAGATATTTTCATGTCAAGGAATGTACCTGAGTATGAGTGAATATGAGTTTCTTATTTTATCCTTTCTTCATTATGAAATTACAAATGTATTAAAGGTAGAGGGGCAAACAGCATGACTTATTCATATTTATAATTCTCAGAGTAACTTGGACATAGTAGGGCTCAACAAATCAAATAAACTTAACAGCGAATTTAATTAAACTTAATTAATTGCCTATAGTATGCCTAATAATGCCCATTTTAACTTATTTTTGGTCCAACCAACAAGTATTTATTGAATGTCAACTATATTCCTCATACTGAACTGGATGCAAAAATCACTAAGACAAAATTCTTGCGAAGTGTTTGCATTCAAGTCTGTGTGACAAACTAAACAGACAATTACAATAGTATATGATAGTGCTAAAAGAAGAGTATGCAATAATAATAGTGGCCAACATTTCAATGGTTACGTGGAACCGAGTGGTACTCTTGGCACTTTTCTTGTTTTCACTTGCTATTCCTCAGAAACACAGATGCATTGTTTCAGTCTGACTTCTTGGATGCAAGCAACAGAAACTGACTCTGACTACTTTAGGCAAAAGATCAGTTCATTGGAAGACTTTTGTGCCCTTCGCAAAATGAACAGGAAGCTGGAAGTCTGGGCTGAGGTATAGGCAGGATTCAAGGCCCCTTAAAAGGACGAAGAAACAGGAAGCAGCAGCACAGCACCCAGCTAGCTGACGGCTGGAATTCCTGGCCAGGATGCCACCAGCATTATAGGCCACCATGGCTGCCACTGCTACTGTTATGAGAGCTTCTAGTCATGCTTCAGGCCTTGTCACTTCCTCAGATTTGATGTACCCAAAGAGGGTGTCTAATTGGCCAAAATCAACCATCAGTTGCCCCATGACAGTACTCGGGAAGTATACTAGTAGAGCTGCAATTTCCTAAAAGGCGGGGAAAGTGCTTGAAGAAATAACAGAGATTCTGGACAACCAAAAATTGACAAATGTTAGAATCACTGTAGATAAGACAAAGTCTAAAATAAAAATGGATTGTAAGAAAAGAGGGCAGAGAAAGGTATTTTGAGATAAATTAAAGTTAATGATTTTCTAAACTAGAATTGTAATTAGTACATAAAAAAATTGAATTAACTGCTGTTGTTTGAGGACACACCTAAATTATTTCACCCTATGCTTGAGCCATTCAAACTTGTAAAAACTGTCTATTAAATAAAGCCAATTGAGAATTAATTTAATACAATTTATTCATTCATTTAATAAACATCCATTCAAAGTCACTTTTGAGATAGCTATTGTACACACAATGATACAGAAATACAGACGTCTTCGGCCTTTCAGGTTCAAGAGTTTAAAAGCAAATTTAAGCATAACATAACTCATGTCACTTATTCCTTTTCATAGTAATAATGCTTTACATTTAAATGACATAATTTAACTAAGAATACTTCACTGCCCTTACTCCTCACAATACTTTCATGCTCTAAACTGAGAGTATTATTCTTTTCACTTTAGAAAAGTAAGTCACTTGTTTAAAGTTACACTGGCTATTTAGAGTAAGGATTATCAGAAGATCATTTATGCTCACCTTTACAAGTTACATTATTTACAAAGTCCAACTATCATTCCAAAACTCCTACTGCTTTAATAGAGTGTTATAGATGAGAATAATGAATAACCTGTGTTCCAGGATTGTCTCATACAAATTTTATTGTATCTGAAAATATTGGATGACAAAGTGCAAAGTGACAGTGAGTCAAGACTTGAAGTGTTTATAGAACTAATTTTTTCAGTGGTAACAGAAAAGCTTGAGAGGAAGGAAAGACTAAACCACACCTATAAATGGCAAATGAATCAGGCTGTGACTGCAGAGTTTTTTTCTTTTTTTATTATCTTCATGCAGGATATGGGCTACCACAACAAAAATAATTTGTGGTAATCAACTTCTACTGTTCATATAGTTGATGAGAACAAAATGATTATGTTACAGTCATTTATTTCACCCAGGACAGCTTGCCTTGAGTGAGAAAAAAACGCTTTTGGAGTCAAAGTTCACTTTTCACAGCCAGGGACTACTGGATTATTATAAAGATTAAATGAGATAATGTATATGAAAATACTTTATAAACGATAAGAGAATCTTAGGTGCACCATAAACCAGTGATGGGTGTGATAAGCTATCAGAAAGTCATCAACTTTTTAACAAATAACAAAGAATTTCAATGACTGAAGACTCAAAATAACTAGTTATGAAAAACTTTCAGTTTTGCTAAAACTTTTCCATGGTAAAAAGAACACCCTCTACTTTTATGATGCTGCTTCTGACACTAGAGTATTTTTGCATAACATATTTTAGAGATATCAGCAAGAAGAGGGTTAATGCCATCAATCTGTTGAAGAAAGTGACCTCTGTCCTGTAGTACTTTCTCATTCCTGACTTTGTCTTTCTCTCACCTGTCATATACCTTTGGCACCCCTTTGTCCCACATACTCATTTCAAAATCTTAATAGGACAGCAAGTCACAACCTGATCTTTAATTTTTCTTCCCAATGAAGTATGGAAACTGAAAACATTACAAAATTTTGCCTCTCCCAAGAAAATGTGTACATACATAATTGGAATCATTACAGTTGATAAGTCACAGTGTGATAAAGAGATGGGGTAATAATGGCAGAATTTTAGGCATCTGACAAATTAGGAAGAAAAGGATTATACGAGCATCAGAACCCTTCTGCTAAGCCTGAAACCACACTCCCTAGGTCATCATTTAGTTAAAATAAATTGAGGCTGAACAAAAATAAACTCTGGGACAATCTAACATTATCAAAATCGAAGTCACAACAAGCGTATGATTTGCAATAAGCCAGTGTGGTACACTATTGTTCTCAGAGAGGTAAGATTTCTTGCCCTCAGAGATGACTCACCCCACAGCCAGTCTGATGTGTTTCACCCACCTTAGTTTATATCTCTGCCATGGAGGACTAGAAATACAGTGGACATTTGACTCATGGTTTTCTTTTATTTTTCTCATACTCCCTTAGTTGAAGCATCATTGACTCTAAAAAGAAAGACAAAAGAAAGATATGTACCAAAACCTTAAAAGCTGCCTCAAGTTTCTCACAGAATCTTTCTGACATTCTTGAGATCTGCGGACAAAATAGCATATTCATTTCTACCACTGGGTTATTAGGAAAATGTTCAGTAGGAGACACAACAAAAATTTCATCTATTCAGCAAATATATATGAACCACTATGTGTCAGACACTCGTTCTAGGCACTTGATTTAAAAGGAAAATGTGAACCAGAAAACAACATTTATTAATTTCAGTGGGAAAAGTGACAAGTACTTTTTAATTGGATCTTTAGGTAATAATTGGGTAAAACTGAGATAAACCCAAAAAGATTATTAGGTGTCCTATCTAGTACACCCTTCTGGGCCATCCCTACCTTTTATTGTCTTTGAGTTATTTTCTCTGTCTGTGACTTATAGAAAATTAATAATAATGCATATCATTCTAGTTCATAGAAATACAAATAAGGTATGACCTGTGGAATGCAATTCATTGTTGCCTCATGTATTGATCCATTTTGCTTCTATTTGTAAATTCATTTCAGCATTGCTTATCTGCCTGTATGTGTATATATGTGAATTTGAATCCTTTTTTGAGTAGGTTGTAACATCTTACTGCTTTCCTCATTAATTAATGTAATAAAATCTTTAACACATGTTCATCTTATGTTTGTATAAGAATCATAATTATACTTTTTTAAAAAATTATCCTTTAACAGTTTATAGTAACTGTTCATTATAGGACAACCTACTTCAAAAAATATGTTTAGAAAGAAATAGTAAATTGTTTAAAGCTCTTCAAATGCAAAGTATTAAATTCAGGGAAATAGTATCTTCTTACTATTATGTGGTATTTTAAGGCATGTTTGATAAGGCCTCAAAGTACCCTCATATTTCTGATCCCAGATAGAGGAATAGAGCTGAGCTATGGTGGAAAAAAAAAAGAATATAAGATCTCTTGTTATTTTTTGCTTTAAAGAAATAATAAACTGCATTGTTGTAACTCAGTGTAAGTAGATTCGAGTAAGGCAATAGATATGGGTGCCAGAAGCTACTCATATCGTTCTTTAAAATGGAAATTTACCGTCTGCTGCATCACATGGACAAAATACAGAACTATTTTTCACAGCTTGTTCACTGAACAGATTATTGTAGAAAAAAAAAACTTTTACATTTTCTGCAGATTCCCAAATCTCAGTCAAAAAACTCTTGGCAATTTTTAGCAGTGAAACAGATTTCACTTTCAGATTGAGATACTCCATTTAGCAGTAGTCAGATGATCTTCCAAATAAATATAGACTCGTTTCACTCTTGATTTTATTTAAAAAAAAAATGTTTTCATGAGGTGTCTTGGAGGAAACTTGCACTTATTTGGTTTTCCCAAGCTAAAGCAAAGAAAAACTCGAAGGTCTAAAAATCAGAGTTAAATAAAAAAAGGAATGTTAAACTGAAAATGTTATTACAAATAATGCATGTTCATCACAGTACCAATAAATAAATAACCCTATAAAACTTTAGAATTAGTTGCAAAGATGCTACAGTCTTTTCTTCCCTAAATCTCAGCTCCCCAAAATATTACTAAACAGAAGTGCATGTGTTCGGTACAATATAACAGGCAGCAATATGTTGAGATACTTCACACAAAGAGGTCTCTGGGCCACTTTTCTCTTTCAAGATTAGCTCTATCACTTAGGTGTGAGGCAACTGCACTTATAAGTCTATTTATATAACCAGTTTTCCCTTAACTACCAGTTATTAATGCCTCAGAAAATAATGGCTTATTTCAAATTAAATACAACATTAAACCCATGACCAAAATCAGAATAATAATTTAATATAATCCTATTTCTGAGATCCCACTTCTATAGATCTATGCCTCCTCCCTAAATTTCTGTACTAAATTTTGCAAATGTTTTTTCTCTTCATGAAGGGAGGCTATACTGTAATGATCAGTAAGGTCCAGAGGTATTATCTTACTTTTATATTTATAAAAACAGATGATGTGTACATGAATACCACAGGATGCCCACTAAATTTCACCAAATTTTGTTGCTATTTTTAACAAGTTTTTACAGATTTGTTAAAAGTTCATCCCAGTGACATTAAAGATGATCTCAATCATAAGCCAAACAACCTGGAATTTAAAGCAGATGCTTTACCAAGTGGAGAAAACCAGAAATAGTTCATGCTACTAAAAGCATTTCATTATTCTCCTAATGAAAATTTTACTGTCTGAGAAGGATCCATTGTATCCAATCCCAAAAGCCGCATTTCTATGTTTAGTGTGACACAGAAGAATAGGTTAGTTTCTGAACTCACCATGACTCATTGAAAAATTTCGAAGAAAAAAAGCATTTTTTCATATCCTAATTATGATTTTATAAATATTTGGATAACATGAAAGAACAAATATTCATAATTATTTCTTAATAAAAATTTAAACTATTATCATAAAATGTATAAAAAATTGAATAAATCTACTATGTCATGATAAAGTGTTAAACTTTATAAAATTTTAATAAAACCAAGTTGCTTGGCTCCAAGGCGATAACTGAATGAGACCAACTTGCTCTGCTTTTGCATTTCAGTGTTGGCTTCATTCATAGGTCAGGGATAGAGGAGTGGGGAAGATGGATTCGAGAGACAAATGTAAAAGCTTAATACTCAGAAATTTTCCATCTGAACAAAATATTTGAAATAAACCTAAAGAATTTTTGAAATTGTAATTCAAGTAAATGGGAAAATGAGACCTTGCACACAAAAATTTTACCACCATCAAATAATATCCTTTCCTTCTTTCTATAAAATTAATCCAAATCTCTGTGCCTGCTTTTAAAAGACTCATTAGAATAAAACATATTCTGAACCTCAAACTGTTGAAAGTTGAGGCAACTAAAGAGAGTAACTTGGATGGATGAAGAAAGTGAAACACCACTTCTAGGCCCATATGGCCAATTGGCAAACCCACCATAGGGGCCAGTACTGAGCAAGTGACTTTGGGACTGAGAGGAGGACAGGAGGAGATGCAGAGAAAGAGTGAGAAGAGACAACGGCAGTTGTTCCTAATTTTTCTCAATGTGTAAAGTTTAAACAACTAAAATAAATAACAGAATAATTATAAATTGAGATATTCCTACATATCTCAGAAATTAACCCCAAATTCTGATCTTTTCTTGTAAGAACCATCTGTGAGCCCAATATATCAAGATAGATACTAACCCAAATCATAGTATTATAATAATAACCACAAGAGCTGTACCTAAAATTAAAGGATTCTTTTTACATCTTATATTGAATTTTGGAGCTTACACTCTTCAGGAATATATTTTGATGCTGGCTACTAGCCCATACTGCTGAAGTCAGTACTCAGCCTAGAGAACCTAGACCTGTTCAAGGCTATCTTCCTTATTGATGATGGTGCCTGCCTTCTGGATTGTTAAATGTTTGGTCTTATCCCTGTAGAGTGCCTTTATCAGACAGCTGAATTGAGCCCTTTATTAGAGTATATGTCATGGGATGAGTCAGCAAAGGACACACCAACTACCATGAGTCTTAGTCCATGCTTACAGCCTTGTTGCAAGACATCTTCTTGCATGGAAACGGATTAAGTCAATTCATCATAGCTAGACTTTAGCTAATAGCCCACCAAAATGCTCAGTTGACAGCCAGTGTTTCCCAGCAAATGAAGAAGATAATGAAAGCTGATGGTGTGGATGTACTGATGCTCAGCTGCCTGCCAGACACTCACAGCTAATGATGTAACACCACAGGTCTTAAGAATTTAGAGTATCAGGTACAGAAGTCAATTGGGATTTTCCTAAACAACTGTGGCTTTCACAGAAGACTATGACTGTGAAATGATGAGGCTACAGTTATTGTTGCTTTTCTTTTTTTAAAAGAAGACTAAAGATAAGAGGGGTGAAAGTGGTGAAATTATCCCTCAAGTAATTTCTATCATATGGCCCTTGCCCTGCTAAGGGTTATCTTTTCCTCACCACCCAACTTCCTCTTTACCTCTGGCTCAGCCACTCAGTCTCTGTGACCTGTAGATTTCCCTGACCTAACTACTTGTGCCTATGTACTTACTCGCTCAAACTCTTACCTCATTGCCTTGCCATTTTAATAAAGTGATTATACATTTTTAGTGGTTACAAAATATAGCATGCAAGAGATGAAAATCCCCTTGATCCTAAATGGGACACCTGCGGTAAATGCAAAGATAGCTAGCCCATATTGCTCACTCTCTCACTTTCTCTCTTCTCTTTTCTTGTCTCTTTGGCTTTTTTTTTTTTTTTTTTTTTTTTTCTTTTTTTTTTGTAATGGGAGAAAGAAGAGGGAGTGTTTTGCTTACTCTGAAATCCTTGTTCAGTAAATGATGGCTTTTCAACGTTTATCTGTTTTTGCGGTAATACCTATAAATTTCATTCCAGCAATTCCATTGCTTTCGATAGCCATTTTATTCTTCATTTTCTAGGTGACCTTTAACTGCTTCCTTTGTGCATGCCAAAATGCATTTCTAAATTTTTTGTACCAAAATTTGGGAATCCTACACAGAAAGGTAACATAGTAAGAATGTCAGCAATATTTTTTAAATAAAAAGGGAAATCAAGAGGCATTTTATTCTTAACTTTCAAAGTTGTGGGATTTTAGAACTTTTTGTGACCCAAGAGATCATCTAAACTAAAATTCTCATTTTACACATGAAGAAACCAAGACACAGAGAGCTCTGTCAGACCTAGAACTGCTTCCCTGTACTCTTCAAATATATTCCAATACCCTGTCTGGTAGACCGACAGCTTATTTTTACCTTTAATTTTCATTTTATTATATTCCAACAAACTAAGAAGTCAACATCAAGTCTGCAGTTACTTCACTTTGTGGGGACTTCCTTCATAAAATTTCTCACACCATTAAAAAAGTATCTAAAATTGTTATGCATTTATTTTATGGCTTAACTGTTCATAAGGACAATATAAAATATTATTCGCTGGCAAGAAAATTGGTAGTCACTGACTGTGACACATAAGGTAAGCCTTTTATGAGTTGATAATTTACAAGAAATTGGGTGCAAATGTATATTTATTTTTTATTTAGATTTTCATGGTCTCTTTTACTCCAAAGAATCATTTTTACATGAGTCTTTGTCCCAGGAAGAAATGCTGTGATTAAGTTTCACGGGCAGACTCACTGCTGCCCAGCTGATGAAATCCCAATTCTTTCTCAGTGTTTGGTAGCCTCTTTTTTAAAGCCGCAAGTTTGTGTTTTTAATTCAGAGCCTCCGAGGAAGCTATTGGGCATTTGAATGCCATCCTTACTGGGGCCCTGCTCATAAGAAATGACAGATTGTAAGAGGTATTTTACTAAGTAAATTACAAAATACAACAATCATTTGAAACTCTAGGGGGGAAATTAAGCTAAATGTCAATGGGATTCTCACATAAAGTTTACTGTAATGTGAGTCCTGACTTCCAGGACAACCTGGGTTTTTGCATTTGGAAGGGGTTTTTGGTCATTCCATTGATATCAAATCTATCAAAATGAGCAGAGATCAAAGCTCTGAATGTCTTGGCATCTCTGATTTTTGTTAAAAGTTTCCCTTGGCTTCCTGACTGGATGTATTATTCTCAACAGATCTCGGTGGTACCAATGATTCAGATTCTATAACCTGGCCCTTTTAATTAACCTGGGTATTGAAGCCACCTTTTGACTGTGAAGACATAATTTGTGTTAGTATCACAAATGATGGAAAGAAAATTATTAATAAGTAAGATTTAGAAAGAATGTTCTTTTGCCAGTTTTAACTTATTTTGTGCAATTTTCTTAATTCTGTCTAAAAAATCAGGGGAACGCTCAATAAATACATACAAAAAGGTTTTTTAATGTGATAAAAGTAAGAAAATTGAATAGTGAATAATTGTTCATTAAATCTTTCTTTCTGTCATCAATCAAGGACTTGTGCCCTAACCCACAAATAATTCACAGGCCACAAAAGAAGGCTTAACAATTTGGCAAAAACAAAATCTCTGTATCAAATAATCAAAAATCCCATCTCCTCACTTCTATGGTTGAGAATCTACTTTATTAAATAAGGCAGATTATTTTGTTTTTCATTCAAAGTAAACCTGAATGTTTACACTCTTCATTGTGATTTAGCAATTTAAATTAAAAATATGTTTTCTGCTTCTATTTGTCAGTAAATAATGAGCTTTGTCTTATTACATTTTCAAAGGCCAATGTTCTGCTCTCAACTTATCTTACCATTTTATTCTACATCTCTTAATAAGCTAAATTTTTCACTTTTAAAATGACTTTTCCTGTTCATCTACTACACAGGCTGCAGATAAAATCTCCATAAATTTACAATTGTAAAGAATCCCTTTTACAAGAGCAAAAAACCAGTCATCTTTAATGCATTGGGCTTTTTACAATTATACAACACATTTTTTATTTTACTTTTAGAAAAAAAGAAAATAATAATATCTTAACATTTATGTTATGCCATGCAATAAAAACAACTCATAACTTTTTCTCATATTTCACCAAGTTTTCTATTAGAACTTCTTCCTGGCTATTTAAATATGCTTAAACTAATGGTTTTCTGTAATTTGTCTTTTTTCTTTGGAAACATACCGTGCCATTGTCAGTTTTTAAAAAGAAGCAATTTTCTGACTTTTGAGATTGAGTACGTAGGTCAAGAAAAAATGACTACTGTTGAAAACCCGTAATTAAATAGAAAATGCAGCTGCACTTATGAGAAACTAAAATTAAGTTTATTAATACTTGATTCTGAAATGGGTTTTTGAATTTTGGGTTAAGGTTTCATTTAGAGCCATGCTTTATCTATACCCTATCTTTGCTGATTACTTTTCATAAGTAATATGTAGGAATATAATAATCCTACTTTTATGAAGAAACATTTCTGATCTATTTTCTTTTCTCCTTAAAATATCAATTTCAGAAGTATTTTAAAACAAACTAATGAAATATTCTGTCAATTTGCTTTTCTTTTGTGATTATTCTAGATAAATACATGTTCTCCCCAAACATTAAAACTGTATGTTCAATAAATACATTTTAAGCACAAATGTTTATGATCATTTCATAAAGGGTAGCATTTTAGAATATAAAATAATCAAAACTTTCTTTTTGTACTGATTTTCATCTTCATTAATTTTTCTAAATGTACCATATACCATTTCATTTTGTTAAACAATATTCATAAAGGAGGTTTACTAAGAATACAAGCTAATTTTTGAATTTATGAGATTACCAGATCTATCTGCTGTGTATAGCTCCTATTTGAACAATTCATCAAATTAGGTTGCGTTTAAAGAGTTAAAATATTTTGTACAAACACAAAACTAATAAACAAATAAAACCATTTAGAACAATTTAAAAAGTCATAATATTTGTCACTGCTTAATTTTAATGGTGCATTTTAACAAATCAAGATAAACACCCTTTAACCTCCCCTACAAAACTCTTGGATTGAAATCTGAATAACATTTACATAAAATTAGGTATAATGTGAAAGCCTTCTTAAAGCAAATGTGAGTACTATAAAATTATTTATGTATTGAAATAGTAGTAATCTCCATTTAGAAGCTGAAGCTGAATGTCAGAATATACATAAATGTTTGCGGCATCTTTAATTATAAAGCTTATGATTTTTCATAAGTATATGTTAAGTGGCACAGCAATATAAAAAATAGTAATTATTTAACTGCAAATATCTAAAATCTTAAGCTTTGAAACTTAGTTCTACTTTTGAAAAAATAACTTTTTCTGAGAAAGAATGTTCTTGTTCTGTTTTTGCTTTTGTTTAGAATCGTTTTAAACACATCTTCAACCAATGTGTTTATTTTTTTATTCTGACTACATGTACTCCAAAATGATAGGATAGTGGCTGGGAGACAGGGATATACAACAATATATTTTTCAATTACTACAGATTTATGGAAAGAAAGTGCTAGGAAGTGAGAAAAGCACCCAGTTTGAGTAGGAAAGAATTACAATAAAACTGGGGCTTTAATGAACACACTCGTCTTTGACATTCTGTGTCAGTCCTGTTATACCTGTGTGGTTTGGTCATTTCTGTTCATTTGTTAATGTGCTAAGGCTCTTGGAATTCTATTTTCCAGATGCTTATATTCCACAGAGGGAAGGAAAACTGATCCATGAAGCTGATATTTGCATAAAATGCAGAGGCATCTGTCACAGGCTTCTTCCTGGTTGAGTTCGGCATGCAGGGATTCTGCAGCTGCTCTGCCGCAGCATTAGGTCCCCATGCGGGCAGCGAGAGTCACCGCTGAGGACAGCATCTAGGGGCAGGGTGAGAACTTGCTCAGTTCATAATCAGCGTATTTACAATTATATTTTTGATAGGATGATGACATCACTGGTCCTGTCTCTATCTCTCTGTGTCTCTGTCCCTCTCCCACACACACACACAGACACACACACAACTAGCTCAGATTCAGCCCAAGAACAATTACAATTGACCACATTTTTCTGTAAATATGCTTCTTATCAAGGTCGTGATAAATTAATCATAAGCAGGTTGTATAGCATGATGTAGCACAGAGGGTGGAAATCGGAAGGCAAGGTTAGGCTTATTAGCAGACCTTTATTTTAGGGGAGATTTTTGTTGTGTTTGTCTTTGGTTTTGTCTCATTTTCTCTTGAGTCTAATTAAAAACCTATCAGTGTGGGTATCTTTGTGCCCACTTCACTCACAGAAAAGAAACATTTCCTCTATTGCTAAAGTCAATTGTAAAATCAGAATGGATCAGGCCGTCATGGTGGCTCAAATAAACTGTAAAGAGGTATACTGCAGTTTCATTATGTTTCAGCATTTATTCCTGCATGACACTCAAACCAACAATTACAAGTGTCAAGTTCAGTGACCAAAAATGTCTATAAACTCCATGACTGCATTGTTGCACAAATGTAGATATGATTTTCCACAGATAAATATAAATCAGTTAAAAGCCAAATCATTTGTAATATTTTTCAAAGCACATTTTAAATATATCTCAAAGTGTCTGATGTAGTAATACTATTTATAAAATACTTGGTATTAGTCTACCTTCATTTTTCAGTGCCGACATATTCACTATGACCTGTTTCCTGAGGATAGAGTTACTGCAATCTGTCTGACAAGGCCTTTGTGAGTAAAATGGCACAAAGAAGCAGGCATAGCAACCAGTTAACAAATTCAGACTTTGAAATAATAACAGTTCTTTGTAACAAACTGGGATAATTGGACTAAAAGTTTCTCTAATGCAAGTTCATCAGTAAGCAGTAATCAGATAGGAGGCTTCTTTGAAACTTTTCTGATTCATAAATAATATAGTAGTTTACAAAGAGGAAGTTTGTGGGAAGCAGCAGTAAACAGTCTCGCAATCCATCTGTTATTATGGAATCCAGAAGAGCTGAATCAGGATCCACGTTGTTTATGATATAAAAGATGCTTGGGAAATGTTGCTGAAATAATTATTAACCAAAAATGTCATGTTTTTACTTTTTTAGAAGTCTGAGTCATATGTGGTTGTGATGAAACGTACCCACCTGTGTGAATAAATGCAGGAAGTTTACCTGGATTAATAGTTTAACAGAATACCAAATGTGGTGCTTAAAAAGTTTTTAAATAGGCATTGCAGAATATGTTCTTATTTTTTTAATTACTGGTTAATTTTTCAAAATTACATTCAAATATATTCTTTTTAAGCATAATGTGATTCTTCAGAATATAGCTTTAGAATTCCATTTGATAAAAAATGTGATTAAATTCAGTACTGAGTATGAAATTAAAATAGACAAAGCTAAAATTGTCTTTCTACTCTGTCTCTCGACCTTGACCTCACCCCAGTTTTTCTCCTCACCAACAGCTCTAGCACACACACAAACACACGCGCAGAGAAGCAGAGAGAGGTAAAGGAAAGGAAAGATTTAGGGTAAGACTTGCAGTGTTGCTTCCTTTTCAGGCCCAGGAGTTATTCCTCAAGACTAACTTTTTTGATACTTATTTAATTTTTCAAAATTTTGCAAAGAACAAATAAAGAAATTTCAACAGTGAGACCTGCCTTGTTTCAGATTTATTCTAAATGAAATCAAAATGTTTTTCCTTGTACATCTTTCTGTCTGAAGCATAATAATAAATACATACATCCTATTATAGTAAGATAAGCCACCACAGCTGGAAAACATGGTTGGTAATATACAACCAGAGCAGAAGTTTTAACATCTTAAAGCAATAGCAATACAATTATGTCTATGGATTTCCAATAATACTAACTTCGAAATGTAATACAATTAATCCATCACTTACCCTTAATTAGCTAGAAATAGATTTTGCTCATTATGGGGAAAATAAACTAAAAACCTAACCAAAATAGAATGCCCAGATGAAGATGCAGCTATATTGACCATAAGGAAAGTAACAGGTATATGGATCTAAAACATTGATCATGTATCATTTTTCTTGAGTTTCAAATTGGTTTGAGATTTTTTTTTTTCTGTATGTTATAGAAAACCTATAGAACAAAAATCTACACATAATCCTCCTCTAAGGGCATTCCACTGGGCTGAACCATACAGAAACCAGCTTGAAAAACAGGACTTTGTTATCCTCTGCCTGCAAACATTGACAACAGTGCCATCTTCTGGCTCTATAAAAGCAACTCCTGCTTTCTACTTTTGCCAAACTGCAGAAAGTTCTTTCTTCCGAGAATGAACAATCCTCAGCCAGGTTTTCAAATACAATGGTCTTTATTAACAAGTGTGAGATTGCACCTTTATAACTAGGACCAGGACAACTTAATTCCTGTGTTTCTTTTCCTTTGATGTATATACCTTTGTAAGTAGTAAACTCTTTATTTCTAACTCTTAATTCTCTTTCTCACTCATCCATTCTTATCTTCAATTTCTGGTGTTTTACTTAACCTTAGCCCATGCCTACCTACTTGTTTTGTTCGAAGAATTTATTTCTCTCTATGTAGTTCTAAGTATGTGTCTCTACTCCTTTTGTTCTCTTTGATCTCCACAGCTGTATTGGTGATGTTTATTTGGAATTAATTTCATACCTTAATTCTGTACCCTCTAGTATTTCTTTTTCCTATCTCCTCGTGGCTTTCTTTTAAACCTCCTCTGTATTTTTCTAATGTTGTCCAAATTGGTAAAATTTAACAATTAGTAAAATGTAAATGAATAGCTGTAATTGCTTTAAAAATCTCATAGCCATAAAATACTATCTGCTGTTGATGAACGTTGGAAGAAAAACTACATCTTTTCATGTACATTCGGCAACAGATAAATAACCAAAATAGTAATGTCTCTTTCAACCTTTCAATATGTTCAGTACAGTTAAACACCAAATGGAGTAATGGTAACACGCAAGGGGAATTCTGCATCTCCGTAACAAGTTTAAAACTACAATTGAAAGAGGAATAGCAGTGCTTTGGACAGGATAGGGGATCGACAGACACTGAATGAAAAATAATTAGGTGATCAGCTCCAAACAGGGACACAGGAAATGACACAGGTGAATGGAATACGAGTTTGTAGAAAGGAGGGCAGAATGTGTGTAAATTTCCTAATCAAATGAGTGCACAAAAGACATTGGAGCTTTTTACCCTTCAAAAAAAAAAAGTTGCATTTTTTTTTTAAGCACTAAGCTTGTCAAATTTTAATCAGGGAGATAGACAAGTGACAGCTGAGGAATAGTAAATGATGAGAAATTTTCAGTGAACAAAAGCTGAGTGAAAATGGAGAACAAAAGCTGAAACAGGGAAGTGAGCTAGATGGTGAGGGGAAACGGAGGAGAAAAGGGGAACAGCCAGGGCGAGACCACAGAAACCCAGGTGGACCAAAGCTCTTTGTTGAACCTTGTGCAGGAAGAAAAGAAACTGAAACACTGGTTGTTGCCCGGGGCTTTGTGAATCAAAGTAATGTGCTATCCAGAGCAAAGTGAGGAAAACACAAAAGAGCAGATTTGAGGGTCTGCTAACCTGACTTCAATGGCAAGTGAATTATGAAAATTCTTGCAGAAATTATAACCCAGCCACACAATGCCACATGGACGTACCTCCTGCTTCACAATCAATGTATGACAGCGTCGCTCTCCTGCAAGTCCAGCAGTTCCCAGACTTTGCACCTTAGCATCACCTGGAAAGCTTTGGAAAGTCCTGATGCCCACATCACACTCTCATACAAACTATTTAAATATGACTTTCTGGGGGCCTAGCAGGCTTTAGTATACACATTCACAGATCCTCAGATCAGTCCAATGTGTAGCACAGTTTGGGAACCACCAAAGTAGACTAAAAATATTCCCAAGGGCAAGGTCTATAGCTCGGCCCCTTTTGTTACCTTCAGGGTATTAGGCACAGTGGCTGCATTACACACTCTTGTTAAGGGAAAGTAGTAAACATTAGCTTCCACCTTCCACCTTTGTGTGTGTTTCAGAGTCATGGACTTTCCTTCCTTTCTCCTGAACTTGAGAGTTGAATATTTCTGCTTCCTAATCCTATGACCTAGGACGAGCTACTTAACTCTCTCAGCTTTAGTTTCTTCGTTTGTGAAGTGGGCTTTATCACAAAGCTGTTGAGAGGATCAAGAGAGATAATGCGAGCAAATCCCTCGGCTTAGTGCCTGCCAAATAGTCAACGCTCCAAAAATGTCAGCCGGTATTATTATCCATTTATTCATGAGTTAATTCCCTGCCAACATAAAGGATTTTTTAAAAGTCTTTTGAGAAAGAAAGTATCAAGAACTTTATCACAGCAGCCTGAAAAAGGGAAGTCCAAGAGACAAGGGGAAGACACAATCTTTTCTGACAGGTTAGGAAAAAGTTGAAGATGCATGAAGGATGGGATATTTATATTAAATCCAACTCAATGCCTTATATTTTAGCCCACGGTTCCCAATTAAAGAAGGTGAGATTTAGAAAATCAATCAACAATTAATCAGTTGTTTGGAAAAACAGAAACATGCTTCAAGGGAGGGAACATTATAGCAAGTGAAGACCAAGTTTAGGATCCCTCACTTCCCTCTGTCCCTTAAGCCAGGCCCTTGGAGCCTAGACAAGTGAGCATGTGCCTGGTGTCCAGTGGCCCCTGTAAGGCAGTGTAGGTGGAAGCTGCCCCACTTGCAGCTGGTCAACCCAGGAGACTTCGCTTTGTCTTCATGTGGCCAGAAATTCCTCCTGAAATAGAGCAACTCCTGAAAACAGGAGACTCTGATTTTTTAACTGCCCCTGTTGGCCTCTCTGCTACGGTTTTGGAGACCCTGTACAAGTTGTCCAATTGCAAAGAACTCAGTTATTGCACCCCAAATGAGGGGTGGGCACAGCAGCAGAAGTGTTGGGGCAGGGCTGCCAGGGCAGAAGAAATTGCACTGTGAACAAGACGACAGCTTATAATTGAGTTAAATGTATTATCTTTAAGCGGTTGAAGTCTGAAAGGCAAATTAACCTAAGAAGCCCTCCATAACCATTATGATGGGGTAAAAAGCAGACCACTCTGGGTAGGAAGGGTTTCATCAAAGGCCAGGAAAGCTAGATGATTGGCCATTATGTGTAAATTGGAATCTGTTTTCACAATAAGCAACTTGTTAATTTTCAATGAAATTATTTCAAAGAAATTTTAGCATTTCCTGAACTCTCCTTATTTGCCTCTATCCTTTTCTTTCACCAGATGGACATAATGTCAATGTTTAAAAGGAAGTATTTATGCCTTTCTTTCAACAGTTAATTACTACCTGTCAGGCAGTTGAAGATATCAGGCAAGCCTAAGCAGGGTAAAATGTGTCACTTTTCCAGGCAGAAATTCACTTACTCAACAAATGCATATCGAGTACCTGACGTGTGCAGGGCACAGAGGTTGTTTCACTGGAAGCTGGTCAGCAAACTCAGACGGAGAGCCCATTGCCCTCCACCATTCTAACCTTACACAAGCAAGGAAGCAAGATGTTATGGATTGGATTGTGTCTCCCCAGAAAGTATCTGTTGAAGCGCTAACCTTCATTATCTAAGAATGTGACTGTATTTGGCGATAAAGCACAGGTCCCTAAACCACCCCCCACCCCTCTCTGCCACAGACCAGTACCAGTCTGCAGTCTGTTAGGAACCAAGTTTCACAACAGGAGGTGAGCAGCTGGCAAAGTGTCATCTGTATTTACAGCGGCTCCCCGTTGTTTGCATGACCGCCTGAGCTCCTCCTCCTGTCAGATCAGCAGCGGCATTAGATTCTCATAGGAATGCCAACCCTATTGTGAACTGCGCATGTGAGGGATCCAGGTTGCGAGCTCCTTTTGAGAATCTAATGACTGATGATCTGTCACTGTCTCCCATCACCCCCAGATGGGACTATCTACTTGCAGGAAAATAAGCTTAGGGCTCCCACTGATTCTACATTGTGGTGAGTTGTATAATTATTTCATTATATATTACAATGTAATAATAGAAATAAAGTACACAATAAATGCAATATGCTTGAATCATCCCCAAACCATCCCCTCCCACCCTGCCTGTTTGTGGAAAAATGTTCTGCCACAGAACTAGCACCTGGTGCCAAAAAGTTTGGGGACGGCTGAGTTAGAGCCTTTAAAGAAGTGTTTAAGTTAAAATAAGGCCTTTGGGGTAAGCCCTTATCCAATCTGCCTGGTGTCATCATAAGAGGAGGGAATTTGGACATGTGAAGCCATGTCAGGATTCCATGCACACTGAGAAAAGACCATGTGAGGGCATAGTAAGAAGATGGGCATCTACAAACCACGGAGAACGGCCTCAGGAGAAACCAATTTTGCCGACACCTTGATCTTGCACTTCTGGCCACCAGAACTGTGGGAAAATACATTCTATTGCTTAAGTCACCCATTTTGGCTTATTTTGTGATGACAAAAATATTTTGTTATAGGAGCCCTAGCAAAATAACATATAAGCCAAATATTTATAGGACCAAAATGCCTTAGTTCTTCCTCATGCACAGAAGATCTAGGTCCTTCAGGTACCATTTTGTGTCCTCTTTTTTCTGGAAGTCCCAGCCCTAAATTAGTCCCTGAATCCTCTAGACAAAAACTCACTACTCTTTTCCTGTAACAAAGGAATTTGTGTGTGTGTTTGTGTGTGTGTGTGTGTGTGTGTGTGTGTGTGTGGTAAATATCCCATAATCAAAAACTGTTTCTTAGTGAGTTACAGAGACAAAATGCTCGAAAAAGTATGTGCCATCTTGTTACATTCTCTTAATTCCCTTTAGAGTGAGTACAATAAAGTAAAACTTCATTATATCATGGAATATAGTTTGTAGAAAATAGTACTACTTCTACATTGAAAGATTAGTTCTGCTTGGATCCAGTACACATGTCATATTTCTGGAAAGTCATTTGACACGAATCAGTCTAAAAAATAAAACAAGCAGGTGCGTAATATATTACCCAGAATAAAATAAACATGGCTTCATTTTTAAGTGCCAGAGTATTTCGTCCATTAAATCTCCATCAGCTACTGCATGCTTGGCGCCCTCTTGTGTCCATTTTGGGATAGGTTTTTTTCGTGGAATTTGTGAGCCATTCACCCCACGGCATCCCTAATTCAATCCCTCAAAACTACAAGTGAGCACACTATAGAAATCACTCTCTTCCTTGTCTACATAAATTATACCAATTGTAAAAATACTATTTGGTTAAAATATATGTTATAAGATTGCAAATTTTAAGTAAACATTTCTATACCCATTTGACTTCCTGAATATTTGAGCTTTTTTCTGTAGATCATCATAGAGACAAGTTTTTTCTCTTGATTTTATAGTTAATAGATATCCATATTTATTTGTTGATACTTCAGCATTTTAGTTCTAAAATGTAGCTCCCTCAGGTATCCTTTAAAAATTAATTTTTAACTCAGATTTCCACTGAAAAATATTATGTAAAACACTTTTACAAATCAAACCATAAAGCATCTCTGCCATGACTATATCTGTACAGTTTTGTTTGAGATACCAACTGTTAATACCATCATTGCTATTTCCACCAAAAGGATGAATAAATATAAGCAAATTGCCAAAACATGACCTCATGCAAGTTAGCTTAGTACAATGGTGATTACGGTACAAAGGTCACATTGCATGTTAAAGTTAATTCCCCAATTCTGATCTAATAAGGCACCCACCTTGGTTATTTCCTTGTTTGGTGTAGACATCATAAAATATGAATTGGCATCTATATCACAAATCATCGGGGCCTATCCCTATTTCTCATTACTAACATTTAGTTCAAATACCATTCATCAAAATCTAACCACCCGATTTACATTTCACTGTACTCAGATAAATAACCATGTTCATCTGGGGCATGGGCTTTATTTCTCCTGAAGGCATAATTAGGGCTAGGCGTGGTGGCTCATGCCTGTAATACCAGCACTTTGGGAGGCTAAGGTGGCAGGACAGCTTGAGCCCAGGTCAAGGCTGCAGTGAGCCATGATTGTGTCACTGCACTCCAACCTGGGCAACAGAGTGAGACCCTGTGTCTCAAGAAAAATTTAAAAATGTAAAAATAAAAGCATCATTAAATTCTCCAGGTAAATTCATTAAACTTTACTCCCTAGGCGAGGGACTGGCAAACTGACAAATAAGTACTATCTCAGAAGCTTCCAAAAGATGCAAAGACAAAATAAATACCTCATAAGTCATAAACAAGATGGACAACTGTTGAGAACAAAGAGAAGCTACTTGAAGCTGGAATCAGCAAAAGCTGCTGTGAGATAGAACAAGAACCTTTGACAGCAAGGCATGCACCAGCCGGGGACCTTGGTCAGATCATCAACAGCAAAACAGGGATAATTCTTACCATATCCATTGTTAATGGGATAGCACATAAGAAATACTTAAAGAAAAGGGTATGAGTAAAAAGATGCATTTAATGAATCAATGCCATTTAGATATTTAATATAGAGTTAGAGGTAAATATACAAATAATGCTTTTATTCTTTCAGACTCTGAGAGTTAGTCTAAAATTACAGATAAGTGCAAAATTACAGACACAAACTCAGAATTCACCTTTTTGTGGGGGAACATAGGAAGAAGGTAAAGCAAAGTGTCTGTGATTTTGTGTCAACCTGGTTAGGCCACAGTGCACGTTTGTTTGGTCAAACATCAGTCTAAATGTAGCTGCAAAGGTATTTTTTAAAATAAACTTTGAATAAAGCAGATTCACCTCCATAATGTGGGTGAGGCTTATTTAATCAGTTGAAGGCCCAAATTCTACAGCAGATTTTGAAAATGCCAATATTCATAATGGCATGAGCCAATTCCTTATAATAAATATTTATTATGCACACTCTTTCTCTCCACACACACACACCACACACACATCCTTTTGGTTTTGTTTCTCTGGAGAACCCTGGCATACATACTCATATGTTTTATAAATATATATTTATATTTACATATATATATATCTTACACATACTCTGTATGCATATATATGGACGTATGTGTGTATTTCTCATAGAACCAGGTCAAAAGCATCCTTGACAAGGGTACTTTTATAAATAGGTTATAGCATTCTGACAAAGCAGGAGTTAGATGAGGATTAAGATGTTACAACCTTCTCCAGGCCTGAATGAAACTATGGCCTGAGCTTTTCTAATTCCGCAAAAGCTTGCCTCACCCAATCCTCACTGCAAGGTACCAGGTCACTGTGGGTCACGAACCCCTCATTACACTGAACCTGCCCCTCCTCCCCTCCCCACTCTCACCCTCTAGCCTGTGACCCCCTTTGCCTATGACAGTGTCCTCTCTTGTCAACCTTATTCCAGTCCTCTCCACACCCTTCTCCCCAGCGTGACTACCACCTTCTCGCCAGAGGAATCAAATCACATCACTCCCTTAAACCTTTGGGTGGCTGTCACTATGCCTCTGTCATTGTCATTCTTTTAAAACATAATTACTTGTATTTTCTCAACCACGCCCCCATTGTGTACTACTCCACACCTTTACAGAAGTGGCTACCTCTTCTTGGAATGGACTCCTCTTGTCTTCTCTTGTCCTTCTCATGCAAACCCAGTACAAGCATCATCACTGCCTCTGAAAGGCTTCCCAGCCAACCCCTCACAGCAGGATTCCTCACTGCCTCTTCCAGGAGGCTGCTTTGCATTGCACCCTGTGATAATAATCAGCCCCTAGTTGATTCATCGTTGCCTACCAAACACATGGCCCCAGTGCCTGGCACACAGTGGGCCCTTGCTGAGTGTTACTTGAGAGAAGCGAATTGAATTCATCAGATGCCTCGACACAAGCTGCCACCCTGATGACCTATTAGCGAGAGGGCTGCAGAGGGTGGGGAAGGTATCTGTTCACATCCCTAGCTGGAGCCAAAGAAAAGATCTTCCATCTTTCCTTGAAGAGTCGTCAGGAAATCTAAACTTAATGATCTGGTGCCTGCCTAGCTGGGACAAGGGTCACAGGAAGGCAGTGCCTGGGGAGGGTATAGGGCTGGAATTAGGGGATCAGAAAGAAGACAGGATATCCTGGACTGACAGAAGAAGTGAACTCAAGAAAAAAAGAGGCCATCAGGCCTGAGTTTTTGAGAGAAAGATCTGGAGTAATGTAGAACCTGGGAAGTGGTAGCACAAAATAATGGTGATGATAACAGCAGCCATAAGCAAGACTGAAATAGAATGTGTGACAGAAGTTCAGGGGTAGCAGGAAGAGACAGTGAACGAGAAGATACAACTGGAAAACCTTGTGTTGATGGGCAGTGAACAGCCAGCAAGTGGAGAAGAGAGTGGCGGGTGAAATAGTTTTGTTTTTAAATCAATAACTTGTCTTAAAATGATAACTGAACTTGCTATTAACTTTATTTCATACTCATCTTTTTTTGTTTGTTTTTAGTTTAGTTTGTTTTGTTTTTTGAGATGGAGTCTTGGTCTTTCAACCAGGCTGGAGTGCAGTGGCGCCATCTTGGCTCAAGCGATTCTCCTACCTCAGCTTCCTGAGTAGCAGGGACTACAGGTGTGTGCCACCACGCCCAGCTAATTTTTTGTATTTTTAGTAGAGACAGTGTTTCACCATGTTAGCGAGGATGGTCTCAATCTCCTGACCTTGTGATCCGCTTGCTTCTGCCTCCCAAAGTGCTGGGATTACAGGTCTGAGCCACCACGCGTGGCTTCATACTCATCTTTTATAAAAGCTTCTTTGGGAATCATAAGCCCTCATATGACACAACTGGATCCTCTCTTTGAAGTGTCTATGAATTTTTCATGGTTTCCAACATTAATTGTATTATTTTTTTATCATCACTTCTCTTTTTGGAAACACTCCTAAAAATGTTTTAGAATGTGGGCATGGAAAAAATTACATTATCTTAAATTAATATGAATGAAGAAGGTAAGAACATTCAAGGAAATGGCAAAGAGGGAATTAAATGCAAATTTTTTCCAGGTAACTCCAGCAAACACCAACAAAGCGATAACGTGAGAAATCAATAATCTGTTTCTTCTTTGTCTATAGAATCAAGTTGGTTCAAAAAAGGAGCCAAACGTTTTACATTAAGAACAACTGGCATACTAAAATAATTATTTATAAGTAATAACATTGTTAGTCTGAAACTTTAGATACCAGTCCTGACTCTTAGGACTGAGAAAACACACTTGGCCCAGCTCAGAAGCCACTGAAACACTGTGGGTTTAGAGTCTCATGTCAAGCCCAATCCCTTTGCTATTTGAGTTCATTTATTCTTGGCAAAATATAACTTCCTGCCCCTAAGAAGAAAGATTTTTAAAGTCTCATAAAAATGATTCCAAAGTTTACTTGGACTTCAAAAGGCTCTTACAAAACAACATTTTTATTAGTTAAATTTATGGAATATGGCGCATAAGGATTACATTTTCTTTTATCTTAAATAAGTAACAATTAGGGCAAAACCAAAGGGATGTGGAGTTT
Organism: Rhinopithecus roxellana; assembly: GCF_007565055.1. Lineage (NCBI taxonomy): Eukaryota > Metazoa > Chordata > Mammalia > Primates > Cercopithecidae > Rhinopithecus > Rhinopithecus roxellana. The sequence continues at coordinate 85,132,180 of NC_044562.1, read as the reverse complement.
GGAGAAGCTTGGCAAAGAAGAAATCCACAGGGGACCACTTTGCCATGAGTTACAGGAAAAATAGAATCTCCAGAGAGGGAGTGTGCTCTCTCTAGGAACTCTAGAACTGGGGCACTGCTCAGTTTTTCTTCAGATCATCAAAGCCCAGCGCTTACTACCAAGGGAGGCGTCCTTACACTAAGGTCTCTATATAATAGCCCACATCAGGTCTGATCCAATACCAGAAGGCAAAAGGAACCTGATAATGCGTATTGCTGACATCTTACTGGGTGCTCATGTTTTTCAAAAGATGAAAAGTTTGAGTTACCTTCTCCAGTAAAGACTGAGCATCAGCAGGAAGAGCTGAGGTGTGAACAGGAAAGCCCCAGGTCATGAGCCTTCCTATTTTCACAGCCTGGGCAATACCCAGTCTCAGAAAGAAGATCCCAGGAATGTGGCTCACGCCTTCCCAATGTCCACTCTGCTTGATTATTAATCTTTGATTATTAATTTTAAGTGCTGGGTTAGGTTGAAAATCTTGACATTTAGCACACTAGATTTATTTAGTATAATAGATCTCTGCTAACCCAGCATTCATTGTGTGACTTCCTGAAGATGCCAGATTGTTTAGGAAAGCAAAAATCATCGTGACATTAAGTGTTTACTAATAATCTGACGACTTATAAAAATTAGTCCCTACTCCAGGAGTCCTCCTGGCTGGGTCCATCCCCACATAAAGTCAAGGCTTTGTTCATTAATTTTTCCCCAGATAGTCTGCTGTTGGAAATGTCGAACAGTATATTGCTGAATACTGCAAACTGATATAAGTCTTGCAAAAGATGCAGGCTTTCACAGAGCCAGTGAAAGTGACATTGGTGGATCTGCCGGAATTGCAGGCAAAACTATTCCATATCCTGCCCTGGAGGTGTCTAAACAGACAGCTGCAGAGAGGGACTGCCAAGGGCCCCAGGTGTGATCAGGGAGAGCCAGTGCCAGCAAGGCTGATGGCTGAGAGGGAGAGGGGAGGGAGGGGGAACTCAGAGTTGGTAAGCAAAAGGAAATCACTCAGGATGGGTTGGGAACATCCTGCAGGTACCAGAAAATGAGGATAATGTGAAAAATATAGGGACAGTGATTAAAAAAAATCAAAGGATCCCACTTTAGGGAATTCTCATTGAAAAGTTGTGATAAATAATTATTACTGTTATATTATAATTAAAAATAAAATTAGTGTTAGGTATAAAATAAAAATAGTATTAGGTAATTGGAATGATTTGATCTATGAAAGACTGAGTTCAAAATCAGAGTCAAAGGAGAAAAGCTAAAAGAAATAGTAAAAGAAAAGAAACTTATAATACAAAAGAACAAAAACAGGATTAATGTTTGCCATTACTTCATGAGGTAAGAGACGTATATATGCCTATATGTATACCAATGTACATACATATGCATATATGAATTATATGCACAAATTTTGCTGCTATATTAGTTTATAAATATGTGTGTATATAATATGTATGTTCGGGGTGACTAGAAGAATGGACAAAATAATTGGGAGTGAGCTGAACTAATACAGAAATAGAAGGAACTCTATCAAGAACAGGAAGGGCTGATCAGTATTCTGGTCTTGTATAATAACCAGCGGACCCACATTTAACCTCTGATGGTCACACAAAATGACCAAGTAGAAAGAAAGCTCAACAATGTGCTGCAAATGACAAAACAGAAGGAGGGCCCAAAGAGGAGGGCTCATAAAGCAGACTGACTTCATTTCCTAGGAGCCAAAACCTTTAGTAACCCACAAATTCTTATACTAATAGGGAACACACACTTCTAATGATGCTTTAAAAAAAAGTACCTCAGTGAATCATAATGTTAGGACAATGGCTATGTACTGAACCACGCGAAGCTGGAAGGATACCTTATTTCTGGGGAAGACATCTAGTTACAAAAAATTAAAACCTATATCCCCGATGAGGGCTGAAGACATAACAAGAAAGCCTTGATTATTAATAGACACTCAGCCTAATGATCAGTGCATAGGCGTAAAGCTCCTGAACGAAATAAGCAGGTCTCACACCCATCCAAGAGTTTTGAACTGGGCAGCCTAGATCTTGTAACTTCTACTGGTCTGAGGCCACATCTATCTTTACTTTGGGTTAGTAAATGTATTGCTTACTGAAAGCATAAGGAAGCAACCTCAGGAATAAATGAAAATGAGGGATAAACATTGCGGTGAGAATCAAGATAAGGATAAAACCTTCTGCTTAACTGTTCTAGTGGTAAGTGTGTTGAGCACTTTTAGAACCCTGGTTAGTTTGTGTTTGGTCTGTTTGGAAAGATTTTCATCGCTGTAAGGTCATCTGATCTGTCAAACATGTGATTTTTTTTTTTTTTTTCTTCCTGAGATGGAGCCATGCTGTGTCACCCAGGCTGGAGTGCAGTGGTGTGATCTTGGCTTTGCAACCTCCACATCCCAGGTTCAAGCTATTCTCCTGCCTCAGCCTCCCAAGTAGCTATGATTACAGGTGCCCGCCACCACACCTGGCTAATTTTGTATTTTTAGTAGAGATGAGGTTTTATCACATTCACCAGGCTGGTCTCAAACTCCTGACCTCAAGTGGTCCACCCACCTTGGCCTCCCAAAGTGCTGGGATTACAGGTGTGAGCCACTGTACCCAGCCTTAAACCTGTGATTTTGTTTAAGAGTGTTTATATGTACAAGTATTATTTACATGTTGGGGGGAAATTTATTTTTAAAGTAAATTCTGTAAGTAATATGTTAAAATTTAGTATAATTGCTTATTTTTTAAAATGCTAGTCATTTGATGAATAATTAAGATTAATGAAGCATTATACAAGTGATCTTGTATACCTTTCCACACTCAAAAGGCCATTTCATGGAGAAGAATCTATCTTTGTTCATTCTAAAGCTAATGCAAAGTTGTAATCTTTACTCATATTTTTTAAGTGTAACTTATTTTTATATATTTCTTTCCCTTCTCCTAGGTAAAGTTTCTCATAAATTAGCTTGAACTTCTTGTACATCAGTTTACGTACAAGGTAGCCTGGGATGAATCTTCCCACTAATTCTGTTTCCAATACGTCCCAGGTCAAAACTTTTTAAAACAATAAATAGGGAACGACATAGCAAAGGCTTTTGTAGTTTCTTTTAGAAGGCAGAGCTGAGCAAACTTGTCCATGTGTCAACATGAAAAAGACATTGCTGGCTGGGTGCGTTGGCTTTCGCCTGTAATCCCAGCACTTTGGGAGGCCGAGGCAGGTGGATTGCTTGAGGCCAGGAGTTCAAGACGAGCCTGGCCACCATGGCAAAACTCCATCTCTACTAAAAATACACATAAATTAGCCAGGTGTGGTGGTGCATGCCTGGACGTTCAAGGAAATGGCAAAGAGGGGATTGAATACAAGTTTTTTTCAGGTAACTCCAGCAAACACTAACAAAGGAATGACTTGAGAAATCAATAATCTGGTTCTTCTTTGCCTATAGAATCAAGTTGGTTCAAAAAAGGAGCCAAACGTTTTACATTAAGAACAACTGGTATACTAAAATAATTATTTATAAGTATTCTATTTCCAATATTTCTCAGGTCAAAACTGTGATCCCAGCTACTTGGGAGGCTGAGACACAAGAATTGCTTGAACCCAGGAGGCAGAGGTTGCAGTGAGCCAAGATCGTGCCACTGAACTCCAGCCTGGGCGACACAGTGAGAATCTGTCTCAAAAAAAAAAAAAAAAAAAAAAAAAGGAAAGAAAAGAAAAAGAAAAGAAAAGAAAAAGATATTGCTTAGAAAAGTAACTGAGCCCTGTTGAACCCAAGTGAAGGACAATAATGGAAGCTTTTAGTCTGCAAAATATGAAGATGCCCCTCAGAGACAGCTGTGGGTGCATCTCACAAGACAGGTGTTCAGGAAACCTGGGCTGTTGCTCTGGAATTCTCAGTGAGTTATTTTACTTGCCTTTGCCTCAGTTTACAGAAAATAAACTGGCAACAATATCTCCTTGTTATTGTGAGGATAAAATAAAAGAGTGTGACATTTCTTTTTTAAATGTATAAAATGCCAAAGAATTGGAGGCAACTGGAAGGTACAGTGGTGGATGTGAGGTAGTAAGGGGGAAAAATGATATGTAAAGCTCTTAAGATGAAATTGGCATTTGGAAGGCCATAATGTAATATGTGAGTGACACTGATTAGCTAAAAATCCTATATAGTGTCTTAAAACAGCAGCAGTGACAACAACAAAGTTTATTTGAGAGGAGGAATTCTGGAGAAAAGCTTCTTTCAATAAAAAAAAAAAAAAAAGAGGCTTCCAGTGCTCAGATAGTTCGTTCCTCAGCAAAGGCGGGTTACTCTGTTGGGGCCCATTATAGCTCTGAGGAGCAAATAGGACAGGACAAGGAGATGGTGCCTGGGCCCTGTCCTCCTCCTACAGGTCTGTCCCACCTCCCAGGCACCATGCATAGAGTGACAGAGATGGAAAGCTCAGGATCAGTCCCTTTAATGCACTTATTTGCAAAACAAGATGTCACTATGCAGCAGAGTGACAGTCCTTTCCCCTGGAACTGTCCCAGAGTTCTCCAAGCTAAAGCCAGGGCAACATTCACCATCTCAGACTCCTGCTGAGCTAAGTAACCACCCTCTGCTACCTTCTTTTCAGGAGCCCTGGCACCCTTCCCCCAGGGAGGGTTTGAAGAGCAATCTGGAAGTCCCCACAGTTTTTCCTCAAATCTAGGTTTCCAGGAGCATGGACCATGGAACTCTATTGCTTAGAAAAGTAACTGAGTGCTGTTGAACCTAAGTAAAGGACAACGATGGAAGTTTTTAGTCTGCAAAATATGAAGATGCCCCTCAGAGACACAGCTGTGGGTGCATCTCACGAGACAGATGTTCAGGAAACCAGGGCTGTTGCTCTGGAATTTTCAGTGAGTTATTTTAGTATAACTTATTTTTATACATTTACATTTATACATTATAAATGTATTTATACTTTTATAATATATATAATTTTGATATACTTTATAATGTATATACTTGTATAATGTAAGTATACATTATAGTTACATTTATACATTATACATATACATACATTGAGATTACTGTATTTTGGGGGAGGTTCAGCCTTTTTGTTCTATTTAGAGCTTTATACGCTGTATTTATACAGTGGGCATTCAGTGAGTTATTTCAGTGAGTTATTCTCCAGTCAGGAGAGCCACATGCCTGCGCTTGCCTGGCTGAAGACTGTCACTCTGTCAGATTCACATTGCTGTCTGACTCTTAGTCTTCCAATCTGGATCTTGACTTTGAACTGGACTCTGTAGGGAGTTCTTAACATTGAAGAAAGGCATTTCTCTTTTCAATTCACCCAAGCACTTCCTAGCACCTTGTAGCAGTTTAAGCTCTATGACTCCATTGGATAATACGTTGGGGAGCAGGACATTGACACAGCCACAGAGTATCACATACGGAATCCTCATTCACTCCCCCAGGGGAACAGCACCTGTAGACGGCAAATCTGGTAGACACCACTGTGGCCGTTGATTTTATGTCAACTTGACTAGGCCACAGGACGTCTAGACATTTGGTCAAACTTTTTTTGGATATGTCTGTGAGGATGTTTCTGGATGAGATTAACATTGAATCAGTAGACTGAGTAAAGAAAACTGCCCCCCCCGCCCAGTAGGGGTGGCCCTCATCCAAACTGTTGAAGCCCTAAATAGAACAAAAAGGCTGAACCTCCCCCAAAATACAGTAATCTCAAGCTACCTGACTTCTGGAGCTGGAATGTTGTTCTTTTTCTGCCTTCAGACTCAAACTGAAAATCAGCTCATCTTGTATCCTGTGTCTGCTGGCTTCCAGACTGAACTATACATTGACTCTCCCAGGTCTCCAGCTTGCAACTGCTGGTCTTGGGACTTCTCAGCCTCCATAATCATGCATAAGCCAATTTCTATATATATCTAGAAATTCATATATATACACACAATTACGTGTGTGTGTGCATATATATACAGTCATGAATCACTGAGCAGTGGGGATACTTTCTGAGAAATGTGTCATTAGGCACTTTTGTCATTGTGTGAACATCATAGTGTGCTTACACACACCTAGATGGTGTAGCCTACAACACACCTAGTCTATATGGTATAACTTGTTGCTGGTAGATTACAAACCTGTACAACCTGTTACCGTACTGAATACTGTAGGCAATTGTAACACAATGGTAAGTATTTATGTATCTAAACATAGCTAAGCATAGAAAAGGCACAGTAAAAATACTGTGTAAGAGATAAAACATGCTGTGCCTATATAGATTGCTTACCATAAATAAAGTTTGCAGGTTGGAAGTTACTCTGGGTGAGTCGGTGAGTGAATAATGAGTGAATGTGAGGGCCTTGGACATTACTGTACCTTACTGTAGACTTTATAAACACTGTACACTTAGGTTACCCTAAATCTATTTTAAAATTGTTTTCTTTCTTCAATAATCAATTACCCTTAGCTTACTGTAATATTTTTACTTGATGAACTTTTTAATTTTTAAAATTTTCTGACTGTTATAATACTTAGCCTGAAAAACAAATGAATTGTATAAGTGTACAAAAATATTTTCTCTCTTTATTTTTATTTTATGAGCTCATTTCTATTTTTCATTTTTTTAACTTTTCAAAATTGTTTATTAATAAGATTCAAACACACATTAGCCTAGCCCTATACATAATTTTAATAATGTATATAAGAGTAAAGTGTCTGGGATTTGTTTAAATTCTTCAGAAAAAAAGGAAGAAAAACAGGATAGAGAAAACAATACAGCAGAATCTTGCTAAATGAGTGATGCTAATGTCAGCAAGTTGGGTGATGGATATATTGGGGTTCACTACAAACTTTATATTTGTGTATGTTTGAAAGCTTTTATAATAAAAATTAAATACAGTATATATTAAATACATATGCCACTTAGCACTTAATCAGCCTATTTTGCCTTGTTAGACTTTATTTTTATCTTGAACAAGTAGTATCAACATAGCCTGGGCAATATAGTCAGACCTCATCTCTAAAAAAATTTTAAAAATTAGCTGAGTTCGGGCACAGTGGCTCACGTCGGTAATCCCAGCACTTTGGGAGGCCGAGGCAGGTGGATCACGAGATCAGGAGATCCAGACCATCCTGGCTAACACGGTGAAACCCCGTCTCTACTAAAAATACAAAAAATTAGCCAGGCGTGGTGGCGCCTGTAGTCCCAGCTACTCCGGAGGCTGAGGCAGGAGAATCACTTGAAGCCGGGAGGCGGAGGTTGCAGTGAGCCGAGATCGCACCACTGCACTCCAGCCTGGGCAACAGAGCGAGACTCCATCTCAACAAAAATAAATAAAAAAATAAAATAGCTGAGCAGACTGGGCGCGGTGGCTCATGCCTGTAATCCCAGTACTTTGGGAGGCCGAGGAGAGCAGATCACCTGATTTCGGGAGTTTGAGACCAGCCTGACCAACATGGAGAAACCCCATCTCTACTAAAAATACAAAAAAATTAGCCAGGCGTGGTGGTGCATGCCTGTAATTCCAGGTACCTGGGAGGCTGAGGCAGGAGAATCACTTGAATCTGGGACATGGAGGTTGTGGTGAGCCGAGATGCGGCCATTGCACTCCAGCCTGGGCAACAAGAGCAAAACTCCATCTCAAGAAAAAATTTTAGCTAAGCATAGTGGTGCACCACATGTAGTTCCACCTACTCAGAAGGCCAGAGTGGGAGGATTGTTTGAACCTGGGAAGTGAAAGTTGCAGTGAGCTAAGATCACGCCACTGAACTCCAGCCTGAGTGACAGACAAGACCCTGTCTCAAAAAAATAACAATCAATAGAAGAAGTGTTGCTGGTGAACATATAGTACCCTGCATCTAGAAAAATGAAGCTGCTTTCAAGAGATTAGTAGGAGAAGGGATCATTGATGATCCTTTGAAGCCAGGGTCTTATTGAAATTTGGAATGGGAAGGAGCTCAGTTAAAAATAAAAAAAAGAATGATACCCTTTCTGGCACAAGGACAAAGAGTAAGTTATCACTTCCCTTTTTCTAGTGTTAAGTAAATTACATTTAACAAAGATGACTCTTGTCAATTTTGTATCACTCTGACTCTTAGGTACTTATGGAGCAAGTTTCTTAGCAGCACTGTTTGCTATAACTCAGGCTAGAGAGTTAATAGCGGAAATGCAGCTTTGAAATATGCTACAACTACTCCTTTCAAGGAAAGATATAAGAGGAATAACTTTTAAATGCTTGGCTCAACATCTTAAAGGCAATTTTTTGTTAAGGTGAGAAAGGAAACAGTAGAGAATGAAAAGCGTACACCGCTGGATTCTAAAGCTGACTCCCCAATTAACCAATTATGTGACTTTAAACCAATGACTTACTGTATCCAACTCTCTGGGGGTTGTTTTTGTTTATAATAAAATGGCCTGGCTGGGCGCGGTGGCTCAAGCCTGTAATCCCAGCACTTTGGGAGGCCGAGACGGGTGGATCACGAGGTCAGGAGATCGAGACCATCCTGGCTAACACGGTGAAACCCCGTCTCCATTAAAAAAAAAAAAAAACACAAAAAAAAATAGCCAGGTGAGGTGGCGGCGCTTGTAGTCCCAGCTACCCGGGAGGCTGAGGCAGGAGAATGGCGTGAATCCGGGAGGCGGAGCTTGCAGTGAGCTGAGATCCGGCCACAGCACTCCAGCCTGGGTGACAGAGCGAGACTCCGTCTCAAAAAATAAATAAATAAGTAAATAAAAATAAAAAAAATAAAATGGGCTGGTAGGTGAATTGGACTATCTCAAAGAGCTCTCCCAGGACAAAGACATGGTCATGCATATTCACCAGACCATATCCAGCATCTAGCACAGTTCCTCAAATATAAGAGGAGTCCAATTCATATTTTAAGAGAAAAAATAGAATATCAAATAATTGGTTACATCCAAAAACCTGTCAAACCGGAGAGTTTCTCACATTTGTCTATCTCCTTGCCCTGGATCTTTTCGGGTTTAATCATGTTTTCCCCCAAGAGAGCCTCCAGAAGTGAAGACGGCGTGTATTGCAATCTGACCACTAGATGGCAGCACAAACCCACCGCAGAATCATCCCTAAAGTGGGCGCAGACCTCAGACCAGCTGTTTCTACTGAGCCTGCACAACTGAGCAGATTGTGAATAACTAAGGCTGCCCTGGCTGGTGTCTTTCCCTATACCCTTCCTTTTGTTTTGATTATAAGGAATCTATATGAGTTTCACTATTGATAGAAACATAAATGATATGTTGTTTCAGTCCTAGGATATTGGTATTGCCTTTATATAAATTGTTGATATTTTGTTCATCATGGATTTCCTTTCATTAATTTTGATTAATGCAAATTTTAAGTTACTTTCACCTTAGTCCTGAAAAATCAAGACTGCTTCCAGGGACCACCAAAATAATCTTACAGACAGACTAGGTATAAACAGCGTGGGAGATGCATCTGTATACACTGGAGACCTCCAGTATATACAGCAGGAGCTCAGTAACAATGTTTTTCAGTGAACCAGGGCAAGGATATTCAGTGTCTGGTTACTTAAAAAAAGGAATGCATGCTCAAAAGGTGAGATCTTCCTTTCCTCCTACCTGTTTTGTTTTTGTTTTTGTTTTTGTTTTCTACTAATTCATGGTCTTCTTCATAACCTCTCTCCTCCTCCTTCCAGAGCTCCCTCTACTTCCCTGGGTACTACATTCTGAGCCACTTTACTCCCTCCCTTTTTATTTATTTATTTTTATTCATTGATTGACTGATTGAGACACAGTCTCGCTCTGTTGCCCAGGCTGCGGTGCAGTGGTGTGATCACAGCTCACTGCACCCTTGACCTCCCAGGCTCAAGGTATCCTCTTGCCTCAGCCCCCTGAGTAGCTGGGACTAAAGGCACCCACCACCACACCCAGCTAATTTTTATTTTTTTGGTTTGTTTGTAGAGATGGGGTCTTGCAATGTTAGCCAGGCTGGTCTCAAACTCTTGGGCTCAAGTGATTCTCCCACCTAAGCCCCCCAAAGAGCTGGGATTATGGGCATAAGCCACTGCACCCGGCCACCCTCCCCCTTTAAAAATCTCTTTTCTATTCTCTCTCTGCTGGCCCACCTTACCCAGAGTTTTTAGTTCCACATCCTGTTCTATTTCATTTTTTTCTTAGATCCCAGAGGAAGTAAGAAGATGGGGTGGCTGAGAAGGGAAAGGGGGAGAATCTCAGAGAATGGAAGGATTAGAGAGCTGGAAGCCAAATCTAGACTCTAAGCTCCCGGGGCACAGAACGTCCCCGCCAGACTTAGCACAGTGCCTTGCACAAAACAGGTGCACAATAAATATCCATTTGTATGGATGATTACTTGTGTTAATTAGCAATGTGCTCATACAAATAATGAAAAGTCATACAGTAATCTTAAACAATATCCTATATACGACTATTTCAAGGACTTACCCAAGTGACAACATCCATTAACACTGTAGTGCTCAACTCTTAAAAATCCTGAAGGTCAAAGGGTAAGCAGATTCCAGGCTTCCCTTGAACTTTCCCTGAGGCCCAGTCAACATCAAGGCCATGGGCACTGCCAAACTCTTTTTTACTGGCATTGGTAAAGCATTGACTGTGCGTGAGGTCCAGGACCCAGGGCTGTATTTTTCACAGATGCATCCTGTGCTTGTTATCTTTGCTTTGCACCTCCAGATTCACTCCGCAGACTTCTCTGCCTGCTCTCTGGCCTGGAGAGCCCATCATCAGAATCCTCAAGCCCTCTGGATTCTGGCTGGGTGTAGCCAATAGGAAGTTTTGATATCACAGGGAGGTTATGACCCTTTGCTCCCTTGCTGCAAGGTTATCTGCAGATGACACTGCCTCTAGAAAGAAGGTCACCCCTGCTCAAAGACAGCCCTGGCTCCTCCCTCCATTCCTAGCAAGGAAAGTTGGTACTACTAGCTCTGCTGGTGCTATCAGTGTGGTCCTCAGATTCAGGCACGTGGGTCCTGACCAGTCTTTACTGAGATCTCCACTTGGAGAACACACTGTGTACTCAGAACTCAGGCTTCCCATTCAGATAGACCCAAGCCAGCTTCCAGGGTCTGTTCAAGTCCAATCCTCAGTTCTGTCTCAGGATGGGTGGGAAGCTATGACTCCAGACCCAAGGGCCAGTGGGGCAGTTATCTGTGGAACTGTGAGTGGAGTTTGGACACATGGCCTAGGGTGTCTGGCCATGAGCTTGTAAAGTTGTTCGCTGTGTGCAGAACTGAGGGAAGGATGTCTATCCCTCACCTCCACGTTCTGGTGGCATGGTCTGTAACTTAGAGGACGTGATAATTGTGTGTGGGGACCTGGCCTTCAAAGTCATTACGTAAGTGCCCCATTTGTTGAGGTACAGAATAGAACATATTTTATTCAACAGTGTGTTTGCTTGAGTTATAACTTGGAAATATTCTGACTCGGAGCACATGGGCCTCCATCTGTACTCTTGCCCAGGGCCCTGCAGCTGTCAGGGGAGCACCAACTACTGGCTCCAGCGACTGCACCAGTCTTCATAGCTCCCCCACACTCACACAGTGTGAACAGCCCCTGCTGTGCAAACTCTCTTGGAATAATCTCAGTTTGAGGGTACCCTCTGTTTTCTATTTGTGCTGTTGATTGATAGATATCATCGAATCTTAATGGTACCTTGGCATACAGGTTCTCTATTTTGAAGAAAGTATTATTGACTGGAATGAATGGAAAAGGGGGAGAGAAGCAAACCCTCATATAAAACTAACTCAAACTAAACACTGAGGGGCAATCAAATTAGCTGCAGCAGTGGGGCTAGATCAATGCAGTACTCTTAGGGACATGTGTTCTTATAAGATACAGGCCTTCCGAGGTCACGGAGGAGAGATGTCCAGCCCCTTGGGTGGGAGGCCTGAAACAGCCACACTGGGCCACTGCACTGGAAGGGGCATGGGCCACAGGGGGCTAGATCTTGTTCTTCTTTTCCAAAGAGTATTAAAATTCAGTTTTGAAATGTTTATGTAATAACATGCCGAAGATGCCATGACACTTCCAATGCAGCTGCTACTTTTCAAGTGGGATGACCTTGACTGGATCCTGGTTAAGTTGTCCTGGTCCCTGGACCTTTCTAGAAACTTCCATGGCTATTTCCCTGGTTTCCAATGTCTATGCTTCCCTCAACATTATGTTTATGTATTGCTTTCTCCGACCTCTGTTATGTATTCATTTTAAATATTGAGAGTCAGCATGTGCCACAAACTACTGTGGTGTTAATCTGTCAAGAGATAAGACTTTTTAAAAAATTTTTAAACTATTGTGGTCACTGGGGAAACAATATGGAGAAAGATAGCAGCGATCCTGTCCTTATGGAAGTTAAGTTCCAGTGGGAGAGACAGCTAACATTCTGATAACCACCCATCCATTTAACTGGCATGTATTGATAACTTTCAGTGTGCCAGACACTGCTCTAGGCTCTGAGGATACAGCCCTAAATGAAATACACACACACACACACACACACACACAAACACACACACACACCCTGCCCTACGGAACTTATATACTAGGAGGGGAGATAGATGATAAAGTTGAGAAGCCGAGTATATAGTATGGGATTTATACTGTGGGGAGTTTCCCTAGAAGATAGAACCTGAGGCAACAGCTTATGGCTAACACTTCTTTGAGAGCGAAATTCCAGAGAAGCAGGAACAAGAGAAAAGATGAGGCAGAGAAAGATAAAAAAACAAGGGATGAGGTGTCAAGCTGGCTATAGCTTCCTTAAAAGCAGCGTTCAGTCCAGTTGGGCCTGAGCATGGAATGGGGGATTGGAAGTGGCTCTGGCGGAGGCCCTACCTGCCCAAGGCAGGGACGCCACTTTGCCGCCCCACCAGGATGGTGACAGAGCTCAAGGAGCCTGCTTTCAGGCAAGGGCAAGCCCTTCCCTCTATGCCCACCAGAATGTGGTGGCTGCTGGGTGATTTTCCCAGAGCATCATTGAGCAGAGAAGCACTGCCCAGCAAATCCAGGAAGGGGCATGGACTGGGTCCACAAGAGTAGTTAAAAAGTGTGGCCTGTGATAAGGAGACTGAGCGGCAGGGGGTCTAGGAAACATGAAGGCAATGGAGATTTGCAACTTTAACAGAGTGGTCAGGCAAGACCCTCTGAGTAGGGGATGGTCATTGAAACACTAGGGAAGAAGCCGAGAGGGACACACATTCTAGACAGAGAGAGGCAACAAGACTGGAGGACAGCATGGAGGCAGTAAATCTGGAGAGGACAGGCTGGGTAGGGCAAGGGGTCAGGGGGTGAAGGCAGCTGCCAGGGAAGGCCACACTGGAACAGGCCTGTGGCTGAGCTGTGAGGGAGGTGGCAGGCCCTCAGATGACCAGCCTGGAGGACAGACTGATACTGCACAAAAAAGGATGCAGAAGGTTATGAAGCCATGGCAGCAACCTGGGCAAGAGGCTCTGATGAGGTGCACCAGACTAGAAATGGCAGAAGGCCAAGAGGCAGACAGGCCTCAGATAGACTATGAGGGCAAAATGAACAGGATTCCGGGAAAATGCATGTGGGGTAGGAGAGAGAGGGAGCAGTCAACGAAGACTCCAATGATTCTGGCTGACACAACAGAAAGGCCGGAGCTTCCAGTAACCTTGACAGAGAAAGCCTAGGAGGGGCAGGTTAGAGGGAACAGAAGTTCAACTTTCGGGCATCCAAGTGGAGACGTCAGGGTTGTTTGTAAATCTGGTCTGGAGTTCAGGGGAGATGTTCGTGCTGGAAGTATGACTTTTGGACCTGTTAGGAAGTAAATGGCCATTAAAGCCATGAAACAAGTAAGATAATTGCAGATAATGAGAAGTCCAATGAAGAAAAGCAAACAGGATCATGGAAGAGAAGGCGCAGCAGGGAGAAAGCCAGCCAGGTAGGACAGTCGGAAGGCCTCTCTAAACAGGGGAATGGTCAGCTGACTCTTAAACAGTGGTAAACATGTCCACCACCCTTTATACACAACCCCTAGGGAAAGGTAAGTTTCAGAATTGGAATTTCGGGGTTTTCGACAGAGAACACAGTGCACATACCAGATTGTATGACACCCACAGCAGGATGGGGGTGCTGTGGGGCAGCAACTCATGATCAATCTTATGAATACTGCCACAGAAAACATGTATTTATCACATGAAGTGGGATAAAACACACCAATGGCCTCATCAGTACAGATCACATTTTACGGCTACATGAGTTTGCAAGAAACTTACTTTTTTCACTTTTTTTTAATCTGACATAATTTACTCAGATATATATATACTTTTCAATGCGAGGCACTGTTTTAAGTGCTCATATACATTAATTCATTTACTCTTCATTACAATCGTAGGAGGCAGGGGCGCCGTCACTATCACCATGTTACAAATGAGGAAACAGAGGCACAGAGGGCTTTCTTGCGTTCCCATAACAGCAGAGCCCAGCTTATCCAGCTCCCAGGTCAGCCCTCTTAATCACCCTGCCACAAGCACATACTACAGGTCCTGAAGTGGGAGTAAGTGCAGAGTGTTTGAGGACCCAGAGGCTGAAAGTGGTGAACAGCAGACGTTGGACAGGACGAGACAGAAAAGCCTGGCAGGGCCTGATCCTATGAGTTCTTGTAGACTCCTCTGCAGGGCTGAGTGCCCTGAGTACAGCATCTGTTTCTTCCAAATGTTTCTGTTTGTTTGCTTTTGAACAAATTAATCTGATCCATGTCTTCAGAAATCCATGCCGGCTGCTCTACAGGGAGGCACTGAGGAGGGTATCATGCAACCGGGCAGTCAGGTCACCCCCAAATCCCACATTCTTATGTCTGCCACCCCGCAAACCCTAGTAGCATATAGAGTTATTGAAAATGAAGGAAATTTAAAAATGGGAATTTTCAGGTTTTCTTGGCCCCAAATTGGACACATTTAATTCATTTACTAGTTTTTTTAATTTATTTGTTTTGAGACAGGGTCTCCCTCTGTTGCCCAGACTGGAGTGCAGTGGTGTGATCTCTGCTCACTGCAGCCTCATCGCCTGCGCTCAAGCGATTCTTCCACCTTAGCCTCCCAAGTAGCTGTAACTGCAAGCATGGGCCACCACGCTCGGTAAATTTTGTATTTTTTGTAGAGACTGGGGTCTCGTCATATTGCCCAGGCTGGTCTCGAACTCCTGGGGCTCAAACAATCCTCCCACCTCAGCCTCCTAAAGTGCTGGGATTACAGGTGTGAGCCATCGCACCCAGTATGGACACATGTCATTAAAAAGCAAAATCAGCCCAGGCACAGTGGCTCATACCTGTAATTCCAGAGCTTTGGAAGGCCAAGGTGGGAGGATTGCTTGGGTCCAGGAGTTCAAGTCCAGCCTGGGTAACACAGAGAGACCCTCATCTCTACAAAAACTTTCAGAGTTAGCCAAGTTTGGTGGCACATGCCTGTGGTCCCAACTATTCAGGAGGCTGAGCTAGGAGGATTACTTGAGCCCAGGAAGAAAAACAAGGCAGCAGTGGGCCATGATGGAGTCAGTGCATTCCAGCCTGACTACAGAGCAAGATTCTGCATTAAAAAAGAAAAAAGGGGGGGGGGGGGAAGAAAAGAGAAAGAAAAATTTCCCCCAAACTTCACTCGCCATCTACAGTTATATTCCATATAAATCTTCTCTATTTCCTCACATTAACATGTCAGTATTTTTTGTCTTAACCTTGCCTAACTACCATCTTTACATTGTTTTGTGTCTTTTAAGGTTTTTCCTAACCAGTTATTTCTAGTAAATATTCCATTGGAGCCCCTTGATGTCTGTCTCACTTTATCACAATGATCAGAATGGGGCCCATGTGCGTGCTCCAGGCTGCTAAACCCCACAGAGGGCCATGGTGTCCCTGTGCCCGGCAGTCAACAGATTTTGGGAATATTCTGCCTGGCAAACTCATTTGTGGGCTCCTGAGGAAAATTTTGTCTGATACATCATTGCCATGTGGGGTTGAGATCATTAAATATCTAAATGTGCAATCAAGATCAAGGCATTTATAAACTGACACATAACAATATTTCCTATCACAGTCATGTAAATACTTCTCCCAAAACTAGAATCAAGCGCAGATTTGCTAATGCCACTCTTTCCTTTCCTCTGACCTTTACTGTCCAATACAGAGGCCACAAGCCACCTGCAGCTGCCAGGCACTTGAAATGTGTCTTGTCCAAATTGAAATATGCTGTAAGTGCCAAACACACACCAATTTAAAAACTTAGTACCAACAAAACAAAAATGCTGTAATCTGTCTCTCAATAATGTTTACATTGATTCCAATTAACATAACATTTGGGGTATATTGGGTTAAATAAATTTGTGATTTAAAATGGATAGGTTTCATTTTACTTTTTATTATAGCTGCAAACCATAAGAAGAGAGGTAGAGCAAGAGAGAAAGAGAGAGAAGGGAGAGAAGAAAAGGAGGGAGGGGAAAGAGAAAGCGACAGGAAGGGGAAAATAGAAGGAAAAACTATATTTTTCTTAATACCATTATCTATTTTATCCGGTATGTCCTAATTCAAGGTTTCCAGGACTGAGTGGTATTTCTACGGTTCAAAAATATCCCAATACTCATAGTCTATGCAGCCACTTTTATCTTTGCAAGAAGAAATCAGCTACTTGTTTCCTTTCATCAACTATGTGTTTCCTTTGATCTTCCTGAGGAGTCTTCCCCTGGCCACATCTCATGCAGGTGGAGCCTCCTCTCTTCCCAAATGTTACCAAAATGAATGGGAAACCTACCTAGCCCACTGGAGCTTTTAAGACTTTTATCTTAAACAGCGCAGGTAAAATGCCTCAGGCCCACACCTAGCTGGGGTCTAGTTCATTAAAAAGTAAGAAGAAGATGGAATTAATCATTTCTTTTTATTGCAATGTCTTATAAACTTAGAGGAAAAAAGAAAACATAGATTTTTATCCTTGGAATGTCTGTTTTTGAATACCATTAAGGGCAAGTCTTATTTTCCTATGTTGCTAAATATTATAATGTGCCTAAATGTTATTTTATATCTTTATGTGACTGTTTTGTAAACTTAGCCTCGGTTAAATTGTTAAAATATTGCAAATATACCTTCTCTAACAACATCCTTGGAAAAGAAATGAGTTACGGCATAAAAGGATATTTTATAAAATTCTAGTGACTTGATGTGATCATTTATAAATGAAGTATACTTATCAAGTTAATCCAAAGCACACATTGGGCCTTCCTCATCTTCTCTTGGAGTTTGGAAGTCATTTTACTATACACATCAGAAGACAAACTTTGGGGATCTGAATCAGCTCTGGACAAACGTCTCTTCCTTTCAGGGTATTAACTCTAAGAGGAGGATTTATCTGGGCAACATCCTTGGAGAATGCATTTTCCAGTTCTGCAACATCAAAAAGTAAATATTTACCTGATTATATGCTTTAAATTACCTTTTTCTCAGTTATGAAAAATGTCCTAATTTTCTTTTGTTTTTACTTTATAACTCTAGAGAGCACTTAAAAGTCAGGGCTTAGGGTTTTAAATGATTGTCAAGTGGTCGTAATACTAAGCCACAGGATGACTTAATCGTCTCTGCTCTTCGGCTTCAACCACTGATTGTCCGGAATACAGACCACAAAAGTGGCTCAGCCTTTGTCCTCCAAAGCATATAACGAGTGTCATGCATTTTCTGGGCCACAACCTTGATGGTCAGACCTTAGAGCATGGACTTAACATATCCTACCATTCTTTTATGTCCGGGGATCAACCCTCACATAATAAATCGCAGATGTTTGGCTTCTAAGTAAACAAGTGGAGGAAATTTTATGAATATCAGAAGACATTTATTCCATTCTTATGGAGCCCAGGACAGCAGAGCTCAGCGTGACTGCCAGCCTCCTGGCCAGCGGGTATCCCTGAATCCTACCCAGGACCTCTCCTTTCCACCACCCCACACAGAGAAATGGAACAAATGCCTCTGAAGCCAAGATACTAATGCAATGTGCATCCATAGAGAGAAAAGGCAAGGGGTCAGGAAGATTAGGGGAGAGAACTGATGTTTCCTCTAGCAGCAAAAATTACTCCATTCAGCTTCCACATATGCCTTCTTGAGGCTGGTCCACTATAGAAACACACTAAACCTTGAAAAGACTTTGTCTCACCACACGTAGAAGTGTTCTTACTGCTTGGACCTGTTTTGGCTAAAGAATTAAGTTCAGAGAAGGAAAAGGCCAGCCAGGCGGGTCATTTTCCATCCATGGCAGCCTACTGGTTGCCTCCCCAATATCCATCTACTGTTATTTCTTGGTCACAGAAATCTGGACCAAGTGCTCAGCAGAGTGTCCCACTGTCCCCTCTGCACATCCAGTTAGACACAACCATCTATGTGAAACCAAACAAAAGTCTCAATCCGTGCATTGAAGTGCTGACAGATAGATTTCGGTACAGCCTTGCAGACTAAGTTGTCCTATTTCCAAAAATCCAATAAAAAGACCATATATTAGTCAGACTCTCCAAAGAAATAGAACCAATAGGATGTGTACAGATACAGAGCGGTTATTGGAAGGACTTGGCTCACATGATTATGGAAGCTGGCAAGTCCAAAATCTGCAGGGTGGGCGAGCAGGCTAAAGACCCAGGGAAGAACTGTGGTTGCAGTTTGAGTCTGAAAGCATCCTGCTGGTTGAATTCCCTCTCCCTCAGTGAAGTCTGTCTTTCTTTGTCTCAACGCCTTCAGTTGATTAGATGAGGCCCACCTATGTTATGGAGGGTGATCTGCTCTTCTCAGAGTCTACTGACTTAAATGTTCATCTCATCCTAAAAGTGCCTTCACAGGAATATCTAAAATAGTGTTTGACCAAATATCTGGCTACCATGGCCTAGCCAGGTTGACACATAAAATTAACTGTCACAAACCACCAAACAGAAATGCCTATGAAAAAACCGCAAGGAAACTTATGCCTACGCTAGGATACACAGTGTCCAATCAGGATTAGGAGCTGTGTGGGGCTGCTGTGGGCTTCCTGGTCCTCCCCACTGCCGTCCAGCAAGGAGCACCCATCTCCTGCGGTTGCTGACAGTTGTCCAATTCTGGGTGCCTGTGCTGAGACTGCCAAGGCTGGGGTCTTGGTATGGGGAAAAAAAATGAACCTCAACAACTCACCTCACCCAAGAGTGAAAGCAATTAGCTGGAAATGGATCATGCACCTGAAAGAAAAGCTAAAACTATACAACTTTTAGAAGAAAACATTTAGAAGATACTATTCTTAATAGTTAAAAACAGGAAGTGCTTAATAATGTAATGTTGGATACATACATGTGCATACAGCAAATTCTAAAGAAATGCATGGAAACAATTGTGTGATAAAACTCTAAAGAAATGGATGGGAATAAAGTCAGGACAGTGGTTAATTCTGTGGGCTAGGAAATAACACTCGGGGGAGGTTCTCAGGGAACTTTAAGGTTCTGGTAACATCACCAGCCAAGCAGTGCACCCTCCTCAGAGGCCTACATTTTATCTCCGTGGGTTCCTCCCCTAAGCTTCTAAGTTTTAATAATTTCAGCATCTTCCCTTTGTTCTCCTAGCTCCCAGAGTGGTAGCTGCTCCTGCAGTTTTGGCCTCTATGACACCTCTAGTGCTTTCCCTTCACCCTCCCCCTACCAAGTTAACAACTGCAGAAGTACTTAGCAATTCTTCATATTAAATTCACTTTGTTCAAATAACTAGTATGGCTTCAGTCAGCTGATTGGACCCTGGTTGAAAAAATATTACTTAAATTGGTTTGGAAAATCCTGTGAGTATTCATTTCATTAATAATCTTCATCATGCTATATGAATATAACAAATATTCTTTTCTATCAAATATTTTATCATGTACAAAACGAAATGATTTATACATCAGATCACATTACTCCCCTGGTTAGAACCCTCCAGTGCCTTCCTACTGTGCTGAGAAAATCTCCAAGCCTCCAGCCTGGGCTGAAAGGCTCTCTACCATGTAACGCCCTCACCAAGACCCCTGTGGTACAGTGCAATCGCAACAAAGTTTCATCACATTTTAGAAGCCTTTAGACCAATATTCTTTGATCTGAGAATGTTCTGTTCTCCTCCTACTCTCCCTCCCATATGCTTGCTCCTAATTCAGTGAGAAGTGCCTGCTGGAATAAGGAGCATAAACCACTCCAGGAGTTGTTAGCAAGTGACACCTGCCTGCTTCTCACACAGGCAGCATAGAAAGAAGCCCGATGATCAATGATCAGAATACACACCCAATTTTCATGACAATAGCTACCACCCTCCCATTCTAGCAAGAAGTCTGCAGGGAAAACAGACCTACAGTTTCAGAGGAAATCCACGCCAACTGCCTATACAAACCAATATAGGTTTGTTACATTTATACATGAACAGTATGGGCTGATGTTTGTTTATCTGAGACAGGGTCTCTTTCTGTCACAGTGGTGTTATCACAGTTCACTGCAGCCTCAAGCTCCTGGGCTCAAGTGATCCTCCTGCCTCAGCATCCCAAGTAGCTGGGACCCCAGCTGCACACCGCCATGCCCAGCAAACTTTTTTTTTTTTGTAGAGATGAGGTCTAACTATGTTGCCCAGGCTAGTCTCAAACTTCTGGGCTTAAGCGATCCTCCCACCTCGGTCTCCCAAAGTGCTGGGATTTCAGGTGTGAGCTACCATGCCCAGCCTGTATGTATGCGTCATTACCTAATCTAATACAATATCTATCACTGATACATATATATACACATATACATGTATGTCTATGTGTGTATGTATATGTAAACATATCAGGTTTTTTAAGAAAACCAACATCATAAAAGAACAGGAAGCAAATTGTATTCTTGTTTGCAATTTTTTACTTCCCCTTCTTCTGACAGGATTTTGTAACTCTATTGATTGTCTATTCATCAATCTGTAACTCATAGAGCCTCCTGTGGAAGAAACATACTTCCTATCCTCTTGATACTGGATTTACCATAAGACTTGCTTTGGCAATAGCATGTGAGCAGATATGATGGACCCCATATCCAAGCAAAACTTTTATTTTATTTATTTATTTTTTTTTTTGAGACAGAGTCTCACTGTTACCCAGGCAGGAGTGCAGTGGCACATCATAGCTCACTGTAGCCTCTACCTCCCAGGCTCAGGTGATCCTCCCTCCTCAGCCTCCTGAGTAGCTGGGACTACAGGCACACACTACCATACCCAAGTCAATTTGTGTATTTTTTGTAGAGACAGGGTTTTGCCATGTTGCCCTGGCTGGCACCAAATTCCTGGACTCAAGCAATCCACCTGCCTTAGTCTCCCAAAGTGTTGGGGTTACAGGCAGGCATGAGTCAGCAAAACTTTCAAGAGCCCTTATGTGCTTCTATCAGTCCTCCTGCTCTTTTCCTTCTTCCTCAAGAAAGGCATAGCCCATTTTAAGCCCCCTTGTTTAGCCTCTTGGGATGAAAAGATACAGGGAGCAAAAGTGGAACCGGTATTGACTTTCAGCCAACATAAACAAGAAACAAGAAATACACCTTTGTTCTTAGGAGCCATGGTGGTTTCTGGGATCACTTGTTACCACAGGACAGCTGACAAATACAAGGAAGAAGATTAATAAGCAGCATAAGGAAAACTGGAAGGAACAGAAATAATGTGGAAAATGGAAAAAAGCCCAAACGTATAAGGAATAGCCTCAGGATGTTTTGAGATGATATTGCATCCAAAATCAGGTTAGACTGTGATGAAAATGAGTAATCAAACATTTTTAAAGAGTACATAAAATTTAAAATCTTATCTGAAATAAAAGGAGAATGGCCGGACTGTATAATAAAATCAGCACAGTAAAGACTAGGTGGTCTAGAACGGGGCTTCTCAGCTTTGTGGTGTGTACCAGTCCCTGGAGGTCTTGTTAAAATGCAAATTCTGATTTCATACGTCTCAAATGGGGCCTGAGAAATGCATTTCTAACATATTCTCAGGTGATTCTGATGCTGTTCGTCAAAGATTCAGAATTTGAGAACCACTGTTTTAGATTCTTGCTACTCAAAGTGCATAGCAGCTTCCACATCACCTGGGAGCTTATTAGACATGCAATACTAATCCTCAGACATGCTTTGAGTAGCAAAGATATGGAGGTGTGCCTCACAGATTGTTGGCCCCATCCCATTAGCCTCAGAATCACCAGATAATTTGTCACAAATGCAATTTCTTGGACCCCACTCTAGAACTGCTGAGTCAGAGCCCAGCACTTGATTTCTTTAACATGTCTCCGAGATGATTCAAATGCACAATACAGTTTGAGAACCACTGAGTTAGAAATAGTAAAAGGCATCTTTTACAAAAGACATACATAACTAAAAAGACAAAAAGAAAATGTGAGAAAAAAAGTAAAACAACAGATGCTAGACCGTCTGTCAAAAGAAGTCATAGAAGAAGAGAACAGGTACAGTGGAAGTGAGAAGGGAGAAGTTTTTCATAAAACACCAAGCAGGATGAATAAAAGTGGACCCACATCTACATACCAGCATATAAATGTGCAAAGAGATAGTTCTAAAATCGTCCACATAGAAAACACTTTTTGTTCAATGAATCTCAGGCAATTCACTTACCCTTTAAATTTATGAACTCTGTAACTCGAAGCTGGTACTTCTAACCTCCTACCCAAGATGAGTAATATGGAATTAAAATAAGTAAAGATTAAAACCTCTCAATGTTCCTCCCACCTACTCTTTAAATTACTTTTAAAACCTGTTTGGCAAATTATTTGATGTTTTTTAAATTTGTTCAGGAACACTGGAATAAAACAGGCGTGATGTCAGATAAAAGTTAGAGCTTACATATTTTTTTCTTGATGAGGTAAAGTGCTTAAATTATATATTTGGGTTTTGTTACCTTTTAAATTTATTTTATCTGTTATACCAGTTTTTTTTTTTTTTTTTTTTTTTTTTTTTTTTTTTTTTTTTATTATACTTTAAGTTCTAGGGTACATGTGCATAACGTGCAGGTTTGTTACATATGTATACTTATGCCATGTTGGTGTGCTGCACCTATCAACTCGTCAGCACCCATCAATTCATCATTTATATCATGTATAACTCCCCAATGCAATCCCTCCCTCCTCCCCCCTCCCCCCTCCCCATGATAGACCCCAGTGGGTGATGTTCCCCTTCCCGAGTCCAAGTGATCTCATTGTTCAGTTCCCACCTATGAGTGAGAACATGCGGTGTTTGGTTTTCTCTTCTTGTGATAGTTTGCTAAGAATGATGGTTTCCAGCTGCATCCATGTCCCTACAAAGGACGCAAACTCATCCTTTTTTATGGCTGCATAGTATTCCATGGTGTATATGTGCCACATTTTCTTAATCCAGTCTGTCACAGATGGACATTTGGGTTGATTCCAAGTCTTTGCTATTGTGAATAGTGCCGCAATAAACATACGTGTACATGTGTCTTTGTAGTAGACTAATTTATAATCCTTTGGGTATATACCCAGTAGTGGGATGGCTGGGTCATATGGTACATCTAGTTCTAGATCCTTGAGGAATTGCCATACTGTTTTCCATAATGGTTGAACTAGTTTACAATCCCACCAACAGTGTAAAAGTGTTCCTATTTCTCCACATCCTCTCCAACACCTGTTGTTTCCTGATTTCTTAATGATTGCCATTCTAACTGGTGTGAGATGGTATCTCATTGTGGTTTTGATTTGCATTTCTCTGATGGCCAGTGATGATGAGCATTTTTTCATGTGTCTGTTGGCTGTATGAATATCTTCTTTTGAGAAATGTCTGTTCATATCCTTTCCCCACTTTTTGATGGGGTTGTTTGTTTTTTTCTCGTATATTTGTTTGAGTTCTTTGTAGATTCTGGAAATTAGCCCTTTGTCAGATGAGTAGGTTGCAAAAATTTTCTCCCATTCTGTAGGTTGCCTGTTCACTCTGATGGTAGTTTCTTTTGCTGTGCAAAAGCTCTTTAGTTTAATTAGATCCCATTTGTCAATTATGGCTTTTGCTGCCGTTGCTTTTGGTGTTTTAGACATGAAGTCCTTGCCCATGCCTATGTCCTGAATGGTACTACCTAGATTTTCTTCTAGGGTTTTTATGGTATTAGGTCTAACATTTAAGTCTCTAATCCATCTTGAATTAATCTTCGTATAAGGGGTAAGGAAAGGATCCAGTTTCAGCTTTCTACTTATGGCTAGCCAATTTTCCCAGCACCATTTATTAAATAGGGAATCCTTTCCCCATTTCTTGTTTCTCTCAGGTTTGTCAAAGATCAGATGGCTGTAGATGTGCGGTATTATTTCTGAGGACTCTGTTCTGTTCCATTGGTCTATATCTCTGTTTTGGTACCAGTACCATGCTGTTTTGGTTACTGTAGCCTTGTAGTATAGTTTGAAGTCAGGTAGCGTGACGCCTCCAGCTTTGTCCTTTTGACTTAGGATTGTCTTGGCAATGCGGGCTCTTTTTTGGTTCCATATGAACTTTAAAGCAGTTTTTTCCAATTCTGTGAAGAAACTCATTGGTAGCTTGATGGGGATGGCATTGAATCTATAAATAACCTTGGGCAGTATGGCCATTTTCACGATATTGATTCTTCCTATCCATGAGCATGGTATGTTCTTCCATTTGTTTGTGTCCTCTTTGATTTCACTGAGCAGTGGTTTGTAGTTCTCCTTGAAGAGGTCCTTTACATCCCTTGTAAGCTGGATTCCTAGGTATTTTATTCTCTTTGAAGCAATTGTGAATGGAAGTTCATTCCTGATTTGGCTCTCTGCTTGTCTGTTGCTGGTGTATAAGAATGCTTGTGATTTTTGCACATTAATTTTGTATCCTGAGACTTTGCTGAAGTTGCTTATCAGCTTAAGGAGATTTTGGGCTGAGACGATGGGGTTTTCTAAATATACAATCATGTCATCTGCAAACAGGGACAATTTGACTTCTTCTTTTCCTAACTGGATACCCTTGATTTCTTTCTCTTGCCTGATTGCCCTAGCCAGAACTTCCAACACTATGTTGAATAGGAGTGGTGAGAGAGGGCATCCCTGTCTTGTGCCAGTTTTCAAAGGGAATTTTTCCAGTTTTTGCCCATTCAGTATGATATTAGCTGTGGGTTTGTCATAAATAGCTCTTATTATTTTGAGGTACGTTCCATCAATACCGAATTTATTGAGCGTTTTTAGCATGAAGGGCTGTTGAATTTTGTCAAAAGCCTTTTCTGCATCTATTGAGACAATCATGTGGTTCTTGTCTTTGGTTCTGTTTATATGCTGGATTACGTTTATTGATTTGCGAATGTTGAACCAGCCTTGCATCCCAGGGATGAAGCCCACTTGATCATGGTGGATAAGCTTTTTGATGTGCTGCTGAATCCGGTTTGCCAGTATTTTATTGAGGATTTTTGCATCAATGTTCATCAGGGATATTGGTCTAAAATTCTCTTTTTTTGTTGTGTCTCTGCCAGGCTTTGGTATCAGGATGATGTTGGCCTCATAAAATGAGTTAGGGAGGATTCCCTCTTTTTCTATTGATTGGAATAGTTTCAGAAGGAATGGTACCAGCTCCTCCTTGTACCTCTGGTAGAATTCAGCTGTGAATCCATCTGGTCCTGGACTTTTTTTGGTGGGTAGGCTATTAATTGTTGCCTCAATTTCAGAGCCTGCTATTGGTCTATTCAGGGATTCAACTTCTTCCTGGTTTAGCCTTGGGAGAGTGTAAGTGTCCAGGAAATTATCCATTTCTTCTAGATTTTCTAGTTGATTTGCGTAGAGGTGTTTATAGTATTCTCTGATGGTAGTTTGTATTTCTGTGGGGTCAGTGGTGATATCCCCTTTATCATTTTTTATTGCATCTATTTGATTCCTCTCTCTTTTTTTCTTTATTAGCCTTGCTAGCGGTCTGTCAATTTTGTTGATCTTTTCAAAAAACCAACTCCTGGATTCATTGATTTTTTGGAGGGTTTTTTGTGTCTCTATCTCCTTCAGTTCTGCTCTGATCTTAGTTATTTCTTGCCTTCTGCTAGCTTTTGAATGTGATTGCTCTTGCCTCTCTAGTTCTTTTAATTGTGATGTTAGAGTGTCAATTTTAGATCTTTCCTGCTTTCTCTTGTGGGCATTTAGTGCTATAAATTTCCCTCTACACACTGCTTTAAATGTGAAGCAAATGCTTAGAGATTTTGTCACCACCAGGCCTGCCTTACAAGAGACCCTGAAGGAAGCCCTAAACATGGAAAGGAACAACCGGTACCAGCCATCGCAAAAACTTGGCAAAATGTAAAGACCATCGAGGCTAGGAAGAAACTGCATCAACTAACGAGCAAAATAACCAGTTAATATCATAATGGCAGGATCAAGTTCACACATAACAATATTAACCTTAAATGTTAATGGACTAAATGCTCCAATTAAAAGACACAGACTGGCAAACTGGATAAAGAGTCAAGACCCATCAGTCTGCTGTATTCAGGAGACCCATCTCACATGCAGAGACATACATAGGCTCAAAATAAAGGGATGGAGGAAGATCTACCAAGCAAATGGAGAACAAAAAAAAGCAGGGGTTGCAATCCTAGTCTCTGATAAAACAGACTTTAAACCATCAAAGATCAAAAGAGACAAAGAAGGCCATTACATAATGGTAAAGGGATCAATTCAACAGGAAGAGCTAACTCTCCTAAATATATATGCACCCAATACAGGAGCACCCAGATTCATAAAGCAAGTCCTTAGAGACTTACAAAGAGACTTAGACTCCCATACAATAATAATGGGGGACTTCAACACTCCGCTGTCAACATTAGACAGATCAACGAGACAGAAAGTTAACAAGGATATCCAGGAATTGAACTCATCTCTGCACCAAGCGGACCTAATAGACATCTATAGAACTCTCCACCCCAAATCAACAGAATATACATTCTTCTCAGCACCACATCGCACTTATTCCAAAATTGACCACATAATTGGAAGTAAAGCACTCCTCAGCAAATGTAAAAGAACAGAAATTATAACAAACTGTCTCTCAGACCACAGTGCAATCAAACTAGAACTCAGGACTAAGAAACTCAATCAAAACCGCTCAACTACATGGAAACTGAACAACCTGCTCCTGAATGACTATTGGGTACATAACGAAATGAAAGCGGAAATAAAGATGTTCTTTGATACCAATGAGAACAAAGATACAACATACCAGAATCTCTGGGACACATTTATACCAGTTTTTTTAAAAAAATACAATTAATTTTAATTGCCAGTTGTTAGAGAGAAGCCAATCTAGCTACAATTTCTTTAGCAATTTTGAGTCTAGCAACATAAATATTAAACTATGTAATTTATTTACTCTTAAATACATATACATTAAATTTTAAAAGGTACAAGATTTTAGACAATAAATTTAGTCTATGAAGGATTTTATTTTTATACATTAGAAAAATTGAACATATATTTGTAGAAGGCAGAGGTTACAGATATATGAGAACTTTTCATGACCTTTATGCAATTTGGCTATGAATTCACTGTGACTCAGTTCCAAACTGGTACGCATTCATTATGCACCTAGGAGGCTCTGAGACAGCAACAGTAATGATAGCCACTGTATCCTCGTGGAGCTTACCTTCCCCCGTTGAAAACAAGCAGGAAAACAAGTGAAGAAAGAAACTCACTACAGATAGTGATAGATGCTACAAAGGAAATGAGCAAGGTGCTGGGAGAGAATCAAAAAAGTAGAAGGGCACCCTTCCACAGGAGGTCAGCAGCCCAGGCAGGGTAGAGACCCACAGGATGGTCAGCAGCCTTTCATGCAGAGTGAGGGCAGCTCTGGCAGGGGGAGGAGCAAATGTACAAGTCCTGAAAGAGGAAAAAGTTTAGGGTGTCCTGGGAAGTCAACAGACACCAGTGTGGCTGGGGCATATATTGAGTGGCAAGGGAAAGGCACCAGATGCGGTTAGGAAAATAAGCAGGGCTAGATATGTTCAGGCCTGATGACTATGGTAAGGAGTAATCAAAAGCCATGGAGAGTTTTAAGCAGAAGGAGACATTTAATTTTTGTTTTTAAAAGATCACCCTGCACACCCATTAGAATGGCTATTATATTGAAAAAAAAATTCTGAAACAAAGTAACACATGTTGGCAAGGATGTGGAGAAATTGGAATCTTTGTGCATTGTTAGTGGGAATGTAAAACAGTGCAGCTGCTGTGAAAAACAGTATAGCAGTTCCACAAAATATTAAAAATAGAATTACCATATGATTTAGCAATTCTACTTCTGAGTATATAGTGAAAATAATTGAAAGCAGGGATTCAAACAGGTATTTGAACAGCTATGTTCATAGTATCATGATTCATAATAGCCAAAAGATGAAAACAATCTAACTGTCCATTAATAGATGAATGGATAAACAAAATGTGGTATATATGGGACATTGTTCAGACTTAAAAAGCAAGGAAATTCTGATGCATGCTACAATAAGGATGAACTTTTAAAATATCACACTAAGTGAAATAAGCCAGACACAAAAGAAACAAATATAGGATGATTCCACTTACATGAGGTAACTAGAGTAGTCAAATTCAGAAAGAGAAAGTAGAATTATGGCCATCGGGTGCTGGGGAGAGGGAGGAAATAGGGAGTTCATTATTTAATGGGTACAGTTTCAGTTTGGGAAGATGAAAAAGTTCTGCAGATGAATGGATGGTGGTGATGGGCGCACAATAATGCATGTACTGACCTACACACTTTGAACACTTAAAATGATATATTTTATGTTTTATATATATGTATTTATTTGGGTTTGTTTGTTTTTGAGACGGAGTCTCGCTCTATCGCCAGGCTGGAGTGCAGTGGCGCGATCTTGGCTCACTGCAACCTCTGCCTCCTGGGTGCAAGTGATTCTCCTGCCTCAGCCTCCCGAGTAGCTGGGACTACAGGCGTGCGTCATCACGCCCGGCTAATTTTTTTGTAGTTTTAGTAGAGACAGGGTTTCACCGTGTTGGCCAGGCTGGTCTCAAACTCCTGACCTCAAGTGATCTGCCTGCCTTGGCCTCCCAAAGTGCTGGGATTACAGGCGTGAGCCACTGCACCCAGCCATGTCAAGTATATTTTACCACAATAAAAAATGCTAGTGACCTTAAAAGATACATATCACTCTGGCTGTTATGCAAAGAATGGTTTGGAGGGGAACAACAGTGAAGTGGAAAGACCAATTGGAAAACAGGGGCAGCAGCTGAGGTGAAAGGGACCTGGAGGATTGAATTGGGGAGAGGGAGACCCTCTTCCCATTGGTGAGGCCATTTTAATAATGGATTCTGTAATGACTATATGAAAGAGGCATCTTCTACATCCACACTGGAAGTAGGTTGAACAAGGATGTGGACATTCTTATTCCAACGAGTTCCACTTTCAGTCAATTCAGTTACCAACCAACAAACAAAGCTAATACTCATCACTGTTTTGGTGTTGGTGTGGTTGTGTGTGTGGGTGCATGCACGCCAGTGCTTTGCAGTACCATGCTCTAAAAAACGAGCAAGTCTTCATGTAAATCCACATGTGCTATTAGCTCAGACTTCCAGATTTTTTTATGTAAATGAAACCTTAAAATCACAAACAAATTAGATAAAAACGCAAATCCCACCAATTCTAAACTTTTATACGACATGCGTTAAAATATTCCTAAAGACTTTATTTCCACAAATTACCGACATTAACTGTTCTGTGTGAATTTTACTTGATACAATTTTGTATAGTGTAAGTAGACAGACATTTTATTTGACTTACATGATATACACACGCAGGAAAAATAGTGATTACTATAATTTTAACTATTATTTGTGCAAAATGTCCTTTCTCTAGATTGAACACTGGAAATATACTAAAGGCTTTCTAGATATGTTTCTGTTTAATTTCACAGGAAGCTCCTTGGATTTCTGCAGTACAAACTGCTCCTTGATATATTGTAAAGATGTGAGAGCAGCTTCTATACCAATCCCCAGGTAGGGAGGCTTGATGTATTGACATACCGTAACACAAAAATACAAGAGGATTTTTTTTTCAAGAGTGTGTTTGACAGACTGGGGCCAAAGTGTGAAATAACTACGTTTATCTAATACCTATGTGCAATATTTGAATATCCTCTTTCTATCCTCATGATCTGCTTAGGAATGACTTTTTTAACGTTATAGATGAAAGCCCGACTTAAGGGATACTTTCAGTCTGTACTTTGGCTTTTCTCTCCTTTCTTTACAAATTATGAAAACTTCTAAGTGTATTACTTGGTGAAATATTTCAGAGTGCATTATTTAATTCTGTTCTGTTCTGAAAGGAACATTATAAAACAATTCCCACTGGCACATGAACAAATAGCTTCCATTTGTTAAACAAAGCCTTTCTGGTTTTTAACTCTCTGACTTCCTGAAAGTTATATCCACGGAAACAAATCTGAAATGCTGTGTTCTCTTTGTTCAGATGGAATTGCTACTTCCTAATGAATTAATGTTCAGAAATTTTGGCATCTTGGTCAGCAGCCAAAGTTCTGCAAACTTTGCTTGTAACGGCAGCAGAAAATGAGATGACAAAGAGGTCTCCGCAAATCCTCTGTAGATCACCGTGTAACCTTGGACCATGTATTGGGAAAATCTTGCTATTAATTGGAAGCATACACACACTTAATGATTTTGCAAGCTGGGAAGTTGAAACTTTTCAAATGTGAGCAGAAAAATGTGCTAAATGACTTTTCAGTTGAGGGGTTTTAAAAACTGGTATTTTCACATGACTATTCCTGCACAGCAAATAGCTTGCTAGTGAAATTAATAGTTTCTAAGAGCTCTCAAACAAAACAAATTAGAAGTAACATTATTGGGAAGTTAATTTCTGATTTGTTCTCAAGGAAAAAGCAGCTCACTTCATTATAATCTTCTGCAATATGAGACCAGGAATGGGATTTTATTTTTCCTGTATTTACTTGGAATTCCAAATTAAACCATATCATAGTTTTCAACTAGGCCTGGCTCATTAAGTATATTTCCCCTTGCTATGAGTAACAGTAGTTCCTCTTCAAAGAGTTCATACTAAGTAATTATGTTCTTAATGAGTCAAAAGCAAAAGTTATTTTAGTCTTAAATACATATGTAAATTGCTTTTAAAACCATCTGATTTAGAATTTTAGACTAAATATTTGAAAAGAGATGATTCTATATTAATTTTTAAATCCACTAAACTGATATTTTTACTTTCTATAAAAATATAATGTGAAAATCATAGACTTTATCGCTTACTTTAGCCGAAGTATAGGAGAGCTATTGAAGACATCATATTTTAGGAAAGCACTTTACATATATATTTTTTTGACACCCATTTGTTCACCCAAGGAGCATTTTGCATTTTGGCATCAATGTCACATTGAACAAGAAAAGCTAGTTGCTTCAAAGCACAAATTAAATGGCCATATAAATGTCCAGAATTGTGTTTTACAGGTTTTCCAATGAAAGTAATAATAATTGCATTTGGTTCTTATTAAGGCCATGCAAATGTTGTATTCCACTGGGCCTCAAACTTTTATGTGTGTATGAACGTCCTGGGGACCAACATGTAGCAATTACATGGATTAGGTCTGGCACAGGGCCTGAGAATGTGCATTTCTATCAACGCTTCAGGGTATGTTGTCCACCACAGTCTATGAAATGCTGTACTTTACCCACCATCTAAAATTTGTACATGTTTTGACATAGATGATGTTCACCATCAATTGTTAAGTAAAGAAAGCAGATTTCTAATAGTATATATTGTAGGATACCATTTAGGGGGAGAAGAAAAGCATTTCTTATATGCCAAGAAGAGAAGGTAAAAACTATTTAAAACAACCAGCCAGTCAGAACTATTTCTGCCCACCAGAGAAATGGCATGGTTTCTCTCTAGCCTGAAATACCCGTTGTTTAGGAAGATGCCTAAGCAGGCTTGGATGTAGCAACTGAGACACTCCAGAAAATTGTCTGGAAAGAACCATCAAAACAGACCAAACATTGAATTGTTCCCGACAAGGACAGTTACAGGATCTGGAGCAGGAGGAGGGCTGAGTGAAGAGAAACATTAGCTGAGAGAGAGAGACAGACAGACAGACACAGACAGAGACTGCCCAGCCCTGCGATGCAACAGGTGGCTTTTACTCTTATATAGCAAGGCATCCTCAGGATGAAGTAGCTAAAGGAATTTTGAAAATGGAGATGTGTTGCAAGCATGCTGTGTTCTTCTGTAACATTTTCCAGCCCCTGACTCTACCCCTGGCAAAAGGAATCTCAGGATCAAGGACTAGGAGCCGTGTTCCATGTCTGCATCTACACAAGTGACTAGACACAAGGGAGATTAAGACAGCGGCAGAAGCAGGAAATTGAAGCAAGATGTGACCAGGAAAACTGCCCAACCTCCAAGAACCCCTGGGGATATGGTGAGGAATAAAAAGTTTCCAATGTAAAGGAGGTCCTGGGGTGAATTACATGTAAAATTCCCAGAACAGAATGACTCCCACCAGTTATAGGACTTGGGGTTATTTAAGCAATTGATATTTATGCAATGCAGACAAAGAAAACAGTTGGAAAAATAGACACCAAAATGTTAACTTTGTTTTCTTTGAATGGTGGGATTCTGGATGATTTTTTTTTTTTCTTACCTACACTACCTACTTTAGGAAATAAAATGGATTCCTTCAAAATAAAAATATTTTCACATCTCACCTCCTCCCCCAATGATGCCACACTCTGGGAGAAAAGATATTCAAGCTGAGATGTAAAGAATAAAAAGTATTATCTGAGTTAAAAGTGGGAATGGCTGGAAGAGGTTTCCATGTACCAAAGCCCTAGGACAGGGAAGAGCTAGTTGCAAGGAAAGAATGGAGCAGGTCAAGTGGGGTTAAAAAAAAGCAGATGACCCAAGCTAAGACTACACCAGCAGTCATGGGAGGAGCACAGAGAGCCTCAGAGGCTAAAAAAGCCGTGTTATTATATTCTTATTGCAATGGCAAACCATCAAAATGTTTTAAGCAGGTAGTGACATGATCTGGTTCATGTTTTTTAAATATCAGGGTAGGAGAAGAGATGGAAGTGAGAAAGCTGGGGAAGAGTGGAGGCCAGGAAGTCAGATAAGAGACATTTTCAGTTCCCAGGCAAAAGGGAACAAAGGAGTTAGTGTCAGTGATGGAGTTAGAATTGACAGGTTTTGGAGACAGATGGGCTAAGAAATAGGAAATTAAAAAGCAAACAAGCAAGCAAAAATCAAACACATACACACACATAAAAACAGTCTCCTTGACTGTTTTATTTGCTCTTACTTGAGCAAATAAGTGGTGGAAGTACCTTTTCTGAGATGGAGACTTGGGAGAAATGGGTGTTAAAAGAAACAGCAAAAGTTCAGTTTTAGAAATATTAAGTTTGAGGTGCCTATAAAATAGCTAAGGAAAGATGATTGGTAGAAGATTTGATAAATAAGTCATGGATGAGCTGGAAACCATTGGTCTCTAAGTAAGGAGCGTATATAATTTATCATCCAAACTAGGACACTTCTGAGAGTAAAAGGATATGCTATTAAGAATTTTGCTGAGACGGCCGGGCGCGGTGGCTCAAGCCTGTAATCCCAGCACTTTGGGAGGCCGAGACGGGCGGATCACGAGGTCAGGAGATCGAGACCATCCTGGCTAACACGGTGAAACCCCGTCTCTACTAAAAAATACAAAAAACTAGCCAGGCGAGGTGGCGGGTGCCTGGCGGAGTTTGCAGTGAGCTGAGATCTGGCCACTGCACTCCAGCCTGTCCAGCCTGGGTGACAGAGTAAGACTCCTTCTCAAAAAAAAAAAAAAAAAAAAGAATTTTGCTGAGACAATAGGCATAACTATGCGAGAGTATTAAGGGAAAAGAGAGAGAGACCTAGAACTGACCTCTGACAAATTCCATTATTTATCATTAGGCAGTAAGTGAAGAAGAAAGAGCTCAAATTCCCCAAACATAGTTTGGAAATTAAATCCCCAATGCAACAGTGTTGCAAGGTGAGGCCTTTAAGAGGTGATTAGATCATGACGATTCTGCCCTCATGAATGGATTAATACCATTATTGTGGAAGTGGGTTAGTTATCATGGAAGTGTTTTGCTAATTAAATGAGGAGTTCAGCTCTCTTCTCCACCCTCTCTCATGCCAGTGCTCTCTTGCCTTTCCACATTCCCACCATGGGATGAGACAACAAGAAGGCCCTCAGCAGATGCCAGCACCTTGATATTAAACTTCCCAGCCTTCAAAACTATGAGAAATAAACTTATTTTATTTATAAATTACTCAGTTTGTGGTATTCTGTTATAGCAACACACAATGGACTAAGACAAAAAGGAATGCTTAACTGCATCAAACATAGTTAGCAGCCCTAATAAGATTGCTGAAAAACATTCATTGGATTTGGCAATATGGAAATCATTGATAATCTCAGCAAAGGTAGTTTGGAAGAAGAGAATGAGTTGAAGAGTGAATACAAACTGAGGAAGTAGAGACAGTAGAGGCAGTTATGTACCACTCTTAGAAGAGTCTGGAAAGGAGAATATAGATATCTAACAGTAGTGGCAAGGGAATATGAGACAAGGA
The DNA here is from genome assembly GCF_007565055.1 of Rhinopithecus roxellana. Classification (NCBI taxonomy): domain Eukaryota; kingdom Metazoa; phylum Chordata; class Mammalia; order Primates; family Cercopithecidae; genus Rhinopithecus; species Rhinopithecus roxellana. The sequence goes on along the minus strand of NC_044562.1, from coordinate 85,097,552 downwards.
TAGGGACAAGTAAATTTAGCATAAGAGACTGAAAGATTATCAAAAAGATCCAGAAAAATCTTTCTAGTAGAATAAGTCTACCAGAATGTTCACAGTAGTATTGCTCACAGAAGCCAAAACCTGGAAGTAAACCAAGTATCCATCAACAGAAGAGAAGATGAATACACTATGGTATATTTATGCAGTGGAATATTATACAGAAGATGGATGAACTGCAGTAACACAGAAATGTGGTTCAATCTTGGAAATATATTTAAAAAGTAAATCCCAAGCAATTACATACCTTATTATGCTCTTTATAAAGTTAAAAATAAACCTTTAAGATTCTAAATAAATGCAATAAAATTATGTAAAATCAGAAAAAGGAAATGATGAACATGGAATTCCAGGTGATGGTCATCTCATGTCAGAGATGCAGGGTGATGACAAGATGGAGTGGATCCTGGAACCTGAGGTTAAGATGAAGATAAATGCAGGTCCCCAGGTTGTGTTTCAAGAAGTGGATTTATAGATGATTACTACACTGTAACAAAAAAAGATAGCCATGAATAGATCAACGTAGGGCGTATTTTATGAATCACATTCATGATTAATATAGGTGTTTGCACTCAGGCTTGATGGCCAGGGTGCAAGTATAGGGGAGAAATTAGTTGATTAGTTCTATAATGATCTAAAGACACTCACAAAATGCTTCCATAAAAATACACAGCTATCTCCAACATAACAGTTGAGGCAGAGGAAAAGATATTGCTACAAAGACAGAAGCTAAAGAGAAAAATTATTCTGTCTTTACAAGTAAGGTAGTTCCAGCATTTTCTGTAGACAGTAGAGAGATGTTATGCCATCCTCAATTATGAGATTTCCTCTTACCTTTTTCTGGGCATCAGAGAATATTCAGTCTACCAAGATGAGTTGTTTGGGGGCTATTTTTGAAATCTGCTATTCTTCTTGCTTCAATTAAAGCAGCAACCTAATTGTTTCGTGTATGGTCTTTTAAAAATTATTTTATTTGTGATCTTTCTATTGATGTAAAACAATATACCTATTGTTATTTTAACACATCTCACATGATTCATAATCATTACATTAATAGCCAAATCCCCAAAAGCTTGCTTGGCAGTTTTATGGAGAATAGATTTTGCCCAGTTGAATGTTATGTTTTTATTTCTCCTCCCTTCATGTATCCCATTTATCAAGATCAAATTGCATTTTAAGAACATCTCTTAAACTATTTGTAATTCCTCCCCAATTTTTATCATCGGCATCTCATTCCAGTAGAGTACTTTCCACTTTCACTTCTGAATGCTTCAGAAACATATGGGGAAAAAATTGAAACAGACACTCAACAGTAAGCAAGTCAGAATTTTGTTAGACAAAAGCAAATAGGGTAGGACAGGCTCAAACGACTCATTTCTCACTGCTTGGTTGGCAGCTGTGATGCACATTTGTGAGAAAATTCCCAGTGGCTTGGCTTTTGTTCTATCTTTATGACAATCCCAAAACACTCTTTAAGACTGTGGGTAGGGGAAGATGGCTGATTTCCTAGGGGTTATATTAACCGAATGTTTTCCCTAGAATCAGCTTTGGCCCCTTTCTCTCCTCTAGGAATTCTTTTGAGTAGAATCCAAGACTATATAATGCAGTGCTCTAATCAGCACCAGAAGCACTGTGACCACTCAGACTGTTTTTGCAGACTGAAGAGCATCCTGAGAATAAGACAGACAGCTGGCAGCCAGATTTTCAACTCTTCTACTGGGTTCTGATTAATTCATTGATTTGCTGACTTATTAATCTCTTCATTTACTTAAGTAATTATAAAGTCTAGCATGAATTTGGCCTAATAAGGGTTTGGGTCTAGAAGATCTGAGTTAGCTGGTTACACTGTAAAGATCTCACTATGGTTCCCCCAACCCATGTTTCAATGCTGTCTTCCTCCTCCACGTGGATCCTCCTCTTGACCAGAGAGGTAATGATGCTGCAAGCCAAGACTTGAGATTTGCAAGATCCAGCATCCTGGAACTTAAAAAGCTTGGCTATAAAGGATATTAGACCCAGAGTTCCTGCTATGACAAAAGATTGGAAGGAGAGTAAAGTCAGGCCATCTCACCTCCGCAGACACAGTCTGTTCACACCCATTAGCAGCACTTTCAGATAGGTGAAAAGAACAGCTTATAGGCTGTGTCTGGTCAGCCCCATTCTGGCTTAATCTCAGAGGAAGAGGAGCACCATAGAACTTTCTTTAGTTATGACAATAAGCACCAAGGCACCTGTGCCTTGCTTCCTCGGTGAAATCTAGAGAATGGAGAACTTCAGGGGCAAAGATCCCTATAACAGCAAGTCCTGGAAACAGAACACTTCTCTCTGGGTTTGCAAGAACAGAAAGCCCCACAGCACTCCCCATGCCACCCTGCATGGGAGAGAGATGTTTACATGGAGTGCTAGGGCCTTGGTAAGCTACCTGGGAAGTCCATGTGTTGATGATAGGATGTGATGAGGCAACCCAATGTTTCCCCTGGCAGCAAAGAACAATGCAAGTGGGATACTGAGAAGCAGCAGGAAGGTGTGGATCTTACATTACTAGTGAGAAGTCACAGACTCCGGTGAGAGTACACAGCTCAAATGGCACATGGATTGGGTGAGTTGAGCTCAAAGGGAGACTGGGCTGCCTTAATAGGTACCAGTGGGGGCAGTCGCTGATCACTACCAACAGTGGACCACTTGCATTGCCAGAAGATGCCAGGAAGACCAGTAGGACAATCCTGGTCTAGAGGTCCTACCTAAGAACACAGCAGGGACAGCAAGTTCCCCTCCACATGCAGATAGAAAAGAGAAAGAAGAATAGGGAAGAGAAAATACAAATTGACTGATAACATCTTGAATTTGAATAAGAAAAATCACTGAAGGAAAAAGTTTACCTGGAAGTAAAGAGAATGGGTTTTCTGTACCAAGAATAATGTCATCTCAAAATACAGATTGGGTCATTATAGAGAATTAAGTTAAATTCTACTTGTACACTCTTGGGCATCTGACCCATGAAACAGTATCTGCTACACAGATAATTAAAGAAATATTCCTTGCATTCAAGGAACTCATAGTCTAAGAAAAGAAATATACTTTGTGGTCATAGTATTTATCATATTATAGTTCCTTGTTCCTAAGCTTGGTGTGGCACTGCCTCATAAACTCCATGAGAGCAGAAACTACTTCTGCCTTTGTTCACTATTGTGGCCCCACTGCATAGCACGGTGCCCAGCATATGGTAGATACTCAACACTTACTCATCATATTTATTAGGGTAAAGACTTTGTTAGTTATACTGAAGAATATTCATTGTTGATTACTGAAATAATTATTAAAGAAAATAATTGTTTTAAGTGACTTTTATGTGCTAGGCATTCCACCAAGACATTTACACATATTATTTGACAAATATATAATCTTATCTTCAGTGCTGAGTAATATAAGTTGAAAAGTGCCATTAGAATTTGATCACAATAGGATTATAACTTAGGAGTCCCTATATCTCATCTTGCTCTCCTCCAACCCACACTATAGTCATAATTATCTTTCTAAAATGCATATCTGACCATTGCCCCTATGAATTTATAGCCATAAACTCAGATAAACAGGAAATACCATGTTTCTTTAACTGTGTGTAAATTTCATTCTGAGCCCATAGTCAGACATACTGTGGAGAAATTCAATCTCAGTCATAAATGTGCCTTCTCCTTTTTGGGGGTCACACAAAGACCCTTCACGGTGGAAGCTTCTTTCATCTTTAGCCAACAGGGTTCACTACTGAAACACCCAGTGTCAGCCTTCATGTCCTTCAGAGTTGAGGAATCACTGCTCCTATGCCCAGGAACAGGCGAGGAGCCCCTGTGATTAGCCAACCTCGCCTGGAGTCCCTCTCATCCACTCACCACTAGTACAGGTCCACGCATTAACTCTCAGCAGAGTCAGAACCCATGGACCACAGGTCCTTCCCAGACTTGGGGAAATTATTCTCTCCCCCACTAATACCCTTACAGGCCTTTCGCCTCTACTCAAAGTCAAGTATCATTTCTCCTGCAACCTTAGCTTTTCAAAATCTAGACATGTCTGTGTCATTGAAGCAGCTTCTCCTTCACTCACCTTCTGTCCCCACCAAAAGTCCCAAGGCAAGAAGACCAAAAGACTAGGATATCAGAATCATTGAATAAAGGAGCAAATAAAGGGAGAAAACAAATTTTAAGATTATGCTACCATTTGATTAGATCACTTCTTGTTTAAAATCCTTCAATAGTTTTTCATTGTTCCTAAGAAAAAGACCAAACTCCTCTATATGGCCAACAAGATGGCTTCCCTCACACCCACCTCAATTGAATAGGGAGACCCAAAGGAGTCTGGTCTCATCCCACCTCTGTAGCTTTACGGTAAAGAAAGCTGTTAAATACCCAGTGAGATGATTTTTTCCCAGTTTTTAGGAAACTGTAAAACACCAAAGAACTAACTACCTCACACTGTAAGATCAGAGACCCAGAGAACTGCCCATTGTTAGGGCTTTCTGCCTACTCTCAGGGCTGACAGAAATTGCCATTTCTGCATATAACCTAACCCCACTGTCACCACAGCCAAGTTTCAATAATAAGAGGACTGAGTAAAGAGAAAGTTTGCATTTTAGAGGACTGCAGTGTCTGTGGAACAGACTATCACGGCCGGGCTCAGTGGTTCATGCCTGTAATCCCAGCACTTTGGGAGACTGAGGCGGGTGGATCACCTGAGGTCAGGAGTTCAAGACCAGCCTGGCCAACATGGTGAAACCCTGTCTCTACTAAAAATACAAAAAAATTAACCAGGCGTGGTGGCGAGCATCTGTAGTCCCAGCTACTCAGGAGGCTGAGGGAGGAGAATCACTTGAACCTAGGAGGCGGAGGTTGCAGTGAGCCAAGGTTGTGTCATTGCACTCCAGCCTGGACAATGAGAGCAAAACTCTGACTCAAAAAAAAGAAAAGAAAAGAAATATACTATCCCTTCCCTAAGCTAACTCTGAGGGGAGTAAAGGGAGTTGTTACGATCCCCAAATCCAAGGGAGGCCCAAGAGAATGACTCACAAAGAATGGCGGTGCCTTTACTCCATAAGTCAAGGGCTAATGATGATTTATTTCCTCTCTTGTCTGAAAGCTGTCTCATCACTAAAACCCTAGATCATCTGATGCTGCTGAAACTGCCACTTCAGGGCATTGAGGGAGTTAGCCGGGAGGTAAGGGAAGAAGCCATTCATTTCCTGTGGGCAAGTAGACCAGAGGAAGGTGGCTGGGTTTAAGCAGTCTTGCTAGTGCCCAACTAAGATGTCTCACTGCTGGTTAAGTAAAACCCAACAGCAAGAGATCATGGAATGGAACATGTAAGGTGGGGATTAGGGAGCAGGACGAAGAGGTTAGATCTCAAGCAAGATCTTCCATAGGTTCTACTCAAGAACCACACATAGGCCTGCCTTTGGACAATGCTTGCCTCACAGATGCATCCAATAGGAAGTCAGTATTAGCCAGAGGAGAGGCCAACTGAGTCATCACACAAGGAGATCTCAGCCTTTGTCTCCCATCTCTTCTGCTGCCTCAACACCAGAAAGAAGCATAGGAAAGGGGAGACGGGGAAAAGTGTGAGAACTGACCATATCTGCTTTCCATTGCTTTGTGGTTTTTTTTTTTTTTTTTTTTTTTTGAGAGACGGAGTCTCGCTCTGTCGCCCAGGCTGGAGTAGAGTGGCACAATCTCAGCTCACCGCAACCTCCACCTCCCAAGTTCAAGTGATTCTCCTGCCTCAATTTCCCAAGTAGCTGGGACTACAAGTGTGCACCACCATGCCCAGCTAATTTTCGCACTTTTTTAGTAGAGATAGTGTTTCACTATATGTTGGTCAGGCTGGTCTTGAACTCCTGACCTCAGATGATCCACCCACCTCGGTCTCCCAAAATGTTGGGATTATAGGCCTGAGCTACCACGCCCAGCCATGCCTTCCACTTCTTGGTTTACATCTCTGCTCACATCTCCTTGTGACTCTAAACTCTTCTGCCTCCTATTCTACTTTAAAGAACCCTTGTGATTATTGGACCTACCCTGATAATATAGGCCCAGCTTCCTATTTTAAGGTCAGCTGATAAACAACCTTAATACCAGCCACAACCTTAATTCTCCTTTGTGATATAATATAACATGTTCCAGGATTAAAATGTGGACACCTTTTGGGAGCCATTATTCTACCTTCCAAAGCATTTGTATTAGTCAGTGTTCTCCAGAGAAGCAGAACCAGTTGGGTGCGTAAAGGGATTTAATGAAATGGCTCACATGATTGTGAAGGTTTGGTGAGTCCAAAATCTGATGGGGGAGGCTGGGAGACTGGAGACTCAGGAAAGAATCACAGTTTGAGTTCGAAGGCGGTCTGCTGCAGAATTTCCTCCTCTTGCTGGGGAGAGGTTAGCCTTTTGTTCTTTTCAGGCCTTCTGCAGATTGGATGAGGCCCAGTTTGGAGGGTTATATATGCAGGATATAAGAGAGCAGCTGCTTTACTCAAAGCCCACAGATTTACATGTAAATTTCATCCAAACACACCCTCACAGAAAAATCCAGAATAGTATTTGACCAAAGAGTTGGGCCCCATGGCCCAGCCAGTTGACACATAAAATTTACCATCAGATTGTTACCTTACCAAAGAGCCAAAATGTCTCAATAATTCATTTATACTTATATCTACTCACTCTCGTCAAACTTGCCCTCTCTGGTATAGCCAGAAAGCAGACATTCTCCTTTCAACCTTTCCACCATAGTGTTTCTAACTCCAACTCACCCTTTACAACTTTCTTGAGGAGTCCTTTTTCATGTACTCCCACAATAATAGCTTCTATTTATTGAGTGTGAGAAAAGAAAAATATCTCAGAGCAGTCTGAACTATGTGAAGTATGCAAAATTTATCAGACATAGAGACATAAGACATGAGCATGGGAATTCAGTCACCTCCACCCCTACACTCAAGCCGGAGGCAACTGTTTAAAGGCATTTTTTTCCTGACTAGCTGCCTTACCCATTATCTTTATGTTCCTGGAATTTGTGATACAGAGAATGTATAGCCAATCAATAACTTAAACTGTTTCAATATAAATTATTGGTAAACAACTTAGGAACTGCCTCTTCTTTTTTCCTTTAGAAACCCACTTGTAACTGCTATTAATTCAGGGCAACTTGAATCTATGCTCTGGGGTGGCCATCCTCAAGTTTTGAGTTCCAATAAACCCCACTTAACTGTATTCTCTGAATCTCATTATTTGACTTAGACAAATGTGTATCTAACTGTGGCTTATGTGCCAGGCACTGCTCTGTTTTACATATATTAACTATTGAGCCAATTAGCTGCAAGGCCACTAAACTGACTGCTTTTGAAGTCAGTTTTGAAGAGGAGAAAACTGAGGTGCCTGGAGGTGAAGTAACTTACCCAAAGTTACTAAGTTGAGCAAGTGGCCACAGCTATGAAACCTCCTTTGCAAAATTATGACAGTAAGAGAAATTTGACGTAGTTGACTTCATTTTGCTTCTGACCTCCAAGCTGTCGTTGGTCATTCTTGGGCATAAACCAAGCTAACTTTGGGAGGAATTTAGTTTATAGTCTATCTCTGAAGCAAGGATGATAACAGTCCCTCCCTAAAAGTACTCTTCTCCCTGTTCAGGGGCTAAAACTGCCTTAGTAAGACTAATGAAAGGCCATAATACTAGGATTATGGGAGGGACCTGAATTCTGCTAAGAGATAGGTGTAGTTTCTATACTCCCTTACTGCTCAGGAGTCATTGTAGCTAGAAGTCACGAGATTTGAGACTTTCCCAATTGCTCCTAGAGATAACATTACTATTATAGAACCTAAGATTTTTTTTTTTTTGAGATGTTTTTCAGATGGATCCAACCCAGCTTTGAGACTCGTGACTCAACTGTGGTCTAGTCCTATGGCCCCACCCAGAGGCATATTCAGCACACAAGGACCATTTTCCATACCCCTATGGATTTATCTCTAACCAATCAACAGCACCCATTCCCTGGCCCTCTGCCCACCAAATTGTTCATAGAAACTCTAACCTTCAAGCTTTCGGGGAGACTGATTTGAGTAACAACTCCAGTTTTCCCATGTGGCTGATCTCTAGTCAATTAAACTCTTTCTTTACTGCAGTGTCTTGGTCTCAGTGAATTGATGGCTGTGCAGCAGACAGGAAAAGCCCGTCAGGTGATTACTGAGCAAATGGCAAAACTGGGATCCAAACATAGTGGCTTTCATAATCTTCCTCTTAATTTCCAGGCTAGAGCACTCAAGCAGAGAAGGTGCCTCTGGAGTATAGGAAAATTGCCTGTATTCCTTCCATACTTAACATAGAACCATAAAGTAGACTGCTAAAGAAATGTGCCCATAGTAGGGGTAGTGGTAGAACCATCTAGAGTTTCAAACCTGTTGAATCTGAATACCTTTTGATGAGCAACAGCCTCAAATTCAGTCACAATCACCATCTCTCCCTGATTTTTCTATTTCCCCATCCTTACTTCCTTCAGGCATTTATGTTACCTGCCTGACCTAAGAAAGCAATGGAATCTGCAAAGCCAGTTTCAACTTAGATAAAGGCCAAAACTACCTTTATCTTGTTCACAGTTATCTCCTAGTGCTTAATACAATCGTTGGCACATAGTAATGTCTAGTCATCAAAATAGGATCCAGTTAGAACTGACAGTGAGCAAACAGGGTCAGAGAAATTATAGTTGCCTAGTATCAGAAAGTCAGAAGGGAGCAGACTTAGGACTCTTGATCCTCAGACTAGAAACTCCACATTTTAAAAGCTCACTACAATATTATGTGTAGATGATGTTTCATTCTGTCTGTTTATAGTTTTGGTCAGTTATTTCAAATAAAGCTGGGATATATAAATAAAAAAAAGAGAGATTGGCTTAGGAGAATAACTTATTTTTGACATAATAAATCGAACTTTACAAAATGCATTGGTACCAGACACAGTGGTGCTTGCCTGTAATCCTAGTACTGTGGGATGCTGAAGCAGAAGGATCATTTGAGCCCAGGAGCTCAAAACCAGCCTGGGAAACATAGCGAAACTCCTTCTCTACAAATAATTTTTTGAAATTATCTGAGCATAGTTGGCACATGCCTGTGGTCCCAGCTACTCAAGAGACTGAGATGGGAGAATCGCTTGAACCTGGGCGGTTGAGGTTGCAGTGAGCCATGATCATGCCACTGCACTCCAGCCTGGGTGACGAAGTGAGATCCTGTCTCAAAAAACAAAACAAAACAAAACAACACATTGCTGTCATATGTGGCATTTGGGGCCAGGAGAACTCTGCATAGTCCTGTTCTCTAGGAACTTACCTCTAGAGAAGCTGACTTGGATCAGTTAAAATCATGAGCTATCCCAATCATGAATGAAATTTTGCAAAATAAGGTTAACGAGTCCTATACCCACAAGATTTCAAAGATTGGAAGTCTATACAGACTTCCTCATCTGTATTCACTTTCCTCAGACAACTGGCCTTTGAAGGAAATAGATAAACCAAGCCACAGACCAGACAATTACCAGTTTGCCATCTTCGATTATGATTTATTAGACAAGAAAGTAGAACAGTGCTACTCAACTATTAAACAACCTCTGATTTACAAACGTCATTGTTGTGGCCTAACACGCATTACGGAGATGGGATGAAAAGGGAACAGTGGTGAAGTTAATGGAGGTTCTACACGTTTTCTGGTAAATCACACAAGAGCTTGTAGCAAAATAATAAGCTATAAAGTTATCAAGGTGGATGTAACACACAGATAAAATGGTATATGTTAACAAGGGCCAGTGGGCTTTCCCCAAAAGCCTTTAAAATAATGCATGCAACAGATTTAAACCCCTTTAATCACAGAAACTGGCATATTGTTTAAAATAACACAAGGCCCAGCATGGTGGCTCACACCTGTAATCCCAGCATTTTGGAAGGCCAAAGTGGTGGGTCACTTGAGGTCAAAAGTTCGAGATCAGCCTGGCCAACATGATGAAACCTCATCTGTACTAAAAATACAAGATTAGACGGGCATGGTGGCACGCACCTGTAATCCCAGCTACTGGGGAGACTGAGGCAGGAGAATCTCTTGAACTTGGGAGGCAGTGGTGGCAGTGAGCTAAGATGGTGCCACTACACTCCAGCCTGGGTGACAGAGTGAGACTTCTTATCAAAAAAAACACACACACACACACACAAAATATAAATTTAATATAAATTAGGTCTAATAGAATGAATTTTCAGAAATGAAATTATTTAAACAGTAATTTTAATTTCCTTTTATATGTCTGTTTCTTTATTGATACAGATCCCCAAACCACATGCCCCTTCCTTCTTAGCATCAGAACTCCAGTTTTCTTTGGTTCAGCAATGCACTTAGCTACAAGGCTGAAGTTGCAGCTTTCTTTGCACCTAGGTATACCCGTGCAGTTCAGTGGCCAGAGATATCAATTGAACTCCTGTGTGGAACGTCTGGGAAGGCTTCCTAGTGGGAACTGACTCAGCTGGGAGAAGGAATATTTTGTTCTTTCATCCTTTCTCCTTTTTTTTTTTTTTTTTTTTTGAGATAGAGTCTCACTCTGTCCTCAGGCTGGAGTGCAGCAGTGCCATCTCAGCTCACTGCAATCCCCACCTGCCAGGGTCACTCAATTCTCCTGCCTCCACCTCCAAAGTAGCTGGAAGTCAGGCACGAGCCACCAGACCTGGCTAATTTTTGTATTTTTAGTAGAGACAAGGTTTCACCATGTTGGCCAGGCTGGTCTCGAACTCCTAACCTCAAGTGATCTGCCAGCCTCGGCCTCCCAAAGTGCTGGGATTACACTTTGTAATCCCAAGTGAGCTACTGCGCCCGGCCCCTATCTCCCTTCTTTCTTGCAGCTGGTACAAACAGAATGGATAAGATGCAACTAAGACAGTGGGGCAGGAAGAAGGAGACCAGGGAGATACCAGAACAGCCCTGAATTCCCTAACTCCAGACTCCTTATTTCTGGGAGAGAAAGAAACCTTACTATTTAAGCTAGTATTATTTCTCAATCACCACAGCCGAACCATATCCTAAGTGATAGACCACAAGGGATCATAATCTCCAGTATCAAGATAAAATATGTACAACCTGGCCAACATGGTAAAACCCCATCTCTACTAAAAATACAAAAATTAGCCAGGTGTGGTAGTACATGCCTGTAATCCCAGCTACTTGGGAGGCTGAGGCAGGAGAATTGCGTGAACACAGGAGGCAAAGGCTGCAGTGAGCCGAGATTGCGCCACTGCACTCCAGCCTGGGGACAGAGTGAGACTCTGCCTCAAAAAAACAAATAAATAAATAAAATAAAATGAATAAAATATGTGTTATAATTTTTTGGAGGGGGTGCATTTTCAAAGTGGTTAATCCTAATCTTTATATCATTTAAATTGATTTAAAGTGGTTTAATTCTAAACTCACTGAAATCTCTCCACAAATAGTAGTTTTGCAAATCAACAGGAGACTAATTTGGCAGACTGGACAGAATAACCAATTCATTCTTTCAGATATGCATCAAGTTTCTTCTTTGTCACTACACTGATTTCTGACCAAAAAAAAAAAAAATCAGAAAAGTCTGTGAAGAGAATCTCTATGGGTTTCTCCATTAGCAAATGAATCTGTCTACAAATCTTTCAAATTCAGATTCTGCAACTTTACAAAATTGCAGGATTTTAAAATTTTGAATGTATATTAGTGTACCACTAATAACTTGTAGAATACACAAACTTATAGAAGCATAGTCAGTTTTTCTAACATTAATTTACTCAAAATGTTTCATCCTTTGTGAAAAGTCTATTTAAAACTTGAAACTGAGTCAGTCAACATAGAAAAGGTCCCCCACCCTAGTTCTGGCTGATCACCTTTGCCAGATGTTGTTTAACTTGTTCTATCCTGTTTCCTATGATTTGGAAATTAGATTTCTAACTAATGTTAATGAGACTCAAGTTTGATTTCTTTCTTTTTTTGGGGACAGTGGGGGGACAGGTTTTTTGAGACAGGGTCTCACTCTGTCACTCAGAGCACCAGAGTGCAGTGATACCATCTCAGCTTACTGCAGCCTCAACCTGCCAGGCTCAGGTGAACCTCCTGCCTCAGCCTCCTGAATAGCTGGGACCACAGGCATGCACCACCATGGCTGGCTATTTATTATTATTATTTGTAGAGATGGGGTCTCCCTATGTTGCCCAGGCTGGTCTCAAACTCCTGGGCTCAAGTGAACCTTCTGCCTCAGCCTCCCAAAGTGCTGGGATTACAGGTGTGAACCACTGTGCTCAGTCAGGCTTGATTTTCACATGATTTTTACTTTACTGATGGTGCCATGTATTTCACCCTGCATCATATGGAGAATACCTCTTGTTTGGTTTTCTCGCTTTTAGTAATGCTTAAGATTAATCAGAGGTCAGTTCTCCACCACCTTTTTTTATTATTATTATTATACTTTAAGTTCTAGGGTACATGTGCACAACGTGCAGGTTTGTTACATATGTATACATGTGCCATGTTGGTGTGCTACACCCATCAACTCGTCAGCACCCATCAACTCGTCATTTACATCACTTATAACTCCCAAGGGAGTCTCGCTCTGTTGCACAGGCTGGAGTGCAGTGGCACAATCTTGGCTCACTGCAACCTCCGCCTCCCAGGTTCAAGCAATTCTCCTGCCTCAGCCTCCCAAATAGCTGGGATCACAGGCATATGCCATCATGCCAGGCTAATTTTTGTATTCTTAGTAGAGACGGAGTTTCACCATGTTGGCCAGGCTGGTCTCGAACTCCTGAGTTCAGGTGATCTACCCACCTCAGACTCCCAAAGTCTTGAGATTACAGACATCAGCCACTGCGCCCAGCCTCCACCACCATCTCAATGACTATTACCTACACCAGATATTTTATTAGAGCCTACAAAATAAATTTTTTCAAATTCTATTATTCCTTCTGCATTTATTAGCCAGAATTTTTCTGCACTGAAAACTTTTTCCTCATCAACAATGCCATTTGATTGTCGTGAAAAAAATAGTTTATACCAGAAAGCTGAGATGAATGCTTCATTATCTTCCTTCAGTTATCAATGTTCAGAGTAATGAGCTGGGTTCTGGCTCCTCTTGTTCTTAGCCTAAAAGACTGCGAGTACAGCTTATTCATCATTGCACTGGCCCAGTGCATGTTAATGAGTGTTTAGCTACTGCTCTCTACAAGACCTGTTCCCTGACTCTATTAAGTTTTTCTTTATGTTTGAGGAGCACATGGGAGCAAAATAAAGCAAAAGGACCAAGTTAGGGCCAATTTTGATTGAAATTGTAAAAACAGGCACTTCCCTTCTTCCCCTGTTCAATACCCTGCCTGGTCATCCTCCCTAATTCTTAGACGTCTTAAAATGCCACTTGACTACACAGAGCTGTTCTAAGCCTGCTCCACTCGATGAGGCCTAATGCCTCTAAATTATTCCTCTCCGTATCTGGGTACAAACGCCTGTAAGTCCCATCTTCTTCTTTCAGTTGCCAACTAGTACAGGGGTCCCCAGCCCTCAGGACATGGACCCCAGTACTGATTGTTGGCCTGTTAGGAAAAGTCCCACACAGTAGGTGATCAGGCATTGCTACCTGAGCGCCCCCTTCTGTTGGACCAGCAGCAGTATTAGATTCTCATAGGAACTTGAACCCTCCCAAAGTCTTGAGATTACAGACATCAGCCACTGCGCCCGGCCTCCACCACCATCTCAATGACTATTACCTACACCAGATATTTTATTAGAGCCTACAAAATAAATTTTTTCAAATTCTATTATTTCTTCTGCATTTATTAGCCAGAATTTTTCTGCACTGAAAACTTTTTCCTCGTCAACAATGCCATTTGATTATCGTGAAAAAAATAGTTTATACCTATTGTGAAATGTGAGGGATCTAGGTGGCTCCTTCTGATAATCCAATGACTGATGATCTTATCACTGTCTCCCATCACACCCATATGGGAACATCTAGTTCCATGAAGCAAGCCCAGGGCTCCCACTGATTCTACATTATGGTAAGCATGTAATAATGGTAGAAATAAAGCGCACAATAAATGTAATGCACTTGAATCATCCCAAAACCATGCCCCCGTCCTCATCCCTGGAAAAACTGTCTTCCACAAAACCAGTCCCTGGTGCCAAAAAGGTTGGGGACCGCTGAACTAGTACAACTTAATGCACATGGGGTTTTTTTTTTTTTTTTTTTTTTGAGGCAGAGTCTCACTCTGTCGCCGGGGCTGGAGTGCAGTGGCCGGATCTCAGCTCACTGCAAGCTCCGCCTCCCGGGTTTACGCCATTCTCCTGCCTCAGCCTCCGGAGTAGCTGGGACTACAGGCGCCCGCCACTTCGCCCGGCTAGTTTTTTTGTATTTTTAGTAGAGACGGGGTTTCACCGTGTCAGCCAGGATGGTCTCGATCTCCTGACCTCGTGATCCGCCCGTCTCGGCCTCCCAAAGTGCTGGGATTACAGGCTTGAGCCACCGCGCCTGGCCGCACATGGGGTTTTAGAATGGAATACTGAAGAAACATGATACTAGTAACTTAAAGTATTACAGTAAGAACGATGGTTGATGCTGACTGATATAAAATGTTTCCTAAGTCCTTTGCTATTACACTTTTCACCTCACATTGTAGATATAGCCTGTTTTACCCTCAAGTAGACTGTGGACTTCTCAAGTATAGGATTTCATCTTATTCTTGTTTGTATCCTTTAGCACCTATCATGGTTCCTGACCCACAGTAGGTGCTCAGTAAATATTTTGAGTGAGAATGACAAGTGAAATATTTTCCATGAATAAAAGCTAGTACTATATACTACAGACATACCATCTATACTAGAGCTTGGTATAGAATAAGAGAGGCAAATCCACCTTCTGATCACGAATACCTCAGCCACAGCAAGTCTAGGGGCTGGCAGAAAATGAAGGGGGTGCCTCAGAGTGTCTGCATCTGTTATGAACTGAACAATTCAATTGTAGCTATTGAAAGAGGATGATGTTTCATACCATATAGGTGTTTATTTAAAGAAAAATGTTGGCCAGATGCAGTGGCTCATGCCTGTAATCCCAACACCTTGGGAGCCTGAGGCAGGAGGATCCCCTGAGCCCAGGAGCTTGAGACCAGCCTTGGCAACAGAGATAGACTCCATCTTTGCAAAAATTAATTTAAGTTTTTTAAAAAAGTCAAATGCCATTCACAGTAGCTATAGCACTCTAGTTATTCACCATAGGGAAAAATTCAAAGTCATAATGAACCATTTCTTTAACTTTATTATTATTATTCTCTTCTCTTTATAACTCAGGGGAATTTTTTTCTTTTAAAATTATCATTAATTATAGGTTTATTATTATTCTACATTTCCCAATCTACACAAGCCTATAAGACAACTAAAAGAAATGCAAAAACAATTAATCACATGAAGGCTCAGCATTCAATTTCCTTTCATTCCACAGTACCTTTTACAATAAATCTTGAACATGATGTATTTGCATATTCTCCCTGAACAAGGCAGATAGCTTTTGGAAATTTTAGTTTGATTTAGGAGACACCTAACATGTTTTGCCAACTCTTTGTTCATATGGGTAAAGGTACATTGTTCATGTTCATTTTCAATTACACTTGGAAATGTAGTCATCATTGCTAAACTAAGTGTATTTCAATTTGTAGATGTTTGAATCACTATCATTCTCAATATTTCAGTTTTAGTTGAGGTTAGCTATTCAATTCATGCAAATCTTTGTGGAGAACCCTAATTTACACAAACCTAGACATCGATTTTATCGCCAAAAAAAAAAAAAACTGTGACAAGGATAATATCACAAAGATTGTGATTTCTAATTGTAACTGTGCAAGGAGGCTGCTGCTCTGTGTATGTGTAGATTTAAATCCTTAAAAGAACTTCAATATCACTTTGAGCTGACAAGTATTTTTATCTGACCATTCCCTGATAATACACATAACCTTCCAACTATTTGATCTCTTACACTTTAGACATATTTATAAGACAAAGCTTTTGAAGCTTAACTTTCAGATCTATGTATTAATAACTCACTTCTTCTCCTTGTACTTCCGATACACTAGTGAATCATCCCACAGTGCCCTTCAGTACAAGCAATAGAAAAAACAAACAGTCTATTTCCCTCTCTGCACTCCGTGTGATGGATACTGGGGCTCTGTCTCAGCATTTACCAAACAAAGATTTGCCTCCTTTCTTCATCAGACCAGACCTTTCTTGATTGTTTTTCCTTTATTTGATCAAAGTGAAGCAAAAATTGTAGGTCATCAAAAAAGAGATCAGTCAAAAAAGACACCGCACTGGCCGGGCGCAGTGGCTCACGACTGTAATCCCAGCACTTTGCGAAGCCGAGGTGGGCGGATCACAAGGTCAGGAGATCAAGACCATCCTGGCTAACACGGTGAAAATCCGTCTCTACTAAAAATACAAAAAATTAACCGGGTGTGGTGGCGGGCGTCTGTAGTCCCAGCTACTCGGGAGCCTGAGGCAGGAGAATGGCGTGAACCCAGGAGGCAGAGCTTGCAGTGAGTCGAGATCGCGCCACTGCCTCCAGCCTGGGTGACAGAGCGAGACTCCCTCTCAAAAAAAAAAAAAAAAAAGAAAGAAAGAAAGAAAGAAAGAAAGAAAAGACGCTGCATTTTCCTCTTAATCTCTATCAAAATCAATGTCGGGTTATATTTGTTTACTTTTTTAACGTGGTTACTGGAAGATGTAAAATTACCTATGTGGCTCACATTTGTGGCTTGCATTGTATTTCTGTTGGATAGTGCTGATCTAAATCCTACTCATTCTCCCTTAGCCCTGCCCTTCCCTGGAAAGTGGAATCCTTTCAGCTTTTGCAAGAGTCCCCAGTCGGTTTATGGCCTGTTAGGAACCAGGCTGCACAGCATGATGTGAGTGGCACGCAAGTGAGCATTACCACCTGAGCTCTGCCTCCTGTCAGATGGGCAGAGGCATTAGATTCTCATAGAAATGCACATCCTATTGTGAACCGTGCATGCGAGGGATCTAGGTTTGCACTCCTTATGAGAATCTAATGATAAATGCAATGCTCTTGAATCATCCTGAAATCATCTCCACCACTCCCTCCTCCCACAAGTCCACAGAAAAAATATCTTCCACGAAACCTATCCTTGATGCCAAGACCGCTGTTCTATGGAGTCCTGAGCTTTAGAATTGACCTGGTCACTCTGTTGTTGGGCAGAGGACAGAGGAATTGCCTATGGCTTGTAGCCAAGCCTATGTGGACACAAACCTACCTGGGCAATGTTCCGGGTGAGGAGATGGGAGTAGCTCTGACCCCTTTATTGCTTTCCAAGGGACAGAAACTGTGGCCCCATTATAACATCCCACTACTCTATCAAGAACACAGGGGAGAGCCTTCTTTTTTAGAAACACAGGAAGCAAATGAGCATGGTTCCTAAACCAAGGAGGCATTGGTAGGAACTTAGCCAAAGTCACATGTGTTCCTTCTTCACATAGATCTTGTCTTGGAAGGGGACATGGATGTGAACAAACCCAGGCAGAGAATAGTCCATCTCCATTATCCTCTAGTAAAATCCGTTTCCATCACAAACAGAAACAGTCATCTGGTGATGTTAGGAAGCTCAAGACCCCATCAAAAAGGAATTTTCTAAATGTCTTACATAGAAGGCTCACTAACTTCCCAGGCTGAAGAGACCAGCACTATGTCACCTGTGAACTGGGCTATAAATATCTTGGTAAAGAGAAAATAGTGCATCCATTTTTAAAGGTTTGCAAAAATACTAATTATCAGGATGACCTGGGGGGAGCTTTTCAAAAGCCTGGTCTCCACCCTAAATCCACTCAGTAAGGATCTCTGGAGGTTGCTCAATGTGAACCAATATCCAGAGCCTGCATGATGCTCACCCTTCCTACTAGGCAAAGAGAAATTCTTATAGAAACGAAATGAGGCCAGATTCTGTCTCTCGATTCTCTAGTGAGTTTTTATGCTGTACGGGAAGAAAGGGTGGTGTGGGACATTGTGCTAAGAACTAAAATGTGGACACATGTTAAGGAACATGTATACTATAAAATGATTTATGGATTACACTCAGCAAGCTTATAATGTATAATATATCCAAACAATATTAGTTGTTAGATACATTTAGACATAAATTATACGTATTGTTCTCACAGTATTTTAAAAATACACTAATGTGTCATTATGATTCTGTTCTTAAAAATTAATACATGAGGATGTGGTATTATTGCTGGGAGATATTAGCTCCTTGTTGAAGAGCAGAAAACTCAAGTATAAGGTAGTATGAGCATCTATTGTTCTTATCCATCAGGTTCTCTCTTTCCACGAGGAAAATGCTCTTTCCTGATCCACGTGATATGGGAGTAAGTGTCAATTATAATTATAGGATCTTTCCTGACATCTGGCCACAAGAGTGAGCAAATGATCCAATCCTTGGCTTCCCAATTATGACATTCCATACTGCAATCGATCCAAGGATCAAACAAGATCAAACCCCAAAGTAGGGGATCACACTGTGATATTGAATATATGGATCCTGAGTGACTCTTTTTCTTCTCCCTGAGATTTTGACCTGGGAGAACCTTGAAGCCTAGGGCTTCTCAGAATCCTTTTCATTTGTTCCCAATTAAGTAGGAGCCATGGTTTAGAGGAACTGGCCCAAAATTCAGCTCCAGGGATGGACACAAAGTTTCATAACTATATTCCCATCTGTCTGGCCACAGTGACCATGCCCATCAGTGTAACGTGCAGGATTTCTGTTTGGTGACAAGGGTAAAAGGGAACCCCTCTCTTGTTCTGGACAATATGGTGTATCGCTGGGACACCCGAGGCTGCTACAGCCATTTGACTAGCTGGGAGAAGTCAGTACAAGAATGTGGTCAACACATGAAGGACAGAGCCAAAAGAAACATTGACATGGAGACAGACTGGATCAAATCTCTGCAGTGCAACCTCTAGTTATGTAAACCACGTAACTCCTTCATTATTAAAGCCAGTTTAATTACATTTTCCTTCATGTGCAACTCAAAGTACTCTAACATATAGAATTGAGTGCTAAGAATGAGAAAATAAACCTCTTAAAGACAGACTTGGCAGAGAGGAAGCAGGCCAGCAGAGGGCAGTGTGCAACCCAGTGTCCCAACCTAAAGGTTGGTGATCCCTACCCAAAGGCTGTGTCAGCTGCCATTTATCTCCTCAAATTGCACCATAATTTCCCTCACAGTAAAGAAACTTTTTCCTGTGCTGATGACTAAAAAGCATGAAAAGTAGAAAAACTTTTCTATTCTCTTAAAAGTAGAAAAACTAAAGATAGCAGAGAGTATTGCCTGTTTCAAGAAAGAGGAGAGAAGGATCTCTGGTACTGCTGCGCTCATCAGACATCATGGTCTGATCCCTGTAGGCATTTGAGTTTACAAACCCTGCAGAAACTGCCACACAACTGATTTAGGGAGCAGATGGAGAGTCAGGGAGGAATATGGTATTTAAACATAAGTCCAGTTTAACTGAGTGGGGCAGAAACAGTATTCTGACAAAAAGGAATATCACATGCAATAACCCCATGGCAGAAGAGCATCAGCATACAAAGGCAGCAGAGCCAAAGAGGCTGGAATGGAAAGATCATTGAGGAGCCTATAGTTGGTTGACTCTAAGGAATCACTCAACAGCATTTATTCTTGAAGCTTAAGCATATGTAATTGTAACCAATTGTAACCATATGTAACCAATATGTAATGGAGGTCTACAACTTAAAAAAACAATGTATTCTAATAGTTTCTATTGATTTCTTCAGACTATGTTTAGTCACTTAACTAAGGCATGCATAAAATCAGGAGGCTATCATGATCAAAAGAGTATCGCCATGTGAGAATCTTTTTTAAGTTATTAATATATAACTGCTTCAAATCTTCTCATTCATGAGTTTTTATCATATCAAAGTAGCTCATGTCATGTAGTATGCTAAATTTTTTTCCATTACTCAAGCCCACCAAGAGGCATCAGGATCTTTTTAAGAATACTTTCAAATACAACATCAAGAATATCATACAAAACGCAGTTCAGATGTACCTGTTACTGTAGAGGTTTTACAAGATGAATGATATGTGAAAGTGAGACATAAGGAAATGTATATTTATTTGTTTTTCTTTAACGGCATAAATTCCAGGAACAGAGCACTAGGAAAAGAAAATTGAATTGTGCACTCTTTAAAAAACTAATTTTTCAAGGGTTAAATAATAAACTTTAAGAAGATACCCAAGAGGTAGGATAATTACAGTTCTGTGTTAGAGTTACAGCCTCTGTAGACACGTTTTGAGTCAGAATTTCTAACAGCTTCTGTTTCCAGTACTTCTTACCTCCTGAGCCAGGACTAGCCTGAACCAATTTTTCAAATGACCACGATTAATATCAGATGTTTACAAAATCTTACTAAGCAAAAATCCATGTGATTTTATGTGAGACAGTGAAAGAGAATCAAATATAAGCCTAGATTTATTAATATATTCTCTTTAGTTGTAAAGAAAAAAAGATGGGACATGGTGTGATGATATAAAAGACAGAGGGAACTTTCCAAGTGAAGCATATTTCTGCATGGTGAAATAGAGCTAGACTTGTTAAGAGTGAGGACTAGGAGTCAGACTGCCTAGTTTATACCATTTATTACCTGTGAAACTTTGTACAAGTTATTTACCCTCTCTACATTTCTATTTTTTCATATGTAAAATAGAGATGATAATAGTGTCTCATCAAGTTGTGAAGATTACATAAGCTAATCGTGTTTAAACAGAACAGCATCTGGTGCATAAGAGGGTCTTCATAAATATTATTATGTCCCTGGTACATAAGTGTTGTCATTTGCAAGATGTCTAGCAAGATGAAGAAATATTACAAGTTTCCAGAGCTTGCTATTTCTAGGAAACTGCTGATCACTGTCTTAGAATTCATAGACTTCTCCTGATGACCTGGAACTTTGTTGGAAGCTTCAGAATTGATTCCCTAAGCTATTTACTTGCAATATTTCCTAAAGGTCAGTTTCTGAGAATGTCTGAACAATACTTGAATTTTACAGTTCCATGTATTAAGTAAATTATTTTTGTTAAATGATTTCATTTTTGAACACTTATTGGCACATGACACAATACAATGGCTGATGGCCACTTTTCCCTTTTGCTTTATAACACTACTCTTCTTAAGGTAGGACAAGGAGCTGCTTCTTTAGGCTTAGGAATTTCCCTGCACAAACAGAATGTATGTCAAGGCTAAAAATTGGGTTACTGTGCAAACAGGGGAAAAGTGATGTGCACATTACTTATTATCCTATTTTTAGATTCACTGCCTGCCACAGTGCTGCTAGAGTTATATCTGAAACACAGATGGGATTGTGTTATTCTACTGCTTAGTCTTCAAATGGCACTGCCTAGAAAATGTCCAAACTCCTTAACAAGTCCAAGGCTCAAAACAATCTGGTCCCAATCTGCCTTTGTAAGCCTGTCTCCACTCATTCCCTTCTCTACATCCATGCCGATTTCTGAATGCATCTTGCACTTGCTTCTACTCCTTTATTCATGTGCTTCCTATGATTAGAATACTTTCCTTATCTGGCACATTATCTCCCACCAAGCTCAACTGATATGCTATCTGTGTCAGGCTTCATGCTTACTTCATCTCTCACTCGCTTCCAGGCAAAATTAATCGTTTTCTCCCTGGATCTTGTAAAGGCTTTATTTCAAGTACTGTGTTGGGGATACAATGGGAAGTCAAAACAGACAGAGATAATGTGCTCTGCCTTTGTGGAGCACACAGTTTAATGGAGAGTAAGACATTAATTAATATCCCAAATATAAATTAAAGCTATATAAGAAGAGGAATATGGTGATATAAAATCATTCAGGATTTTAAAGGATTTTCTAAAAGATCTGAAGAAAAGCAGTAAACTAGGTGATGGGGGTAGGAAGAATATTCTGATTAAAAAGAATATCATGTGCAAAGACCCTGTGGCAGAAAAGAGCTTCAGTGTGCAAGGGCTGCAGACCCAAAGAGACTGGAATAGAAAGATCATTGAGGAACATAGGCCCTGAAAAATCACAAAATAGCCTTTCTTCCCAAACCTTAATCTACTCCAGTTAATCAACCCTCTTTGTCATCTGGAAGAAGACAATGTGAGATTTCAAGAAAATTCAATATGGAATTAGTCGTATTTTCAATATCCTATTGATACTGAAAACTGGCCCCATGAACTACATAATTCATATTTCATAAATAAAATTCATAAATGATCTTCCAGCACTACTTCCAGCATTCATAAATGAAATTTTTTCTTTTTTTTTTTTTTTTAATTTATAAAGGAAGGCGGTTTATTTGGCTCACAGGTCCACATGACTGGGGAGGTCTCACAATCACTGCAGAAGGCAAATAAGAAGCAAATCATGACTTACATGGCAGCAGGCAAGAGCTCATTTTATTATTTTTAGGTCTTTATGTACTGCTTCTGACTGGCTGTTCATGAGTTACAAAAGCTGTGCCCAGAACCAGGAGTTGTCACTGCTCAGAAAATAAGGTAACAGCTTGTTTTTACTGGAAGGAGTAAATCAACAACCTTCTCCTGACTTCCACTGCCAGTACAACCCTGCCCAGCACCCCCAACACATACACGCATACCCAATATATCTTGTAGGGTGTAAGTAAACTAATTGTTAGGGAAATCAACAGCCCCTTATTTATTAGGTTACATTCTTCACAAGATTTCTAGTATCATTGATATTAGAAAATTGAGCATATTGTTCTGAAAGTAAACTCTTTCAAATATTCCTAAAGAGACTGATTTGCTGAAGCCTTTTCATAGAAAAAAAGGGGGGGGGGATACATTTAATTGTTCAGGGTTCATTTAAAAAAAAAACAAGGTTTTTTTTCTTTTTTTTTTTTTAAGACAAACAGTTTTATATTTGAATTCTGCATACATTGTAATTATGGTTAGAATATGCAGTGATTTGACATTTATTCCAGTTATTCATTCAACACATATGTATTACGTACTTACCATGGACTCCTCATTATGACAATTATGGTCACAAATATTTTTGATCTATATATTTTATTTATTTAATTCACAAAACTGAAGTCTCATAGAAAACAAAGTAATTCCTATAAGACTTACATATCTGTTTTATCCACTTGATCTTCATATGCAGAAATATCAGGTATTAATTTCCACTTTGCGATTGAGGATATTAGCATGCCATAACTAATTATAGCGCAGGTCCCAGAAATGAAGGATGAGGCGGCAAGAATTTTGAAGATGAGTCCAGAATCAAAGCACTCTATCACTTTTGATAGAATCAGAACAGAACTTTCCATTCCGTTTATGTGAAGTAGGTTACAGAGTAAAGCAAAAATGTAACCAGTTTCTCAATTCTAAAATTAGGGTTTTTGTGTTTTTACTAAATGCCTTTGTTGGAGCTTCTCTCTACTCAGAACAAGAAGTCCCACGTTGATATAGAGAAAATGGAGTCATGGCAGACAGGGCTGTGCCAAATTTGTGCTGGTAACCCTGCTTATCACTATAAAAAGACCATCATCTGTTTGTCCACAGGCAGCCTGTGACCCACTAGACATCCAAGCTCATTGTAACTGTTCCCTGCTAAGTTCAACTTCAGGTTCTCTCTGTTCTTTTTAAAGGAAAGCTTACATGACTCTTTCCTTGTATTGCAGTAGTTTATACTTCTGTCTCCATCTGTCAGGTCTTTAAGTCCTTATAATATCAAACACTCAACCAGAAATTTATGGCTGTGGGGATATTGAATTGCCTCCAAACAGAAATAGGAGAGATGGCGGTATCTTTTTCCTCCGTTAAATCACTGTTTCACAAATAGTTATCTTTGTGATTTTGGAGAACACACACTCAATATTTTATTTACAACCAAGGGTCACCCTGCTTCTTATGTTTGTGTGTGTTTAGAAACACTTTAAGAAAACAGTGCATTTGCAATAGGATGACCTCTTTAAAATCAGGTCCTCGAGAATTTTGAAATGATCATGGATAGAAGCTGGAAAAAAACTAAAAACTGACATTTAAAACCTGTAAAAATATTTTATCTTGCAAGACATAAGTCACTTCAGTTCTCTTATGAGACTTGCTATTTCTTTGTTTTTGATTATGAGTGAATGGGCTCCCTTAGCTATAAAAATAAAAAATAAGTATTAATCCATCGTCTTTGGGGATAACTCTGAAGCTCCATAAACACTGAAGCTGGCATTAGGAATGAGAAACTATCAGCTCAGTGCACTGATATAAACTGGATGGAGTCTCTGCAAACATTGTTGCTTTTTTTATGGGACAGGCAGTCAGGAAGAGAAAATGTTTTTTTTTTTCCTTTGGAACTTAGAGTATACTATGCCTAAAATGTATTCCTCATTTGTGTGAAGAGATTGTATTTTTGTTTGAGCAGAAACTCTGAGATGAGAAGCCAAAATCAGAAAACCTGGGGAAAGCACGTATAAAGCCTTCTTTGAATCAAATTAGAAAAGGGACCCAAAAGAGACTGGACAAAACCTAAGACTTTCAAGCAGGAACACACTGTTAATGTTCTTTTTGTGCTGCTTCACCTGAGACAACCCAGACTTTGAGAAATATGCTGATTTTAGACCATTATGTTCTGAGGTCATTAATTTATTGGCCAGAGTATGAGGTCACACCCACACTCAGTAAGTAGAGTTAGGACTGTCCTTGAAGAAGACAGTGGATATCCTACTGTCAACTACCTGTGAAGAGGCAGTTTCACAAACCCTTAGCCTTTGGTGAGAGCAAAACCCTTTTACCTATTTCTTGCCCCATGGCTATTTATAATAAAACTACAAAAATAAACAATTTCTGTTGCTTTCCTGGTAATGAGGATCAAGTCACTGTCAGCTGCCCGGAGGTAGGCTGGGGAGCAGCCCTACCTGTTCTAGAGCTAAGCATGAGTGTCCTGGTAAGACTTTCTAGGAACACGAGTCTGGTTCTCTGGATTCTAAAGGTCGCCCCATCCAGTAGCAGTTGTACATTTTTCAGTGCTAAACTTCCATTGGATTATATCCAAGTATATGGTTTAAAAAAACAGTAAATACAATAATAACTAAAATGAAAAACTCGCTAGAGGGGCTCAACAGCATATTTGAACTGGCAGAAGAAAGAACCAGTAAACTTTAAAACAGACTAGTTAATATTATCCAGCCTGAGGAATATAAAAGAAAAAGGGTGAATTAAAATATATAGAGTCTCAGAGATCTATGGGACACCATCAAATGTACCAGTATATGCATAAGGAAAGCCCAAAAAGAGAAGAGAGAAAAGGGAATAAAGAATATTTAAATAAACAATGATTGAAACTTCCCAAATTCAATAAAAATGATTAATCTGCACATCTGAGAAGCTTAACAATTCTCAAATAGAATAAACTCAAAGATAGCCACACCTAGACATATCAGACAGTTAAATTATGCTAAATTTGACCCTGAGGCTGTCTTCATATCTTTATGCCCTACATAAGGAACTGCATCCTAACTTAGTACATAAAGGCTTAACTTAGAATATATTTTTGGTAACAACTGGCTGCGTCTCAGCCAATAACAACAGTCAAACTTCAGCCAATCCCAGACAGCCAACTGATCAGACCATGTCGACATAAGGCAAATGCCAAGCTATACATAATCAAGCTGTTTCTGTACCTCACTTCCATTTTCTGTCTATAAATACTCCTTGTCCATGTTATGAAGCAGAGGTCTCTGAACTACTGGTTGTGATTGGCTGCCCAATTCATAAGTCATTAGTTGCTCAATTAAACTGTGTTCAGTTTAATCTGTCCAACGTTTTTCTTTCAACAATATTCACACTGTCAAAAGACAACAGCAAAGAGAGAATTTTGGAAATAGCAAGAAAATGATTCATTATATACAAAGGATTCCCAATAAAATTGACAGCTTATTTCTGATCAAAAATTGTTGAAGCCCGAAGGCAGTGGGATGATGATATTCAAAGGATTGAAAGAAAAGCAATCTGTCAACCAAAAAATTTATATCCAACATAACTAGCTTCAAAATTGAAGGAGAACTTAAGATATACTCAGACTTTAAAAACCTGAATCATTGGCAGTTAACTCCTGGCCAAAACCAACCTATCTTAGATTATTTATATCTTGTGGCCTAATGGGAACTTTATGCTCCCATTATTGCTCCTCTTATCTTAGAGTTGGAACACTTGATCCTCAATTTATTCCAAACTAAAAATGGGACTGTATCTCTGAATTTGTTTCGAATGTATTTTATACATCAATGGGAATTGATAAACACTTATTAAACTTTAAGGTAACCAAACAGCAGATTTAAAAGTACACCTTCTCCTATTTTGAATTGAAATGTGGATGCAATTCTGTCTCTCTGAATCTAAGCATAAGTCCATAATGTAATTTATGTTCTTTCTCTAAATGTATTTATTGATCCATCAGGTAAGAATCAAGAGAGGTCACTAGGAAGGTGGAAAGAAGTTACTAACTATAATCATTTTCCAAAATTTACATCAAATTTTCAGTAACTCCTAATAGTTGCATAGGCGAATACACCTCAAAAAAAGATGCTCATCGTTTGACAGCTCTGAGTATAGGCTTTGCTCATCTTTAGCAGAGATGCTTTTTTAAAAATCAAGCACTAGCTATATTCACTTGCTCATCTGGATATACTGACCTCGGTCTGATTATCTTTGACAACTGCATTCAAATCAGCCTCCTCTACTCCTAGAAATCCTACCACAGGGCTCTTTGGATGTTTCATTTTTTTTCTAACTCAGTAGCTCCATTAACCTGTCTGGATTACTTGTCTTTTAAAACCAAAATACATCGTCCTCTATAAATCCTTTTCTGATATCCTGAAAACTGGTCATTCCCTCCTTGGCAGTTCCATTTCCACTTTCATTTCTGAAAAGTACATGTCATATTATCCAGTAATTATCTGCCCACATGGCTGCCACTACCACTAGACTCTGATTCCTCCAGGAATAGCACCTCTCATGGATCTCTGTATCCCTGACACTCAACACTGTAACCAGCGAAGAGAAGGGCTCAGTGAGGACTGGTTGAATGAATCACCTGAAATACATTACTAAATTTCACTAATGAATTACATATATAAAAGCCTATAATGGAGTAATTGGAGTTGTTTTTTTTTTTTTTTTTTTTTTTTTTTTTTTTTTTTTAGATAGAGTCTTGCCCTGTAGCCCAGGTTGGAGTGCAGTGGCACGATCTTGGCTCAGTGCAACCTCTGCCTCACGGGTTCAAGCAACTCTCCTGCCTCAGCCTCCCAAGTAGCTGGGATTACAGGCACATGCCACCATGCCCAGCTGATTTTTGTGTTTTTTTAGTAGAGACAGGGTTTCACCATGTTGGCCAGGCTGGTCTTGGACTCCTGCCCTTGTGATATGCCCACCTCGGCCTCCTAAAGTGCTGGGATTACAGACGTGACCCACTGCACCCAGCCAGAGATTCTTAACGTAACAGTGTCTAACACCAGCAACCTGAAAATAAGATACTCTCTGATAATTCACCAATGTAAAGAAAATCCTCCGCTTCTTCATGACTACTAGCGATATAGAAGGACGTGAGTAGTCAATGCATTAGGGTACTTTGTGTATGTTTTATTCACTTGAACACATGAAGCAATACCCTTAAGAAGTAATGAATATTGACCAGGCACGGTGACTCACACCTGTGATCACAGCACTTTGGGAAGCCGAGGCAGGCAGATCACTTGAGGTCAGGTGTTCGAAACAACCCTAGCCAACATGGTGAAATCCCATCTCTACCCAAAATACAAAATTAGCTGGGCGTGGTGGTGCATGCCTATAGTCCCAGCTACTTGGGAGGCTGAGGCGGAAGATCACTTGAACCTGGAAGGGAGAGGTTGCAGTGAGTCAAGACGCATTCCAGGCTGAGTGACAGAGCAGAAAGAAAAAAACAAAAAAAGAACAATAATCAGTGTTAACCTCAGCAATTTGATCACTCATGCCAATCTATGTCAGACCAGCTCTCTTTACAAGTATTTCAAATGTGTCTATGCATGTCTGAAAATAACAGTGAATTCAGCCTTTGTCCCAGAATGCAGTATATACAGTCAAGTAACTTACAGCACCTACGTTAGTCATTTTATCTCCTTTTACCTAGCACAATGTTTGGCATAAGGTCAATGATAAATGGGTGTTGAGTAAGTTAATTAAACACAATTGTCTTGATTTAAATAATATGAGTATTTCCTGCATCATTTTCTTGTATTTACTCCTGCTTCTATTCCTAGTCAAAGGCATGATCCTCTCTCTCAACACACCTTGTCACTGAGGAAATAAATCCTTTTTTCAGAATGATTTTCTGTAGTTATTCCTCTAGAGATCAATTCAGCCTCCATCTGCAACACTTGATGTCTCAAATAGAATTGCTTTCCTAGTTTTCCATTTCAGAATTTGCACTGAAATAGTAACAAGTATAACTTGATCACACAGAAATAGTCTCTTCTCATTAAACTCACATCCCTTGGGAACCTTCTTGAGTTTATTCTCAAGACCTTTCTAAATGATTTTCTGTGAGACAATAATAAAACTTCTTATCTCCTAATTTTTCTTCAACTTTTTCTTTTCTAAAACCTTTAGTATTTCTTTTTCTACATCAACTCTTATTTAAATTTATTTTCCCAAGACCCACACATTGGTCTAAAGATCAGTCTCAGTAATGTTATCTCCTCTTGTCCTACTTTGAAATACTATGGAGTCACCCTTTTGTCTGTGGTAAAATAGATTTCAGTGTAATCAACATATTGGAAAATGAAGTGCTTCCTCACTCTCCTCTAAATAATGGGTCATTTGGAAAGAATTATATCTGTTATATGAGAAACAATCCTAAATATATTCATCGGCCATCTTAGATGAATTCATGCTGGTAGAATATCAGTTTCTAACTATATTAGTTTGCTTGGGCTGCTATACAAAATACCATTGACTGGGTGACTTTAACCACAAATATTTCCCACAGTGCTGGAGGCTGGGAAGTCCAAGATCAAGGTACTAATAGATTCAGTTCCTAGTGAAGGCTCTCTTCCTGGCTTGTAGACAGCTGTCCTTTCTCACTGTGTCCTCACATGGGTGAAGAGAGTGAGAGTGTGTATGTTCTCTGGTGTCTCTTCTTTTAAGGCCACTAATCCTTACCTGAAGGCCTAACTCATGATTCCATCCAAGCCTAATTATGTCCCAAAGGCCCCATCTCCAAATACCATCACACTGGGAGGTAGGGCTTCAACATATGAGTTCTTAGTGGACACAATTCGGTCCACAGCACTAACATAACCCTGTTAAATAGAATAAGTTATAGATAAAACTCAGCCATCTCATTCTTCCTTTAAAGTATACATCTTTCTGATTCATATTAGAATTGTTATCAAAATTTCTGAAATGGTAGAACTTTAAAATAATTGACAGTATGACTAATGATCACAATGAGCAGCACAACTCTCTGCCAGGCACTCTGAATTTTTTTTTTTTAACTTCATTTTGGCCAAAGTAGGCAGGTCAGTTTCAGAGGTTTCAACTCCACTTTCTCCACTATGCTATTTCTTATAGTCAAAGGCTGCAATGTGGGTATTATTCCATCTGCCAAATGTATCAATCCCAATTATACATTTAGAGAGGCTGGGCATGTTACCACTAGGTAGGTCTGCAGAATGTGAACCTGACTTTAGTCAGGACTGCATTTGTTACTGGTCTCCATAGGTCTCCACTTGGGGGTCTCATGATGAATGTGTTCTCCAGATAGGAATGTCAACTCAGATCCCGAGTCTGCTCTTCAACTGTGTGCATCCTTCCACTGCAGATGATAAAGACATCCTTATTATTTAAGGAGAAGATTATAGAAGAATCTTCTACAATTAGATTATAAGGATGCCTCTGGCTCCCACTTAGAATTTATTTTTTGTTTCCGTATACCTCTTCTGTGGACACCACTTATTAATCTACTTACTAATCTCAGTCAAATACTTATTAATCTCAGTTTCTCATCCCTCTGCCTGGGAGCAATAAATCATAGCAATAACCAGCTATCTCCACTGTCTTTATAGGCATTGTTGCCCTCTACCTTTTAATTACCTGAATTATGGCACCTGCAAGGGTGTTCTCATCCACAGGGACATTTTCTCTGATCACCTCCAGTGAAACCTTTAGAAATTGGACCACCACCATGTGCCAGAAATAATCAATGCCCTACACATCATTCAGGGTGGTGCCTTTTTGCCCGAGGGGAGTAAGCTGGTTCCCAAATATTCATCTTATTGTCAATTTTCTTGGACCTCCCCATGTCCAGTACCATCACTTTAGTTTGGATCCTCAAGAAATAGATGCATCACAGTTCTAAGAAAATTTTGGCCAGGATGGGAGGACTTCAAAGTCATCCATTAGAGGAATCTGGTGTCCTGCACTGGTACCACTAACATGTTCAGTCACAGGCTGGGAGCAGCCAGGGTGAGCCTTGACTAGTAAGAATGTGGTACTAAATTAGCTGGGTTTGTCAGTCAAGATCTGAAACAGGAGGTCTAAGTGACACTTTTTTGTGTGTGTGGTTGCTACAATAGGAGAGAGTCCTTGTTTGGAGAAATTTACACTGTTATATTTAAGGATATTAGGCATTATGTCTAAAACTTGTTTTTAAATGTTCCAGAAAAATGATAATAGATGAGAGATTAAACAAACGTAGCAAAATGTTAATAGTTGGAGAATACAGATGAAGGTCACATGAGAACTTTCATGCTGTTCTTGCAACTTCTCTGAAAGTTTAAAAGTATTTCAAAATAAATTAACTTTTAAAAATGTTTTAAATCTAAGTTATTTTGTAAACCTAACTCAAATGAAAAATAAAATGTTTCACACTTAAGTTAATTACATTATAAGGAAGTCAGCCCACATTCCTTTTACGTATAAATTAAATTGGAGGAAGATACAAAGTGAAGGGAAGACTTTTAAAATATTAAAGTAGATTTTTATTCTAAAGGAAAAAGCCCTGTTTTACCCATATAAAGGCATATATATATATATATATATATATATATATATATATATATATATATGACAATACTGGAGGAGAGAAAATGTCTTCAGAAGGTAAGAAAAGGGTGAACCCAGAACACGTGAAGAGGAGTATGCCTTCTACAGGGGGATGGAAACAATTGTAACTAGAGACAAAGCAAACACAGCAGGTCAAAATGGTGCTGGAGGGTCTATAATATTTTTTGGAAAGTTTCTATATTCTCAACGAAAGATGAGACAATGTTAGATACTAGGTAGGGAGAGGTATAAGAGGAGATTTGTGAAGAAAGTAGCCTTGAAATAATCATTTGGGAATGACTATTTCAGTAGGAAACAAGCACACTAGGAGGAACAGGGCTATGGCTAGATGGTGGTCAGTGAGTGGTCATCTAAGATTTGTTCTATGTATTGGCTTCTTATTGATGCTCTATTACGACATTACCACATACTTGTGGCTTGAAACAACAGAAACTTTTACAGTCTGAGAAGTCAGTACTCTGAAATCAGTTTTGTGGAGCTAAAATCAAGGTACAGGCCGGGCGTGGTGGCTCAAGCCTATAATCCCAGCACTTTGGGAGGCCGAGACGGGCGGATCACGAGGTCAGGAGATCGAGACCATCCTGGCTAACACGGTGAAACCCCGTCTCTACCAAAAAATACAAAAAACTAGCCGGGCGATGTGGCGGGCGCCTGTAGTCCCAGCTACTCGGGAGGCTGAGGCAGCCAGCCCCGGTGACAGAGCGAGACTCCGTCTCAAAAAAAAAAAAAGCTACAATCAGGGCCACATCCCTCTGGAGAGTCTAAGGGAGATGCCATTTCTGTGCTTTTTCCAGCTTCCTACATTCCTTGATCATAATCCCTTTCCCTATCTTCAAATCCACCAGGGTAGCATCTTCAAATTTCTCCCTCTCTCGGACCTCTGATTCTATCTTCACAATTCCTACTTTGAACTTCAACCTCCTACCACCCTCTTATAAGGATTCGTGTGATTACATTGGGCTCACCCTGTAATCCAGGATAATTTCCCCATCTCAAGAGCCATAATTTAATCACATCTGCAAAGTCCCACATTCACAGGTTCTGGGGATCAGAACACAGGCATCCTTGGTGGGGGCATTACTCTGTCTATCACATACGATGACTGAGAAGTGAACACAGTCAAAAAAGTTGCATTTTTCTACAGCTGATGGGAAAGAAGCCATGGAAGAAGCAGAGAGCTTGGTTTTTACCACAATTGTAACTCTGCCAACCCTGGAGGGAGAGAGGACTAAACAAGCTAAAGATAATTACAATGATAGACCTTAAAATCTAAGTTGGATAAGAAAGAATGAGAAGACACATTGATGGGGGTGAGGGTGATTCATAATGAGACAGCTGTAAGGCCAAAGGGTGAAAGGTCTGGATGGTGTCAAAGCATTGCTAAGTAAGATGCCTCAAGTAGACTAATAGATGCTAGGACTCAAGATTTCAGAAGCATAAAATCATGAGGTCAAAGACATGACCACAGAAAAGAAGTGCTGAGGTGAGGTGAAAGAACACTGATTGGGTTCAAAGGGGCCACTCAGAAATTGCTGTGATTAAGAAAGCTGGAAAGAGGTAATTCACTGAATAAAATAAATTTCTGCTGTTGAAACCTTCCAATTGGAACCACCATGCCTACTTTGTTTTAGAGATTATTAGCTAGAAATTGTTCCTAATTTTAACACTACTTCAGAAATTTCTTCCTACCTGGAAAGTTATTTTTCTTATAGGATCTCAGAATTCATTTCCTCTTACTTAATTGATATTTACTTAACTGATATTCCTCTTACTTGATATTTGTGGACAGATGCAGTCCATGGAAACTAGAGTAAAACATTTGTTTCTAAACACGCTTATTCCAGCTAATCCTGTCGTTTTGCCTTGTTAACAAAACCAAAAGCCAATTCATAAGTATTACTAGATAGAAAATTAAAATCATTCCTGTGCTGATCTCTCTCGTGAATTGCTAATAATCTGGGTTATTTGGTGTTATGGGCTGAACTGTGTCCCCAATAATGCCTATGGTGAAGCCCTAACCCCCAGTATCTCAGAATATGAAGGTGTTTGGAAATAGGACACTTAAAAAGGTAATTAAGTTAACATGAGGGTGTCATAGGATGGATTGTAATCCAATCTGATTGGTGTCCTCATAAGAAGAGGAAATTAGGACACACACACACCCACAGACACCACAGGTGGGTACACAGAGTGACAATCCTGATGACATGGCAAGAAAGTGGCCTCCTGTAAGGCAAGGAGAGAGGCTCAGGAGAAACCAAACCTGACTCCTTGACTTCTGACTTCTAGCCTCCAAAACTGTGAGAAAATAAATTTCTGCTGTTGAAACCATCCAATTGGAACCACCATGCCTACTTTGTTTTAGAGATTATTAGCTAGAAATTGTTCCTAATTTTAACACTACTTTAGAAATTTCTTCCTACCTGGAAAGTTTTCTTTAGGATCTCAGAATTCATTTCCTCTTACTTAATTCTGACTTCTCAGAGTCTTAGTGAAAGTGAAGTGAGGAGTATTAATGGGAGCAGAGAGAGGTGGTGGGCAAAATCCCGTTATGGTCTTCACTTGACTTTGATCTGCATGGAGGCAGTCTTGGTACATGGAGACTGTGTTGTGAAATGCTCCTTGGAAAATATGCATGAGTGAGTCTTTTCCACAGGCTGTGTCTGGAAAAGTCTGAGTGAAAGCCGGCAGTAATTTAAGAGCAACTTAGGAGTCCAAGTTATTTCTAGCCTGCCTCTACCACATGTTTTCCTTGTGGCAACTGATTTTCCCTTGATAGGCTAAGGGGTTTTGTCATTTTTGAGTTAATATGTTTTTGCTAAAACATTCAGGAAACAAGCAGGAGTAGGAGAATAGGATGTACAGTTCTAAGCAAACAAGCAATGAAACATAAAAATTAAGTGCCTTATGAAGGAGAGCTTGGCAAGATGATCCGCATTCTCCCACCAAAGACATTAAAAAGGCAAATGTCTCCATTTGGAAATGTTACACTGGGAACATAATGTTGTGTTCTTGTGTAGTCCAACTCATGTTTTTTAGCTACCATGACATTAATTTGTGAATAGGTTTCTACTCTTTTGGATCTTCAAGTATTGGTAGAAACCACGAAAGTTTTGGTCACCAAATAATTTGTGGAGTTCCAGTAGGGAAAAAAAAGAGCAGATATTGGTCAGTAAACACAAGCTGGGTAAAAGTCTTGACGTTGTTTATTTCCCATGTCACCCGTCTGATTCATCTTTGGCAGCAGAGGCCTTTTGTAAAAGTCTACACCTGGTGTCCTCAATTGAGGCAGGCCACCTGCCCCAAGAGGAGCCAGTCCACTGTAACTACTTGGAGAGCAACCTTCACAGCCTTCATAGCACCCATTAAGTAGCACACTCCATCTTTAACTTGTCCTATGAGGCCTTCCTGCTGTTCCGTCAGCTCCTGCACCAAGTGCAGGGTGGATGCTCTCATCCAGAACATATCTGGATTTAATGATGCTCCATTTGACAGCCAAGACTGTGTATAAACAGTAGTCCTGCCACGAATCCCTACCACTGCCAAAAATGCATGGCAAGAGGAGAGCGTGAGTTAGAATGCTTACAGTACAAAGGGGTACGTGCATGTATTTTTAAACCAACAGCAGAATTTAAACTGTAATTATTACTCATGCCTCCTTCATATGAATTTCCCTCACTGTGAGAAAAAAAATCAATTTTAATGTGTTTCATGAAATCAGAGAAGCAAAACCCCTCATTTTACCAGTGAGACCCAAAGAAGTCTTTGTTCAATGTCACACAGAAGCTCACGATGTTTGCTTAATATTTGATCAAAGATGCTTGTTAAAAGTTCACATGACCTTAGGATCGCAGGTTCTAGTGGAGTGAGCCTGGGTCAGGACCCAGAAATCTTAATTTTAACAACCACCTCCCCTTCGGTGATTTGAATGCAGGTGAGAAATACTTGGATAATTAATTGCAGGTCTTAGTCACTTCTGTCTTTAGTGGCAGCAGCTACCTGTGACTTCAGTAGCCTGAAGGTCTCTTGCCATGTACCTTCACCATGATATTCTTGTTTTAAATTAGAAACAAATCTTTGGAACTCATATTGAGCTACAGCTGCTACAAGCATGGCTCACAGGCAGCTAAAGTGTTTGTAATTATTCAGGAGGCAGCAAAAGGATGTTTATAATAAACATTTTATTTAGAAAAGTATTAAATCCTAGAGATGAAATAGTAAAATAAATAGCACTTAGAAAATTGTAAGGCCTAGGCTAAAGTGACTGCCTTTTAAAGGCAGACAAAGCTGGAGTTGAAAAAAGTCTCCCTGATTTCCTCCAAAGCCCTATATTTACCCAGTGTCAGCCAGTCCACATAGGAAGGGACAACTTGGCAGGGAGGGACCACTGGCAGGTGACAGTGAAAAGACACACACTAATCTAGGAGTCAGATGTGGCCACTGGCTTTCACTGTTCTACTAACTAGGTAGGTGGGCTCAATTAGGTCACTAAAACTATTGAATCTTGGTTTTCTGTCTGTAAAAAACAAGCCTGCAGTGGCTTCCAATCTGACAGCTCATGAGAACTACCTAGGGGTACAGATTATTTGACTGTACTCCCAGAGATTTTCATTTGATAGGTCTACCTCCCCAGGCACAAAGATATTTTCAGATCCAGTGGGTTCCACGGAAACTCACATCTGCTTCAGTGTTCAAAGATTCCACCATAGCCCAACCTGAAGGTGGAGCGTGGGAAAAGACATGAGCAACAAAAACCAGAAAACTGTGCCCAATGAAACTGGCTTCAGACTCAACCTGAGAGCAACTGACCTGGTTTAGAGGTGACATATTCTAGAACGTGCTTTCTGCCTTAACTAGGAATCCTAAATTCAGTACACTGAACACTGTGAATGACCTGTTTATTTACATAAATTTACCTTAGAAATTGTTCATGAATTCTCCTTTAGATAGGTTAATTTTTTAAGTTGACAGATAATCTTGTATGCTTTTATAGTGTATAACACGATGTTTCGAAGCATTCATATATTGAGGAATGGATGTTTTGATTCTTATAGCATCCCACAGCACATCCTATGTTCTCTTGAACGCAATTCAAGGTATAAAAAAATCTAGCCGTTGGATCATTTGAAGCTCGATTCTCTTTTAAATTCACTTGTTTCTAGTCATGAATGGATCTCAAATGAATTCAGTCATTTTTCCCTCACTCTTTTGAGGGAAAATGAATGTAGTTATTATAATTTTCACTAGTGAAAGAGTATCTGATGCTTAGGCTCACATAAAATTACAATGGCCAAAGTAACACACATAATAAATCAGAAGACAAGGGTTACTTTGTAGCAGTGGTTCCCAGGGGGGACTGGTTTCGTGGAAGATAATTTTTCTACAGCCAGGGCAGGGAGGGGGGCATGGTTTTGGATGAAACTGGTCCACCTCAGATCATCAGGTATTAGTTAGGTTCTCATAAGGAGGGTGCAACCTAGATTCCTCGCATGCGTGGTTCACAATAGGGTTCGCGCTCCTACGAGAATCTAATGCCTCTGCTGATCTGACAAGAGGTGGAGGTCAGACAGTAATGCTCACTCACCCCTTGCTCACTTCCTGCTGTGTGGCCTGGTACAGCATGGACTGGTACCAGTCCACGGCTGTGGGGTTTGTGGACCTCTGGCTTATAGAATCACTCAGATACTTGGGCAAGTATGCTATGTACTAGAATCACTAGAACTTTTCTACAAATGTTCATTGAGAAATACTGTCTGGAAATCTCTGTGCTACAGGTGTCAGAGGAGAGTCAACATTCTACAATCTTTAAGTTATGTGACTGGGGTAGAGGATGAATATAGAAAGGCAACTACCAGTACCTATTTCATTCACCTAAGTTGCTTATACTACAGCATGCAGCATAAATAGAGGTGTGCTGGAGTTGGCTAATATCAGCTTGCAAGATTCAATTGTTAAATTTTCACGAGTTTTGCAAGTCAGTTGTTAAGTATAGCCATAATTAAAAATTAAACTATATAAATTTATAATAAAATTATATTACAAGTAATGATGATGAATACTCAAAACTCATCACTTGCTAATAATTTTACTACATTTTACTATTGTCTATACTCTTGGGGTGATTTATATCCATTATATCTGTTGTATGGTGGAAATACAACAAAATAACATACATCTCTTTCCAGCCTCGAATTCAGTGACATCATGTTGGTAGCTTGAAATCAGCCATGACGGTCAGGTTTACATCATAGAAAACAGCAAATGCTACAGACCAGGGCTTGAATTACTGTTCTGTTGATTGTCTAAACTGGGGGTTGGCCAACATCTTTGACAGAAGTTCAGAGAGCACATATTTTAGGCTTTACAGGCCATACACTCTCTGTCGTAACTACTCAATGTTACTGTCAGAGTGAAAAAGCAGCCACGGACAATTTGTAAATGAATATCATGGCTATGTTCCAATAAAACTTTATTTACAAAAAGAGGTGGCAGCCAGATTTGACCCATGGACAGTGGAGCCCAAAGGTTGAGGTCAGCTGAAAGAAATGAGGATAGTCCTGTCACACAGAAACTGGTCCTGTCACATGGAAGCTGGTCCTGTCACATGGAAACTCAAGAGATGCCCCTCAAGGCAGAGAGGGGTTGATCAAAATACACTGACTTCTTCCCTCCTCCAGCCCTCCAGTTGCTCACCAAGGTATCCCATTGATCAAATCCTAAGAAAAGCCAGATGACGGGGACAAGAGGAAGCATTGTCTGCAGCTATCACTCCATACTTAACAAAGTGATGGAGAAAATATTCATGCACATCACGTTTAAAAGGATGTTGTGATATAATGTAACCATTACATCATAAAGAGCACAAAAAAGTTGAGGAAACATTTTTCCAGTATTCTAAAACTATTTTCCAAGTCAGCAAATTCTTCTCATCTCGTTGATGAAACAGCATATATCATAGCAATTTCACTTTCATCTGAATTGCTAACATAAAATATCAACAAACACGTCAGAACTTCTTTTAAAACATATTTGTTTAAAAAATAATGTGTCTCTAGACTTTTTGTCAGGTGATTGGTCACATATAAAAAAATTTTTTTAATTGGCTGACATATAATCACTTAGGTGTTTTTTTTCCTTCTTCCTTTTTCTTTTCTTCCTTTGCTTTTTAACCTTTAGACTCAGATCACTTACCTCCAGCACTTGTTTTCCTAATTTTCTGTACAAATTAGGATAGTTTATACTACAAGGTAACAAACATCCTAATTCAACCTGCCTTTGAAATGAAGGAAGTTCCTTGGCTTAAATAACTGGAAGTCTAGAACACTAAGCAGGTTTCAGAGTTGATATCATCTGCGTCTCTGGCTCCAAGTCCCTGCTGTTTTGCCCTCTAGTGTGTGTGGCTTCCTGCTTATGAAATGACTGCAGCACTTCTGGGCACACATCAGCTGCCAACAACATTCAGAGGAAGATTAGAGAAAACAAAACAAAACAAAACAAAAAACTCTCCCAGAAGAGAAAAGATGCACTTTCTTCATAATCTCTAGCACAGCACTCTTTAGTGCTTATTGGCACAAATTAGGTCCTATGTCAATTCCTGAACTGGTCCCCAGAAAGGGGAATAAGCTTATGTATAGGCCTACCCCTGGAGTTTTGAGGCAGGCAGGGTCGAACACCTAAACAAAAGGGAGGAGGGAGGATATGGATGATGAAAAGGCCACTGAAGAGATCCACTGTTATTTATTTCTCATTTACCTTTTCTTTTGGTTCTCATTTTCTCTGCAGCTTAATCTCAACTGAGATTGCTAAAAAGGAGGTGTGTTCATAGCAGTTACGCTAAGTAAGCATTGAAAATTACCCCGTTGGATATGATAAAATAACTCCATTGGTCTGTAAAAAAGACCCATAGCTCATTGACCAGAGCTTCAGTTAGTTCCAGGAAGGTCCAAAGTTCATAGCCCTTAATTGATTTCAGTCAGTTAGAGCCAGTTGTGATGAAATTCAATATTATGTTTTATATCTCCTAGATGAGAGTAAAATATTTTCTTGCCCAATGCAGTGGTGAGCACCTGTAGTCCCAGCTACTTGTGGGACTGAGGCAGGAAGAGTGCTTGAGCCTAGAAGCTCCAGGCTGTGGTGCACTATGATCACACCTGTGAATAGCCACTGCATTCCAGCCTAGGCAACATAGCAAGACCCCATCTCTAAAAATTAAAAAATAAAATAAAATCATTTTTATATCATTTTGAACCCATATCAATCTGGGTCCAGCAAGAAACACAGGAACCACACTAACATTTAAATACAGAGAATTTAAGTCAGAAAATTGGATGCACAGGAGATAAAAGAGTTGAAAAATCAGAGGAAGATAAGAGATTAGCAAAAGCAAGAAGCTACTACCCCAACCCTAGGCTGGGGGAACAAAGGAAAAGTTGGGTGACAGTGGAGTCCAAAGGCTGATGCTATCTGAAGTGAGGACCTTGATGGTCCTGTCACA
Source organism: Rhinopithecus roxellana (assembly GCF_007565055.1). Lineage (NCBI taxonomy): Eukaryota > Metazoa > Chordata > Mammalia > Primates > Cercopithecidae > Rhinopithecus > Rhinopithecus roxellana. The sequence continues at coordinate 85,057,834 of NC_044562.1, read as the reverse complement.
TAGAAACTGGAAGAGATGTCCCTCAAAGCTGAATGCAGGGAGTAGTGGTCAAAATACCCTGGCTCCTTCCTTGCTGCAGCCCTCCAATCTCTCACCAAGGTGTCCCACGGGTCAAACCCCAATATAAGCCAGATAAGTGGGAAATTGAGGACAACAGGAAGTACTGTCTGCTGCTGTCACTCCAGTTCCCATCCTTTGCCTATAGAGCAGAGAAAGAATGGATCTGATCACAAATAGGTCAAGCTCTGGTACAGAAGGTCTTGGAGGTATGTGTGTAAATGTACATTTACAGAGACACTCCTAGAAGTTCATCTACACAGAAGAATGTTATTGTTTTCCTGGGTTATAATAGTGTTATTTTCTTATATTTAATTGTTTTTATTCTCTGATTTTTCTTCAATGAACATATATTACTAAAGTTATTTTTTAAAGATTACAAATTGTTTTAAAGAATTACATTATTAAAAAAGGAATTGCAAATATTTGGTCAACAAGTCACTCTGCTTTCATAAAATTTTCCGTATTGTTGTTCAGGTCCATGTTGCCTGGGAGGGCATGTAGGTGTAATCCACCATGAGAAATAAAGTCAAATTCTCCAGGGTGGAGTATTTGCAAGGAAAAACAAACCTTCCTTTTGCCACTCTTAGCTGCTTCTCAAGAATAAAATATTAACATGTCAATGTGTTAACAGAACTGATTTTTTTACTCTCAGAAAAGATTTTATCTCTTCCAGGGATAAAAAGTGGAAGTAAAATAATGGCTGAAGAAAAAGAATATTTCATTCTGCCATAGTTCTCATGGTTCAAATATTTGCTCCCTATGGAAGAGTAAAGTGTAATTGCAGGATTCTTACAAGGCTGGCAGGATGCAATTGACAGAAAGATGCTGATGGACAAAGTTACATGCAAATACATGTAAAGGAGACAGTTTACTGCAGATGAATACACAAATAGGGAGGGTCATATAGTAGCATGTCTAAACTTCCAAAGCCCTGTGAATATACCACGTTACTGGGGGAAAGCAGGGAGGTAGTGTGGAATCCAGTGGGCTCATCAGGAAGGCTCTCCTTCACCATTCTCATAGTGTTTTTATAGTCACGTGGCACTGTCTGCAGATGCTGGCCACCTGCTTGCTTGAACAGTAGATATAAGTAAATACTAACAATGTCAACCCATTCCCAAATGCCTCTTAAATGGTTAAGAGACTAGATGAACTGAAAATCAATTTTCCCGGCATGCTACTCCCTGGTACAAAGTATCTCAACATTGACTGCCCATTAAATTAAGCAGGGAAGCATGTTTTAATACCAATACCAGGATCCCATGCCTAGAAATTATCCACATGTTCTACTTGTCAATTGCAGCCAGGGTTTGAGATTACCCCCGGTGACGACCACGCCAAAGTCCACCAAGGGTTTATTTCTGAAAGTGTTCCCTGATGCACATACATGAATCTCCTGCTGGGGATGGGATCATAGCTACTCTGCCTCTCTGCCTCAAAGCAAAGACTAAATGGAATTTTCTAGCTGTTAATATTAGACACTTTTAAAAAGACATTTTGCTTAACTATCACCCACTCAAAGGGAGAATTGAAGACAACCAGGTCAATTTAGCCTGTGGCTGGGCAGCAGCCTAAGACCTCTTTCCGCACCACAGAGTGAAGTTCAAGAAGGGCAAATCATTTACGCCACTTCTCCACAAGTGTCTTGGCTTTGTTAATTTTTAGTCCCAAGACACATCTGTAATAAAATATAGGCATATACACATAAACAAAAAAACACAGATAAATTTGCTGGTTTTAGCCCAAGTCCTACTTTGAGCAATAGGACCTTAGCTATATAATTTTCCTCATTTCACTGATGGAGAAACTGAAAAGGGGTGATATGGTTTGGATGTGTGTCTTCACCAAGTCTCACGTCTAATTGTAATCCTCAGTTTTAGACACGGGGCCAGGTGGGAGGTGATTGGATCATTGGGGTAGTTTCTTATGAATGGCTTAGCGCTACCCTCTTGGTGCTGTTCTCAGGATAGCGAGTTCTCCTGAGACCTGGTTGTTTAAAAGTGTGTAGCACCTCCCCCTCCCTCTTGTTCTTGCTCTCCCCATGTGAGACATCTTGCTCCCACTTTGCCTTCTACCGTGACTGTAAGTTTCCTGAGGCCTCCCCAGAAGCTGTGCAGGTACCAAATCATGCTTCCTGTACAACCTGCGGAAGAGGGAGTCAACTAAACCTCTTTTCTTTATAAATTGCCCAGTCTCCAATATTTCTTTATAGCAATATAAGAATGAACTATACAAGGGGGTCATTTGGTTTTCAATTTAAATGTCTCTTCTCGCAGGAAAAAGTCCCAGTTCCCTAAGTTCATGTCCTTTTCGTATGGTTCTGCCACCTCCTCTACTTCCCTATCAGACCACATTTCATCCTGTTTTATACTGTCCTGGTATTCCCCAGTAAAGCAAGGATTCTGTTCTCCTGTTCATCCTTGTCTCGCCAATGCCAGGCAGGATACACATTGCAGGGGAGATAGATAGCTATTCTTCTACTTTCATCAAGTGACTATCTTCTTCTTTTTATTTTTATTTTTTATTTTTATTTTTTGCATGCTTGGAGTCAAATATCTTAATATCTCTTTTTAAAAACTACACTCCACTTAATACTTTAGGGAACATGATAGAAACATGAACTCCTTCAAATCCTTGTCACTGTCATCATACATAGTAACACCTTCAGAATTGACTTGGGAGTTTAAACCAGGTCTACTAATTTATAAAAACAAATCTTAACAGACAACTGAGTAAGACTTAGGAAGGTAGCCCAAATTGGAAAGAAACTCCAAGAATTTATTTCTAGGGAAAAAAAAATAAACTTGAAAGAAAGTAAGTCAAAGAGTGAGCACAAGCATCAGAGGTGAATTGAAGGGGAGCCTGCTGACTGACACGTGGGAGAATTGTTAGATGATGACAGGCCATTTAGGCAGAGATTTACACCCTTAGTGATTGGGAGTGCTTGGAAAATAATCAGCAGTCTGTTATACTGAAAAAAATAACGTTACAAGATGTGAGCCAATAGTACAAGGTAATAATCTCAAATACCTAAAAATCTTCCTAATTTTGTCTTAATATTGTAGAAGGAGATGTCTAATGGAATGTGTATTTTTAGAATCTCATACTTTTCCAAATGTTCTCACTTTTCTTCAAGCAAAGCGAAGGTACATTTAAGCCATTATTTTAAAGAAAAAATATCCTGTTAAAAATACATTTTTCCCAGCTTGAACATCAATTTCCTATAGCCTTGAATAAATAAATGTTTGGCTAATGTTATCTCTTTTTTTAAAAAAAAAAAAAGACAAATTATCTTGTGTTTCTAGGCACTAAAAGCCTCCACTAAGTAAATTACATCTTTAAAAATTTGCCCCTTTTCCATGAAAATGTAGGATGAAAAAAACCTACTAAATCTCTTTGAAACAGTTCTATAGAATTTTCTTTTTCTTCTTGCTCTCTCCATTTTGTGAACTCATGCTTGACTCCCAATACCTCCATCTGTCTTGCAAAAATGAAGATCTGGTACATACATTCTTCTCCTAGGTATTTGTCAAAACTGGGAGACAAGGCTGTACTCTCTTTCACACGCTGTCTTTCCTGCACTCTGTATTCTGTCATAGGCAGGATGGAAGTGCTCTTGGTATTTCTCCACTTTTCTCCTCCCCATCTCACCAGCAGATTTTTATATTCCCCCTTCCCAATGGCAGAAGAGGAAAAGAAGGCTAGCTTCTACAAACATAACATTTAGTCAAAAAGAAAAACAGCATCAGTAAAGCAGACTCCCCTTGCTGATAGGGGAAGTAGGCAACTGAGAAATGCTGTTGGAAACAGTTGCTTAAGAACAAAAAATAAATTCAAGCACTCAAACAACCAGGAGACAAGTTGATGGGTTGTTAGCCATGCTGAATTAGAAACTAAAACATTAGGAGACAGTACTAAACAACATGCTGTTGGGCTTAACCTCAGTGGTCAACATCAGTAAGGTCAATACCAGTTTATTATCAGCTCTTACACTAGAAGTCCTTGTTTAAGGCAAAAGACTGAGGTTTCCTGCCGGGCCTGGGAATTATGTACACATGAAAAGCAGGTCAGGTCGCAGCGGCCTGATAGCTACCCAGTATAGTAAAGATAATATGTTTAGGGATTAACTGAGGTTTCTCTCCCTATCCCCTGTTTTAGAAAACAAACAATAATCTTTAAACAAATTAGTTATGAAAATATATCAAAATTGTACTAAATCTTGCTTCAAGGGAAAAGTCCTTAGCAGACCAATTGAAAGATTCAGTAGAGTATTTTGGAGGAATAAACAATGACTCTATGGGTGTTTCTCAACCTCAGCACTATTAGCATTTTGGACCTGGTAATTCTTCATTGTCAGGATGTACAGAATATTTGGTAGCATCCCTGGCCTCTACCACTAAATGCCAGTAACACCAACACCCCAAGATGTGACAATCAGAAAATACCCACAGACATTGCCAAATGTTCCCTGGGGGACAAAATTGCATTTGGTTAAAAAGCACAGTTAGATTAACATTGTTAGACTCAAAAAACAAAAACAAAAAAGAATGGTTTGTTAAAAGTGATTAAATTATTGACAGACATCAGCTGGCTAGGTGAGTGACTGGATTCCCAAAACAAGTTTTGATCCCATTAAAATCCCTCAGGAAATTGCTTAAATATTTTTTCAGGAATGCTATTTCCCATCCCCCTCGAAGGAGACTGTGAATTACATCACACAAAAGTTCTGTCCCAGATGAGCTTTGGGGCAATTTTCTTTTACAGTCTTCATGGACTGTAATGAACACTTATTTGTGTTCATTACCCTCTCTCCAAGCATTTAAGCGATAACAATGACAGCTTTTCATCTGTGCTGCTGTTGAGGGAAGGAAGCATGAAAAAGTAAGATGGACGAATTTCTAAATATTATTATTAAATACCTAGCTAAAGCAATCATGGAAAGTTAATCCATGAAAGCCAGACCTCCTCTTGTAAGAACTCGGCTTTTTGAAAGACCAAACATGTATTGAACTCAAAGTTTTAGAATCTGGAGCATTGAGAGTAGAAAAAGATGCAAGATGCAATGTTCCCACCAAAAGGAAAAAAATGGTAGAAACACAGAGATCAAATTAGATACATGGAGTTATTTCTGAAAGGGCTCTATCCCTGACCTCAACCAAAGTTAAAACACAGATATGGCAGAGGGGGTGATACATCAGGAAACACACCCAGATGTCAAAAGCAATAAGGGCAGGTCAAAACAAACTCTAAAGGGCTACGAAGGGCTGAAAAAATGACTCTGTAGCAGAGAGCTAGTGGACTGACCACCCAAATCAAGTTTCAAATGAGAGTCACAGCTAGACCTTGGGGGAACTTACAGCTTCACCAAGAGCTGTGTCAGCTGAGTCAGCAGAATGAGACCTCTCATCCACAGGTCATGCTAAAAGTATGAGGGGGTTAAACCAGTGGTGGACACCCCAACAGTGGATGCAGCAACAGCAGAGTGGGAGGGGGAAAAGCAGGGCAGTGGAGAAGATAGATCTCAGAGGGTACATGATTAAAAAATTTTAAACAGTTCTTGATAGCAAAAGACAGCACTAGATTTGTGAAGCTAAGAAAACTATACTGACTTCTCCCCTTCTGAGGAGTTCAGGAAAACACATCTCACCTAAACACTAGCAACAGAATGATTGTAATTGAATTCCCCATAAAGTTATTATAAGCAAAAAGTGAATAAAGAGTAGAACAATATTACTGCAAACAACAAAGTCATCCAGAAATTTATGTACAAATATAAATATATAATATTTTAAGCAAGTTAAAATAATTTAAGGTAATAGTAGAAGCTATAAAAGTACAACCTAAATCATAACTTTCGAATCTCAGAAATGAGATATTTGGGCAAAAGAGAGCTGACAGAGCAGAAAAATCATAAGGTAAGTCAGGAATTAAGACAAACTAGAAGGAAGACAAGAGAAAACAATTGTACCATAAAAGAAATAGGAGATGAATGGAAGAAAGTTTTAAAAACCAAAAGGAAATGAAGATAGAAAAGATTAAAAGGATCTGAAAGAAAGTAACATAGAAGACAGGCAAAGAAGCCTCAGCATACATATAATAGGAGTTAATAAAATATCTATAATCCAATAAAATTTCCTAAAATTAAAAGAAAGGTACATATTTAAAGGGCATTTTGTCTACCTGGAAAAAAAATTATACCAGGCAGTCAAACATCAAAACATTGTCTAATAAAACTATCACCCAAAAGAATAGGGGATGTGGGGATTCAGACTAACAGATCAAGTCACTTGTAAGGGAAAAAAATGAGATTGACCAGACAGTTTACAACTGCAGTGTTTTATGCCAGAAGACAATTGAATAACATCAAAGTGGCTCAAGAAAAGAAAATATGACCCAAGTATTTTTATTTTATTTTATTTATTTTATTTTATTTTAGAGATGGAGTCTCACTTGGTCACCCAGGCTAGAGTGCAGTGGAGCAATCTCAGCTCACAACCTCCACCTCCTGGGTTCAAGCGATTCTCCTGTTTCAGCCACCTAAGTACCTGGAATTATAGGCGCCCACCACTATGTCTGGCTAATTTTTGTATTATTGATAGAGACGGGATTTCACTATGTTGGCCAGGCTGATCTCGAACTCCTGATCTCAAGTGATTCACCTGCCTTGGCCTCCCAAGTTCTGGAATTTCAGGCGTGAGTCACCGTGCCCAGTTCAAGTATTTCATATCTAGGTATATTGACCTTTCAATATAAAATCACAGAAAAACTGTTGTGAATATATAAGAATTGAGTAAGTATTGTTCCCATCAACACTTCCTAAGAATTCTAGAAAATGAGTTTTTCTAGAATCTGGAGAGACAGCCACAAAATGACTGTTGTTGAGCATTAAATACATATTTACCTGTAATACTTAATTTTATTTAATTTTTATATTATTTTATAAATTGCTACTTTACTAAATTTTTGTTTATGGTACTTTCCACATTGATTTTTGGAGGTTATTCAGATACATAATCATATTATCTGCAAGTAGATATAGCTTTGTTTTTTCATTTTAATTCTTATTTCTCTAATTACTTTGTGTGATTTAAATTCTTTGCCTACTACCTCTAACATAATGTAGAGATGAGCAACCTTGCAATGTTTCTCATTTTAGCAGGAAGTCCTCTTATGCTTGTCCGTTAAGTAAAACTGGCTTTAGTAGTCTGAAGTATACATATTTTATCTTGTTTAGAAAGTATCCACCATATTCTATTTTATTGAACTGTTGTCTAATGTTGTCAAATTATTTTTCTGCATCTATGGAGATAATCATATAATTTTTCTCCTTATTTGTATTAAAATGATAGATAATATTAGCTGATTTTCTCATGATGAGCTTTGCTTTGCAGGAAAACAACTCATTTGGTCATAACGTATTATTTTATTAATTGGTCATTGGGTTCTTTTTGACAATATTTAGAATATTTTAATTGATGGCGATGAGTGCTATGATCAAATGTAAGTGTTCTCCCCAAACTCATGTGATGAAAGTAATCCCCAAGGTGAAGTATTAACAGGTGGGGGGTCTTTGGGAGGTTATTAGGTCATGAGAGTGGAGACTTCTTGAATAGGATTCATGCCTTATAAAGGATGCATGAGGTTGCCTGCTCGCCACTTCCGCTATGTGAGGATACCACAAGAAGTTGCCCTCTATGAGGAATTCTCCCTCACTGTACAGCAAATCTGTGGTGCCTTGATTTCATACTTTTCAACCTCCACAATGGTGAGCAATAAATTCTCTTGTTTATAATTTACCCAATCTAAGGGTATTTTGTTAAAGCAGCCCAAAAGGAACAAGACAGTAAGAGTGACCTGTAGTTCTATTTTTTGGAGCAAATTTTGTCAGGTTTTGGGATCAATTTACTTCATAAAAAGAATTTGGAAGATTTATTTTTAAACCATGTTTTGGAATAGTTTAAATACTGTTAGGATTAACTGATCTTTAAAGTTGTAGTAAGTTCCTGTGTGAAACCATCTGGGCCTCATAGTAGAGTGTTGTTTGACTTTTCTCTTTCTTATCTCTTAATTGGTCCATTTAAGCTTTCTATGTCTACTGTTAAATTGTATTACACCATGAATTTACCCATTTCAAATTTATTTTCAGAGAGTAGTGCAAAGTAGTCTCAAAATTTTTAAAGTTTTCTCTCCTCTGGACTTTTTTATTTCTAATTTGTGTATTCTTGAGCTTTCTCTGTTATGTCTTCATTAATTTGGACAGTGGTTTGTCTATTTTGTTGATTTTTTCCGAAGAACCAGATTCTGAACTTATTTTTTAGTACTCCTTTTTTGTTTTGTTTTCTAATACATTATTTTCCCGTTTTATCTTTATTAATTCCTTCCTTTTTTGTTTCCTTTGTAATTCTCTAGATTTTTGTGTAAGGTATACCATTCATTTACTTTCATTTTATTGGCATAGCTATTTAATGCTTTTGTAGAAACAGGAGTCTCATTATGTTGCCCAGGATGTGTACTACTGTTCTGACATACTCATGGCAATAAAAGCACATTCTGAAGATCTAGCCTGATATAGAAACTAAGAACATTACAAACACATGAGAGACTGGTTGATTTAATAAGTGTTCCATCCATACCATAATGCAGCCATGAAAATAAATGAGTTAAATGTATACAGGTTGCCTGGCAGAAATTTCTACAAAGAGTTGTTTAGTGAGAAAGCAAGATGCATAAAAGGCTATCTAATTTTCTCTAAAATAAACAATGATAAGCCTTTCAATACATACTCAAATATAATCATATATCCAAGGAAAAGGAGTGGAAGGTTAAATACATTATTTACTTGGAGGAGAAGGGAGAGTAGGTGAAGACAAGAATATATACAGCAAATGTTTTAAAATATGACCAATAAAAGTAATGACATAATCACATTTAAGATAAATTATAAATTTGTGAAAATAAATATAAAGAGAAACACAAAAAGATGGTCACTAAAATGTGGAATCCTGATACCTTAAAATGATGTGATTTAAGATGTTTTTAACTTTGTTCATTACATTTTTTTAAGAATATAAGAGGATAATTAAAAATTTATGATATGGGGAGAGCTTCTCATAGTTATACATGCTCATCCTAACTGATTCTCATTTTTACTAACATATAATTATATATTTTCTATTATTGCCATCTATTTTCCTTATAGACTAAAAATCTGTCAAAGAGAAGTTGATTTTCTGAGTTGAAAGGAGGTGATTTAACAATGATTTTTGTAATGAATATTATATAAGAATGAATAATTCTCCTACTAATCTCAAAAATGTTTAGAAATATACTAGCATTCCATGAAAACTTGAATCCCACAATTTTATAGTAGTATGGTAGGCTTACTAATGATTCAGAGAAATATCAAAAAGATAATTAAAGGACCTGAAAAATAAAATTTATGGGGCAAGTTTAGAGGAAAGTATTGTTTAGCAAAGTAGTTGACAAACTGAATCATTTTTATATCTATAAAAGCCTCTTATACAGAAGGAGGAGGCCAGCTGGTTTTAATATCCTTTAATGATGTAACCAGAAAAGGGGGTAGGGGGAGGAGGAAATTGCAGCAGATGAGACATGGACTAACTACAAAGACCCTGGTGGCAAGATTTGTCAAACATGAGATGAGTGACTAAGAGAGGTTGTGGGATTACCTCTTCCCTCTCCTAAGGGGTGCTTCCCTCATCTCTCTGGAATGGTTTAAATGCAATCCAGCCTTAAGAAGGGTGAATGCCTTCATGACTTATAGGCTCTCCTTGTGCTGTATGTGAAAGACAAATTTAGACAAGGGTAAATTTAAAACCAAAACAATTACATTCCCTTCTATCACTCTCCACTCCAGTGTCCAATAATGGGATATTTATTATAAAAGTTTATGAGGCAACATGGCAAAGACTGGCTCCAGCAGGCAATTTAACAAAGAGAATGGACCGTGGAACAACATAGCCCTGGCTCTACTACACACAAATTTCAACAAAGAAATTTCACTGTGTCCTGTAAACCTAATTAAAATGCTTTTGCTGGTCTCCTAAACAATTTGTTTTACTTTGGACCATTCTGTTGACATAGGATTTTTTTTTTTTTAAGACAGGGTCCCAACTCTTTCACCAGGCTGGAGTGCAGTGGCACAGTCACAGCTCACTGCAACCTCAGTCCCCTGAGCCCAAGCTATTCTCCCACCTCAGCCTCCCGAGTAGGTGGGACTATAGTTGCACACCACCACACTTGACTAATTTTTTTTTGTTTGGTAGAAACAGAAGTCTCATTATGTTGCCCAGGCTAGTCTCAAACTCCTGGGCTCAAGGGATCCTCCTGCTTTGGCTTCCTAAAGGGTTGGGATTATAGGCATGAGCTACCGTACCCAGCCTTGATATAGAATGTTAACAGTGGCCATAGAGCTGGGCCTCTTTGCAAGATGACTATATCTTATTTTGCAACCATATCTCATAAGTAGTCGCTTGTATTTATCATTTTGATTCTGAATATTAAGAATTAAGTAAATACTTGTCATAAAGTAACAATGAAGAGGAGATCAAAGATTACTCCATAGCATAAGCATGGGATAATCAAGTTAACGGTGGGATAAGGATCAAGGATTCTCCTCAAAGCAATGTAGAGAAACCTAGGAAAAGCAGGCTAAGAAGTTAGTGAAGAGACTTAAAATGCCTTAGAAATATTAATAGCTAGTGCCTATATGACCTAATTTTTTAAAATTTTTAATTATGGTAAAAAGACATATACATACAACATATAATGGACCATCTTAACTGTTTTCAAGTGTGATGTTTAAGAGTGTTAAAAACATTGACATTATTGTATGACAGATCTCCAGAACATTTTTATCTTGCAAAACTGAATCACTGTAATTCTTAAGCCAACTCCCGATTTTCCTCGCCCCCCAGCCCCTGGCAACCACCATTCTACTTTTTGGTTCTCTGTGTTTGACTATGTTAGATGCCTCATATAAGTAGTATCATATAGTATTTGTCTTTTTGTAACTGGCTGATTTCACTTAACTTAACGTCCTCAGGTTTAATCCCTGTTATAGCATGTGGTAGGATTTTCTTCTTAAGGCTGAATAATAATACACTGTATATATGTACCACTTTTTTTATCCATTCATCCTTTGATGGACATTTGAATATGCCCTCTAATTTTCTAAAATTAAGCATAAAGTATTTTAGAAAGTGTGTCAGTTATGGTGCTATTATTTCTCAGCTTCAAACCGACCCTTCTATAAACTGTTTCAGGCTATTGGACCTGAGACTCTGTGAATTCCATTTCTGCTTTGCAGGCTGACTCCTAGTTAGGTTCTGTCAGTAAGGGGGCACAGGAAGAGTGCTGCTGGGGGAGGAGGAAAGCACTGTCTCCTTGACCCTATTACTTTTTGTACTCTTGTAGTTCCTGTGTCACCCTGCAGTATACTGCACCAAGCAGGGCGGTTCCCTTCTGTGCAGTAGCAGCAGCTCAATGCAGTTTGCAGTTTTTCTAACACTTGCAGAACCAGCCTTAGTGCACTCCCCTCAGTGGACCAGGCTCTTTCCACCTGCCTGAGTTTTACCTGTACATGTCCCTCCTCAAAACTTCTGCCTTTCAGAAATTTCAACCTGTGCCTTTTGTCCCCAGCCTTAGTGGAGGGCAGTAGCTGCAGTTGCTACCTCTGAGATGGAACAATGTTCTCTTTTTTACTTTCCAGTTATCTTTCCATATAACTCTCTATATGAAATTCACGCCATCCAAATAACTGGTCTGGTTTCTCCCTCCTGACTACACCCAAACTGATAAATCATGCAAACATGCCACCTGAAATTCTCAGAACCTTCCAGAAAGCAAGAACAAGCCTGAGTGTAGCCAAATAACTGAACACATCTGTTTAATCATTCATAAGATGAAAGTGAAGATTATGGCACAGTGTAGTAAGCCTTATTAAAAGGAAACGTAGGTTGTTATGCGAAGTCAGATGAAGGGCCCTCAAAGACAGAGAGCAGTCAAAGACAGTCAAGGGAGGCCACCGTGCACCTGTGCAGGAGTCATTGTTCAAGACGGGCTGGTGCTGCTTCAGGCCTGCACTCTCCACATTCAGATAGGAGGCCTGCACCATCTAGTGCTGCTTCTGCACTCTGCCTTCCCTCTCTAGGTGATTCTCTGTGGTCATCCTTGAAGTTACAAAAAAAGTGTGTGTGTGTGTGTTCTCCTGTCTTCTTTACATTCTGAGTTCCAAAGACAGCAACAAGAACAACAAGGAAACTTTTGTCTTGTCTTCCAGCCCCTGGGGTGGGGCAGGGGGCAGCCAGAGGAAACTTGAATAGACAGTCTAGGTCTCTGTGTGCTACAAAAATTCATTCAGATGGAAGGTGTGAATGAGCAATCACAGGGACAAATCCATAGGCGCTTATCAGAATAATAATGACATTTCCTGCAGAATGTCTATATGCCAGGCATTGTCCTGATTGCTTCATATCCATTAACTTCTATTTTTCAAAAACATTATATCATTATTATCATTACCACCATCTTACTGATGCTCAAAGAAATTAGACTCAAAGAGAGGTTAAGGAGCTTGCCTGGCCTCACACAAGCAGGATTTGAATTGTTTTGTCTGATGCAAGAGGTTGCAGTATTCTCTCTACTGCCCCTGCTACTGCCCATTTTTATTTTTTTATTTTTTAAACTTTTTTCTTTTTTTTTTTTTTTTTTGAGATGGAGTCTCGCCGTATTGCCCAGGCTGGAGTGCGATGGCACGATCTTGGCTCACTGCAACCTCCATCTCCCTGGTTCAATCGATTCTCCTGCCTCAGCCTCCCAAGTAGCTGGGCTTACAGGCATGCACCACCATGTCCAGCTAAATTTTTTTATTTGGTTTGTTTGGTTTTAGAAACAGGGCCTTACTACATTGCCTGGGCTGGTCTCAAACTTCTGGGCTTAAGTGATCCTCCTGCCTCAGACTCCCAAAGTGCTGAGATTATAGGCCTGAGCCACCGCACCCAGCCTACCCACCCATTTTTATGAATGAAAATAATTTTAATAAAGTATTCTGTCTACTGATTTATCTTCTACTTAATTATACTGTTTTAGATATGTTTAAGAAATTTTTTTAAACCATGCTGTTGGCTTTTAAATATAAATTAACTCTTGCTTGACAGTAGAAACTATTCAGTTTATGATGGTATATATAAATATAAAATTATTTTTACATTAAACTTTTGGGAGTTAGACTAATAGAGATATTCTAGAGAGTACTTAGTCAAAAAAAAGTGTGCATATACCCTATGACCCTACTGTCCCTCCCGCTGGGTATCTATCCCAGAGAAAACATCACACAGTCTAGAAGAATCTTCATTGGAGCTTTGTGGCAGTAGAAAACAAGCAATCTGGTTGTCCATCTTAGGGAAGTAGACAAGTTAAAAAGTAGGTAAGGGCTGCGTGTGGTGGCTCTTGCCTGTAATCCCAGGACTTTGAGAGGCCAACGGGGGTGGATCACCTGAAGTCAGAAGTCTGAGACCGGCCCGGCCAACATGGCAAAACCCCATCTCTACTAAAAATACAAAAAATTAGCTGGGCATGGTGGCAAGCTCCTATAATCCCAGCTACTCAGGAGGCTGAGGCAGGAGAATTGCTTGAACCCGGGAGGCGGAGCTTGCAGTGAGCCGAGATAGCACCACTGCACTTCAGCCTGGGTGACAGAGCAAGACTCCGTCCCAAAAAACAAGAAATAAAAAAAGTAGGTAAATGTGATGGATGCATATTACTGAGTTCTATGCTAGAAAGCCAATTGCATTTCCCAGAGTCTTTTGCAGCTAGAAGTTAAAATAGAAGTTAATGGATTGATGTTACTCTATCAGCTGTATTTGTGTTGCTGTAGGTGCTTCCTCATCATAAGGGCTTTTTGGGTTGTGGCAGGGCAGCTTGATTCTGGCACCAGCAACTTCCCAATACAAGTAGCTTCTTGGTAGCCTTGCGGGGATTTTTGTTTGTTTCTTAGACAGGGTTTGGCTTTGTCAGTCAGGATGAGGTGCAGGGAGTGATCTCAGCCCACTGCAACCTCCACCTCCTACGTTCAAGTGATTCTTCTGCCTCCATCTCCTGAATAGCTGGGACCACAGGTGTGCACCCATCACGCCTGGCTGAGTTTTGTATTTTTATGTAGAGATGGGGTTTCACCATATTACCCAGGCTGGTCTCCAACTCCTGGGTTCAACCAATCCACCCCTCTCTGCTTCTCAAAGTGCTGGGCTTACAGGCTTGAGCCACAGCACCTGGCCACCTTTGGGTTCCTAAATCAATTTTTGAAGGCTCAATCCTTAACCTTCCCAATGATTCTGTAAGCTGATTACCCTGTAATAAGTTTATTTCTGCCCAAATTTAAGTAGAATTTCTGTTCCCTGCCCTGACCAAAACAAACACCATTGTGTATCTTGAAAAAGAAGCCTTGGGAATAACTTGTCAGGACCGGAGAAGAGCAATCTGCCCCTCTGCAGCAGGGTAAGCAGGCTTTTGGATTTTTTTTTCTTTTGCTAAAAATAAGACTTTGGTGTCTAGCATGTTTCATGGCTAGTAAATTTATTGTAGAAAATAAAGCTTTTTAAAACTAAACATGCAATGATATCGCTTACCAGCTATATACACAAAATGCTTAGAAATATAGCCTATCTACATCAGTAGGCACAAATATGACTTTATTTATACTCATATCCTTGGTGCAAGACTTGCAGGCACCTCAAGTGAAACCTTGAATCATGTTTTGTTTTACTTTAGACTCCTAGCTAAAATGGAATATACTTTGTTTGTGTAGTTTTACTTTAGCTTATATGAAGCTAACGATGGAATTTGAGGAATCTCAAGGAAGCTTCTCATATTCCCCTGCAGCAAAATCAGCAGCCATAATGCTGTATGAGATATATACCATGTCACTACTCTTACAAGGTACTTGCTTTATTTTTCCGGCTAAAGACAGTCATTTTCGCCATCTAAGGAAGGAGTGACCAGCCTTTAAAGCTAATGTTACAGAAGGGAGCAGGATTGGACCAGCTAGAACTGGTGCTGGCAGTGAAAGGAAGCCCCCGTTGAATGGCAACAGTTTTCCAACCACCCAGGCCTCAGGCCCCAACACTTGTAATGTACCTGAACTTTGGGCACCATGGCTAGGCTGCTAGGCTTTTTGTTTTGTTTTGTTTTTTGAGACAGAGTTTTGTTCTGTTGCCCAGGCTGGGGCAGTTTTATATTTTTAGTAGAGATGGGGTTTCACTATGTTGGCCGGGCTGCTCTGAAACTCCTGAGCACAAGTGATCTGCCTGCCTTGGCCTCCCAAAGTGCTAGGGTTACAGGTGAGCCACGAAGCTTAGCCTTACCTCCATCCTTAATAGTGTAGTCAGCTGTACCTTGGGAAAGGAATTGTTGGCTGGGGGTGGACACCTGTTTTAATTTGCTAAATTACATCTGGAAAAAGGGAAAAGTTTAACCCTTAATATTCTAGAAAGGGAAAATGATACCAAACCCTAACATCATTGCTTTTGTTATTTAATTGTTAAATGCAGAACTTGAGAATTAAAAATCTATGCATAAATGTCCACCCACCCCACTACTTATTAGACACTGGGCAAATCACTCAATGCAGGTTTCATTGCCTCACTGTGGGGATAATTTCTTTCTGATCTAATCCCAGAACTGGAACTGTGAACGTAAAACACTGTGTATGAAGCCACCTTATGAACTTGAGGAAAATCATATCATTGTCAGGCGTTAGTGTAAAAATATGTTACACTCTTGTCGTCCATGTAATGACTACCAAGTTCCCAAAACAACATCTGCTCCCCAAACTATTGCTAACAGACATCGATCATACTTCTTTAGTAAATATTTATCAGACATAAGTGTCTGTTGAATGAACACATATGTGAATGACTACAGCTGCGCTCGCTCGAGGAAGTGATTGCAGTCATGCAGGGCGTGCATGCCACAATGTTGCACAGAACCAGAAGAAACTAAGGCAGATGCTTCCTTGCTTCATCATCTGTGTCTCTCACTGAGAATACAGCAACTGAACTGTAATCACGTTTGAAATCCCTTGCAGGTGTTCTTGTCTCCTCTGCTCTAGCTCCAATGACTTTCCACATTCTGGAATCTGTGGGGATGTCTGATAATCATATGTAGTGACAGTCATTAAATTAGGAAAGAGAGGAAAGTATGGGTCATGACTGCTTCCAATGGATCCAAAACATAAATCTTGCATCTACTATGACACTAGAGCAGTTCAGTAACAGGTACGATGGTAATACCCAGTGTCTTAATAGACTCACTGATGTTTTTTCCAAAGAGTCATTTCACCAGCGTGGTGCATCTGTGTTAGTAACTGCACAGCCTTCTAATGCACATAGATGGCAATTGCTGGGTCTGTGAGCAGCATAGAAACACCAAAGAACTGGGAGACAATTTTGTGAGATATGTTATCCAGAAGCTTCTTTCACTTCCTCTTTGTCTAGGGATACTGCTATGTTTGATTTTAAAGGTAGAAGATTCTCAAATAACACTGAAATATGAACTCAATTTTGGTTTGTATACTCATCAAAAATCACTTTTCAGATTCAGTTAATTATAGTAATGACTAGTTACATGTGTAAAACACAGGGTCTGACTTGACTTTTCTTCCAAAATTTGAAACAAACTTCAAGCTCTTGAAGTTATTTCTGGGCTAATGTTTTATAGAAGATTTCTTAAGACTCTACCATCGCAAAGCAAATAACGTTAGAAATGAGAAATCTTGCCAAACTTTTTATATTTTGCTATAAGCAATCCAACTGTCTGGAAAGTGTCCTCCCAAGGATTACATGAGACATATACTCTTTCACTAGTCCAAAAAAACTTCTCCTAATACATTTACCAGCCTTTGGGTGGAAACTGTTTAAGAAAACTTTTTCTCCAATAATAGCATATTCCCATGCCCCATGGCAGGCCTGCTAAATTAGTAACAGTGTGGGGAGGGCAACGATCTTGGGTTTAACCAGTACATCAGGTGATTCCAACACAGCAGTTCTCTAACTTTCTCAAACTGTAGCCAGCCTGATATTTTGCACGTCTATGAAGTTCCCAAGTGATGCTGCCAGTCTGGGGACCACTTCTTTACAGTATTTTTTAAATCCTAGTATGACTGTCTGACAAGCCAAAACAGGCTTTCCCAAGTAATTTGACTAAGATTATCAATCATTTAAAAAATCTCCTTTCTTTCATAGATGCAGTATGTAGTGAATAGATTTAAAAAGGTATTATCCTAAGAAAGCTCCCAATTGATACTTTAATAATACCATGGTTTTGCAAACAGCTGAGTTTTGAAACTTCTGTTTTGTTGCCATTTGGTGTCTATGGACACACCCCCTGTGAAGCTACTGAAACCTCTATTTGGCTTTGTCACTTTCCATGAGTGGTAGACATGGGGAGAGGATAACACTTGATTCCAGAATCCCCCTAGTTTCAGGTACAAATTTGTTAAATGCTATATAAGTGATTTCATAGTAGAATAAGCCTTCAGCAAAGTTGAGGACAAGGATATGACAGCAAAATTCCAGGGGAGCATGATTCACATTGTTGCAGAATAGTGGTGTCTGGAGTTGTGCTGCACACAGCCTGTACAGCCCACTCAGTAACCCACTCACCAGCTACACACATGTATTTAGTACTTTCTTTTATTCATGGCCATTAGTTGACAGTGCCTAGAGTTAACCATCAAACCCTCTGTTCTAAAGAGACAGCTCTGATAACATGCTCATGACTTCATGCAATGTAGGATAACTACTCATCTTACATTTGAGAACCAACACTTTTGGGGGTGCCTGCCCAGCCGCAGCTCCTGTCTGAAACTGCCTTCTTACTCAGGGAAGTAAACTCCTACAGCCATATCGATACTACATGATCTAAACCTCTGGTCATAGCTAATTAGATTATGAGGCGTATCAAACAAAGAAAAGAGGTTAGACTGGCTGACTTGTGGCCAACAAAAATCTATCAAGAATTTGAATGGAGAATGTGGGGACTGAAAGTATTAGGAACTGGATCATCATCAGTGCGAAGCATTAGCAGTAAAGTCCAAGGAAGTGCTAAAGTTTCTGTACCTGGCTGGGATACCACTCTTTCTGAAGTCTGGTAGCTTCTGTTGATCTATAAGACACTCTGGTTATATTACATTTATCTCTGCTTTCCCCAGACCAATTTCCCCTGTCCCCTCTCTTTCCTGCCCTGGGAGCTGATGAAAGTACTCTGCATCACTCTGGTTCTCTTGCTACCTGACTTCCCTTGGAGTTGGCCAATGGGAGGCACTTGCAAGTCATCAAACGGTGGAAGAAAAAGAAACCAGAGTGTTGCTTCCCTTCTCCCTTCCTTCATGCTTCAGTGCCTTCTCTGCTAGTAGCTGCATTCCTCTACAACTACAACCCCCATCAGGCTATCTATCTAGAAAGCTTTTAACTTTCACCAGGTTCTAGCAATATTATTTTCTCCCTCCTCCCTTTAGCCCTAAAGGCAGTAATGATTTCACACTGTTGCTGGGCTTTGTTGCCTCACCATCCCTTGTTTATTTCTTTAAACCTGCATTTCAGTTTTGGGCCCTCATCCTAAAATACACAATCCTGAATGCCATAATCCACAACGTTGAAATCTTTTTTTTTGACACGGAGTCTCGCTCTGTAGCCCAGGATGGAGTGCAGTGGTGCTATCTCCGCTCACTGCAAGCTCCGCCTCCCAGGTTCATGCCATTCTCCTGCCTCAGCCTCTGGAGTAGCTGAGACTACAGGTGCCCGCCACCACGCCAAGCTCATTTTTTGTATTTTTAGTAGAGACGGGTTTTCGCCATGTTAGCCAGGATGGTCTTGATCTCCCGACCTTGTGATCCGCCCGCCTCAGCCTCCCAAAGTGCTGGGATTATAGGTGTGAGCCATTGCGCCAGGCCAATGTTAAAATCTTGAAAGATGAAAATCCCAAAAATACAATCCTGGAAAAAAAATCTTTTTAATTATTTAAAAGACATTTATTTACACTGTAAAAGGAAATTTAGTTGAAAAACATAAAAACACAATAGAAAGTTTCATAGGACACTTTGCACAAAATTGGCAATAACATACATATTTTTGCAAGCATAAACACATAAGTATACTGACAGTCACACAGTTACGAACAAACTATATTCATAAAGAAATAGGCCTAAACGCACTATGTATAAACATATATCACTGTGGTTAGTAATTGTGTGCACGCAGCTTTATAACTGCGGTGACATGAAATACTGTGATGCACAACCCCAGTCTTTTGATAAGATCAGTCGAAAACCTGGATAAGTTATCACCACATCACCACTGCACCAGTAACTCAAAGATTCAAGATCTTGATAAATTTTATCTTTCATAAATACAGATATGCAAAAAGACATCTCTCTTCATTTACTGAGGAAGTTTCAATGTTTTCCCATACAGGCACAATGCTTACACACAAAGTCAACCTTGTGATAATGCACTTTCATGGAATCACATTTGCAAAAAAAAAAAATGCATAAAATGAATTACAACTCTCTAAAAGTCTATACATAATTTTGTACCTCCAGTATTGAAAATGATGTGAAGATGAAATACCCGGCATAGCAAATTGTGAAAAATAATGCTGACAATTTAAAATAATGGAAAAAATTTAAAAAAAAAAGCCTAAAATGAAAATTTGCCATAAGAAAAAGTGGCTAGATTATGGGCAGTCGCACAGAGAGAATCCGTAAGAGCTGGCCAACTTTCACATCAACTGTTTTGAAGTCCTGCATCCCAATGAATAGCTGCCTTTTTTTTTTTTCCTTTTAGAGTGTGGCTCTCCTCAGAGAATACATTCACATTCATTTTCTTTCTTTCCTTCCTTCCTTCTTTCTTTCCTTTTTTTGGGGGGTGGTGGGGGGAACGGAGTCTCACTCTGTTGCCCAGACTGGAGTGCAGCGGCATGATCTCAGATCACCGCAACCTCCGCCTCCCAGGTTCAAGCAATTCTCCTGTTTCATCCTCCTGAGTAGCTGGGACTACAGGCACCCGCTACTACACCTGGCTAATTTTTGTATTTTTAGTAGAGACAGGGTTTCACCATATTGGTCAGGCTAGTCTCGAACTCCTGACCTCAGGTGATCCACCTGCCTCGGCCTCCCAAAGTGCTGGGATTACAGGTGTGAGCCACTGCACTCGGCCCATTCACATTCATTTTCTACATGACTCTACTTTTTTGAAATTCTTCTACAATTTAACATACACCAATGTGAGTATTCTTTATTAAATTTTTTCAGCTTCTGTGTCATGCTTCTATGTTATTTTGGGTACTCGGAAATTCATTTTGTTCGCACTCATATACAAACCACAAATTTGGCAGAAAGAATACTGGTGATGGAACAGCAACACCATTGCATAACGTGTCTTTTTATCCTACTATTCCTACCACACACACAATTATTTTCTTTTGTCTCTCTCTCTTTTTTTTTTTTTTTTTTTTTTTGTGACAGAGTCTCGCTCTGTCACCCAGGCTGGAGCGCAATAGCATGATCTCGGTTCACTGCAAGCTCTACCTCCTGGGTTCAAGTTATTCTCCTGCTTCCTGAGTAGCTGGGATTACAGGCATGCACCACCATGCCCAGCTAATTTTTGAATTTTTAGTAGAGACAGGGTTTCACCATGTTGGTCAGTCTGGTCTTGAACTCCTGACCTCATGATCTACCCGCCTCAGCCTCCCAAAGTGCTGGGATTTCAGGCATGAGCCACCGCGCCTAGCCACATAATTATTTTCAAACCAATCAGTAACTTCACTGGCTTCTTCAGGCAAATATGGCTTTAATTTATTGAAAGCTCTTAGAATGTCATCAGATGGAAGAAATGCTCATTCAGAAAAATGACACATTTTTGAACTGAAGTTTCTATCATTGCTGTGTCGTGTGGCCCATCCACTCGTCTGAATTTTCTGCCAAATTCATTGGACTGAACAGAAAAAACAACTTTTTGGTAACACTTTGAAATTTGCTTTTGGAAGCCTCGATTGCACCTGATTCCAAATCTGTCATTATCATCTGGGGACTCTCTGAAATTCATTTTCTTCTGCAAATTTCACCAACTCTTCAAGTAAGAGTTTATAAAGTGCTTCGCTTTTTCTGTTGATACATGAACAAGCAAATAAGTTACAAAATTTTTGGATCCTACAGGGCCATGAATTGCATATAGTTGACAAAAAAAAAAATAGTAGGGACTTTTTTTTTTTTTTTTTTTTTTTTTTTGAGACAAAGTCTTGCTCTGTCACCCAGGCTATAGTACATTGACACAATCTCGGCTCACTGCCAACCTCTACCTTGATTCTCCCGCCTTGGCTTCCAGAGTGGCTGGGATTACAGGCAGGCACCACCACACCTGGCTAATTTTTGTGTTTTTAGTAGAGACAGGGTTACACCCAGCTAATTTTTGTGTTTTTAGTAGAGACAGGGTTTCACCATGTTGGCCAGGCTGCTCTCAAACTCCTGACCTCAAGTGATCCACCTGCCCAAAGTGCTGAAATTACAGGCATGAGCCGCCCTGCCCAGCCAAGTAGGGACCATTTTTAAAGTGCCATCCATTAGTCAGAGTGAAGCATGCACTAGTTTTTCTATGTTAGATTTAGTGTTACATATTAAAAAGTCTATCTTCTTCAACAAATTCTAACAAAAACTAGTTGTGTTTAATGTACTTTTTAATATTAGAAAAACCTCTATGTCAGCAAGTGTCTTTGGTTCAGAAGGTCGCTGATCCTGTCAAATTCTTTTTATTCTCTAATGAAGAGGGATTTTTGAAGGCAAGCATGGCACTATGTGAAGGGACATGATTGAATAATTTGGCAGGGGAAATTTCTTGTATTTTCTGCCTGTGTTTTCACTTCTATGACCTTCAAAACCCTCACTGCACTTGTATTTGGAGAGTGGTTGTGGCCTATAAATCTTGTAAGTCTATGCTGCCCATTTGAAAGTCAGGTTACTGCCCAGCCATTGCAATTAAGCAATTTTCTGCTTTCACGACACCAATAATAATTAAGCCAGTGAGCCTGGAGTTCTGATGTCCAAGGCAACAGAAGAGAAGTCTGTCTCAGCTCTCAGAGAGAGAGAATTGTGCCTTCTGAATTTGTTCTCTCCTGGCCCCCAGCTGATTGGATGGTGCCAGGCAACATTTCCAACATCTTCCCCACCTCATCCACTCAGATTCACACACTAATCTCCTCTGGAAACACCCTCACAGACACAACCCAAAATAATGTTTTACCAGGTCCCTAGATAGCCCTTAATTCAATCAAGTTGATGCCTAAAATTAAGTCTGAAAGTTCACCCCTTGTCAACCAGGCACCCATACACATCTCCTTAAACTGTACTTAATTTTCAAGTAAAGACAATAACAGGGTAATAATCCCACCTAATATGATGCAACTAACATGATGCAACTATCAGGCAGCCAAAAATGCACTAACCCCTTCCTCAGAATTCAGCTTTTAGGATTTCAACATTCAGGATTTTAGTATTTTGGAAATGTGATTTTCAAAATTTTAGATGTTAGAGATTTTAGAGTTTAGGGATTTTTATCTTTCAGGATTTCAACATTTGGGATTATGGCATTCTGGATTGTGTCTTTCAGAATTATAATCAGCACTGCTGAACCTCTGTAAGCGTTCTTCTCATTAATATTTATTTGAACCATATGGGTGAATTCTATTTCCTGCTGGAAGCCAGACTGACACCTTCCAGTACAATTTCCTATTACTACTAGTAATAAAATTTGTTTAAATTGGTATGATTGAGCTGTGGCACTTGCAAGCAAACATTACTTAACTTAGATATGCTGCCTTTTACAGGGGATTGAAAATTCCAAAAGATATCATTTCCAGGTAAACATGGTAGATGTATCTCCTTTGCATCAAAAATTCCATTGAATGACAGAATTAAAACATTTAACAGGTACCAATCCATAAGAATAAAGGAATGAAAGAGAAGGCAACAGTGAACTAGAGAAGCAAAATTTAGAAGATACTAAGTGGACAGAGAAATAATAACCAAATTAATACAGCACAGAAAACTGCAATCTGGCAGACAATACTAAGAGGCAACAGGCTGATTTCCCCTCGCCACATGTGTGAAAAAGTAAGGACTTAGAAGTAGCAGGGAAAGGTGGGTTGGGAGGTGGGGAGCTGGGTGAGACTTTTGCCTTTAAAAGGAAGATAGCTTGAAAGCCTGTATGTGACGTTATTGAAATTTTGGATCTCCTTCTCCAGTCCCCAGGAGATCCAGAATATCATTTGCACTGAAGACATGTAACCAGGATCAGCAGAGGATGAGACTTATGAAGTGTGGCTGAGCCTCACTATTCAGCCTCCAGAATTCCAGCAGCCAGAAGGGATCGGAGATTTCTCCTCTGGAGAAAGTGACCTACTCAGAGAGAACACCCTCAAATACTGACAACTGGAAATCTAACAAAGGGCTGGATGCATGCCTGTTCACCACAGAGAGAACCCTGCAGGTTGATGAGCCTCACTGTTACACCCTGAAAAATGTCTTCTTAGTCCCCTGTTCCGTGACGAGTGAAAAACCAGAGCAGAACCACTCTTGGGCCTGGACAGGGGTAGCCCCTTCCTAGCCCTCCATTTTAGAGATCCCCATATATCATGAGTAAAAAAAATAATTTATTAAAGAACACAGTCACTCTGGACTCATCACAAAGCTAATATAATGGTCCATAACCTTAAACATGCCCTCTAAATATCTTGAACAAAAATGAACTTTTTGACAATATACACAAAAAATAAATTTTTTACTTCTTTTACATTCACTTTAACTTAAATTTTTGATTAAAATGTTTATTGTCAATAACAAGTTATGTAAAAATCTTCCTTATAACATATTTAGTGCATTTGCTTAAAGGCAAGAAAAATAATTTATAGAATATATAAATTATAATATAAATATATTCTATAAATATATAATATTCTGTTATATATTATATAATATCATATTACATTTTATAAATAGAATATACAAATTATTTTATTACTCATCCACACATCTATAAATCTGTAGAACACCCAGAAATGAGCTATAATAATTAAATTCAATTGTCTTTGATGCTCTGATGACTTCTAGTCCTATAAAAGCTAGCTTTACATAAATGTATAATTATTATTATCATCATCATCATCATTGTTTGGAATTATACTTGTCAAGATAGGAGAATTGCAGTCTGTTAGCTTGAATCGTAATTTTTAAATATTTAGGTATATGATATACAGGCTTACATTTGTTTCTTGTACCGGGCCCCACAAATATTAGGGGCAGCCCTGAACCATAATTCCCAGGACGTCTGAGAAAAGCCTCGATAGAAACATTGAGAAAGAATATGAAACAAACAAAGGAAAGGAATTTCCCAGGGACAAGATAAATGCAGATGTCAGAAGAAAGCTCCCTCTAAGAAATCTATATGATTAATTAATAATCTCAGAAAAGTAAGAGAAGCCATTGTATCCCATTTAGAAAATGGATCAGGATCATTTTTATTTATTTTTGGAATTCAGAGAATAAGAAATATCCCATGGAAATAGAGAGTGACCAAAATAAAAATTTTAAACTACGTACTGGTCAAAACTCGAAGGTAAAAAATATTTCAGTTAGAGCATGGGCAAAATATATGAACAGACATTTCACCAAAGAACATACACAAGTGGCAAACAAGCACATGAAAAGATGTCCAATAGCATTAAATATTTAATTTCCATTAATACAAATTAAGTGCCAAATGCCAATTAAAACCACAATAAAATACAAATTGAAACTACAATGAGATGTCATGACATAACTGTTGAAGTGAATTAAATTTTGAAAAGTGTAAAAAATCAAATGCTGGTGAGAATGTAGAAAAACTAGATCATTCATACAGTGCTGGTGGAAAGACAAAATGATACATTACTCTGGAAAATACTTTGATAGTTTCTCGTAAAACTAAACATGCAACTACCATACAATCCAACATTTGTATTCTTAGGCATTTATCCCAGAAATATGTAAAACTTATGTTCACACAAGAATCTGTACAAGAATTTTCATAGCAGCTTTATTCATAGTAGCCCCAAACTGTCAACAACCCAAACATTTTTCAACAGTTGAATGGTTAAACAAACTGTGGAACATCCATGCTGTGTAATACTACTTGGCCATAAAAAGGAACAGGCAAATAATACACAAAACAACTTGCATAAATCTCAAAGGAATTATGTTGAATTAAAAAAAATTAAAAATTTATCTGCTTTATGACTTTGTTTATAACATTCTTGAAATAAGAAAATTATAGAAATGGAGAACAGATTCGTGGTTGCTAGGGGTTAGTCCGAGCATTAGGGAAGGGAAGTGAGTGTAGTTATAAAGGACCAGTTAAAGGATCCTAGTAGTGATGGAAATGTTCTGTATCTTGACTATAGCAATATCGTGGTTGTGATATTGTACTATGGTTTTACAAAATATTACCATTGAGAGAAAATGGGTAAAGGGTACACAGGCTCTCTCTGTTTTATTCCTTAAAATTGGACACAGATCTACAATTATCTCAGAATAAAAAGCTTAATTTAGAAGTAGAATAAATACATTCTCAAATATACATAGATTTCCTAGAAAATAAATTGCCAAGCACCTTCTAGAGAAAATTACCAGCAAGCTATGCAGCAAATCAAATGAATATATAAAGGAAAAAAATATAAGACATAATATATAGGAGACTCAACATAACTGATCAGCAGAGAGAAATTCTAAGATGACAGTTAAAGAAATCTCAGGTTAACTACTTAGAAGGTCATGAAAGCCTGCATTATAGAATGGAGAGAAGAAGTGGTGACTTGGAAGGAAGAGATCAAGTGGGAGAGGAGGGAGGGAGAACTGATAGGTTTTATTTAAACATACTATTTGAAAAATAGTATTGACAGAGGATGACAGATCTGTTCCAATTTGGGGCCTAATTAGTAATAGGTTACTATGGTCAGAATGCTTGTTTCCCCAAAATTAATATTAAAAGTAATTACCAGTGGGATGGTATTAGTAGGTGGGTGGGGCATTTGGGAGGTGATTGGATCATGAGGGCAGAAGTCTCATGAATAGAATTGGTACTCTTATAAAAGAGGTTTCAGAAAGCTAAATAGCCCTGTCCACCATATAAGGACAGAGCTAGAAGGTACCATTTATAAACCAGAAGCAGATCTTCATCAGAAACTGAATCTGCTGGTGCCTGAATCTCCAACTTCCCAGCCTCCAGAACTGAGAAGTGCATTTCTGTAGTTTATGAGCTATGCAGTTTATGACGTGTTGTCATAATAGCCCAAAAAAGCATGTGAAAAAATGGAAACAGTTAAGTCCAAGAAAAGAGTCATGAAAAAAGAGAATAACGCTACAGTATTTGACTAGCAGAGACTAACATTAAATAGCCAAAATAATTCAAATAAATACTGGCTATGGAACAACTGTGTTGTAACTATATTGGGAAGATAGATGGAAGAGAATTGGAAGTGATAGTTACATAAATACTAAATACTAAATTCTCATCTACTAATAAAATATAACAAATTATGTCTACAATTAACAACTACAAGAAGTGATAATTCAAGCATTTTATATTAAAATGTGGAAGTAGTATCACAAGAAATAGTTAAAAATGTTGAAAATGGTTTATTCATTGGTGAGTGGGACCAGGGTGTGTGTGAATGAGGCAATGGAATGGCTTGGGAGGAAGACAGAAATAGTAAGTCATTCTCTCATTGACTTCAAATTTGTTATAAATCCTTAAATTCTATATACCTTTCTAAAATATGTGCTTATTTGACTCAGACGAAGTTCAACTGTGTGAGCTGTTTGACTGTTTTAAGTTAACTGTTTTAGCCCCAGTATTCTTTCAGTTATTAAAGCACCTCTGTTCCCATTTGCTTTATATACTGGACTTCTATTTGGATTAATTTTAAGGCTTTTTTTTTTCTGTTAAAATATAAATGAAATGAAAACCTAAATAATATAATCTAACAAAATAATAGTGTAATTAAATAAAATAATAATATAAAATAATAAAGTACACTTGGAAAGTACCACCTTAAGGCAAAATAATAAATGTCTAATTATAGGATGTTATATATGAGAAATAGGCTAGTGCAGAGATCATTGGAAGGCGATGGGTGGTTTTTCTTGTCCTTGCTGTAGGTCAACCTACACTGGCAATAGACAGAGCAAGCCCTACCTAACAGTGAAGTTATAATTCTTCTTAGGAAGGAAAATATTCCCTTCTACCTTTGTTCTTATAATAGCCAAATCTTATTGATGTATTTACAAATTAAGATCTCTTCATTGCAACTGTCATAAGCTCCATTTAAATTATCTTAAGGGTTATTCCAGCTTTCTTGTGATCAGTGAAAAAAATTAACTTAAGAGGAAATAAAATAGAACTTACTGACTTGTGTAACTGAACAACTTAAGAATAAATTTTTAGGCTAGGTAGATCCAGGAGATCAAATATCAGGCATCAGCCAGCAGATCTTACTCTGTTCATCCTTCAACTTTACTGCTCTATATTGGTTTTATTTCAAGGCAAGTCCTCTACTCACAGAATGGAACTCCAAGCTGATAGCCAATAATCTCAGTTGCCCCAAGAAAGAGCCAGTCTTTCAAGACAACTTCACAAAACTTCCAGAATAGTTCTGATTGAATCAATTTAAGTCATGTGTCCTTCCATAAATCAACGTCTTCTAGATCCACATGGAACACTACAAATGGGAAATTAAAAAAAAAAGGATCCATGCAAATTCTTTGGCAGCATCATTCCTGCTGGGCAGGTACCAATCCAGGAACTGCTGCTGAAAAAGGATACAACTTATCCTGCCCTCTATGTGAATAAAGGTTGAACAACTTGCGAGGGTGATTCCACTCCCTGCTGCCCCTGGATCCTCAAGCAAGGCCACAGTAATGGAGGCTAAATTTTGCCTCTTGGCTAAGTCGTCTTAGATGATAGCTTAGAAGAGAACTGCTTTCCAAAGAAAGTAAGCGACCTGCCTGAGGAAGGTTCTATTAATTTGAGAGTTGTTGATTTGTTTGTTTGTTTTGTTAATGCTTGGGTGTATAGCATTATTATTTTTAAGCCATTAGGTTCAACTTACAATTTCTTTAAATTTTTATGACTCTAATAATTGTTATATTGTTGAATTAAATGAGCAGGAGGCCATTGGCCCAAGGCATTCTCCATACTTTGAGTTCCTATGTAACAAAACACAACTAACATAGGATGTAAACAAACTGAAAACCTAACTGAGGAGTATAACAAACAGCAGAGTCCAGTCAGTGAGCAGCTGAGCCTCAGGCAATCACAGGCAGTCAGCTGATCAGACCATGTCCAAATAAGGCAAACACCTAGCTTAAGGAATCCAGCTGTTTCTGTATTATATTTCTATACCTTACTTCCACGTACCATCTGTAAACACTCATTGTGTATTTTACAGAGCACAGCTCTCTCAACCTCTTCTGGTTCTAAGTGCTGCCCAATTTATGAATCATTTTTTGCTAAAATAAACTCTGTTAAATTTGTCAAAAGTTTTCCTTTTAACATATTAAAGTTTCACATTTGATCAATAATAAATTAACTGACAAGGCAATTTATAAAAAAGATACCTCCAAAGACTGAGCCAGGAAGAAACTGATTTCCTGAACAGACCAATAACAAGTTGAATGAAGAAATCTGATCAGTAATAAATAACCTAGCAACAACAACAAAAGCCTAGGACTTGATGGATTCACAACTGAATTCTACCAGATGTACAAAGAAGAGCTGGTACCATTCCTACAGAAGCTATTCCAAAAAACTGGAGGAGGAACTTCCCCCAACCCAGATCATTCCATGAGGCCAGCATCCTCCTGATACCAAAACCTGGTAGAAACACAACAAAAAAGAAAACTTCAGGCCAATATCCTTGATGAACCCTGACGCAAAAATCCTCAACAAAGTATCTGCAAACCAAATCCAGCAACACATCAAAAAGTTTATCCACCATGATCAAGTAGGCTTCATCCCCAGGATACAAACAAGGTTGGTTCAACATATACAAATTAATAAATGTGATTCATTGCACAAACAGAACTAAAGACAAAAATCACATGATTATCTCAATAGATGCGTAAAATGCTTTCAATAAAATTCAACATGCTTCATATTAAAAGTGCTCAATAAACTTGTATTAATGGAATATACCTAAAAATAATAAGAGCCATCTATGACAAAGCCACAGCCAACATTACACTGAATGGGAAAAAGCTGGACACATTCCCCTTGAAAACCAGCACAAGAGAAGGATGCCATGTCTTACCAGTCTTATTCAACATAGTATTGGAAGTCCTAGCCAGAGCAATCAGGCAAGAAAAAGAAATAAAGAACATTCAAATAGGAAGAGAGGAAGTCAAATTATCTCTGTTTGCAGACAACATGATTCTATATCTACAAAACCCCATATTCTCAGCCCTAAAGCTCCTTCAGCTAATAAAGAACTTTAGCAAAATGTCAGGACAAAATCAATGACAAAAATTACTACCATTCCTATACACCAACAACAGCCAAGCTGAGAGCCAAATTAGAAAGGCAATTGCATTCACAATTACCACAAAAAGAATAAAATATCTAGGAATACAGCTAATCAGGGAGCTGAAAGATCTCTACAATGAGAATTACAAAACACTGTTCAAAGATATCAGAAAAGACACAAACAAATAGAAAATCATTTCATGCTCATGGATAGGAAAGATCAGTATCATTAAAATGACCATACTGCCCAAAGCAATTTACAGATTCAATGTTATTCCTATCAAACTACCAATGACATTCTTCACAGAAGTAGAAAAAACTATTTTAAAATTCATACGGAAACAAAAAAGAGCCCAAATAGCCAAGGCAATCCTAAGCAAAAAGAACAAAGTTGGAGGCATCACATTACCTGACTTCAGACTATACTACAGGGATATAGTAAGCAAAACAGCATGGTGCTGGTACAAAAAAACAGGCTCATAGACCAATGGATCAGAATAGAGAGCCCAGAAATAAGGCCACACACCTACAACTACCTGATCTTCAACAAAGCTGACAAAAACAAGCAATGGAGAAAAGACCCATCTCCATTAATACTTAAATATTTTTGTTATAAATGGAGAGGATTTACCATCTCAACAAAACAGAGGTCATTGGGTGGAAGGCCTGGGATGGTGATAGGTGCCTTATCTGTCAAAAGTTCCAGGCCAGGACATGGGATCTGAGGTAAATTATAGGATGAGTCTACCTAAGCCACAGGTGAACACTGTGAGCCCTTTTTTCATAGTTATTGACAATCTGTGATGTCAATGAGCAAACTTAAGTCCACACCTTTGAGTTAAAATGTATTTTGCCAACCAAGTCAATATGAAAGGTATCTGTCAAGTTTTATCCTTACCGGTGTTTGCTGTTCCATTTGGGTAGAATTCTGGACTTCTTGATGGCAAAATTTTATTTCACCACTATCTGTTTACTGAATAATAAAATTATATATTCTTTTCATATTCATTTGCCTGCTTATAGTCATTCTATTGACAGTTATGAGTGCTTAAAAGAGAAAGAGAAAAAACGCAGAGCTGGAGGTAACTCTGCTATCCTTCTCTTTCTCCCCCATGTCTACTAGTACCATTCTAGTAGACATGGGGTAGGGGGTGCAGAAAGAGGCAAACGTAGCTCTACCCAGTAATGAAACACTGCCAATGTCTTCTATACCTTGATGCTTGTGGTGGTCCCAGCCTGCCCACCTGTTTCTCACTTGTATATGCACTGCCCAAGAAAACCTGCCTTGATTACTCAGACCTCAAACATCCCTTCACTCAAAACATAGTGGTATAAACATGTTAAAATTATAACTACTAGAAGACCTAAAAACAGAGGGGTCGAGTTAAATTGGGATACAAAAGGATTACAAATATTATAGTTTCTTTTATGTCCTACGTCATTTTCCCCATGGTTAGCATATAGTACATAAATAATAAAAAGCTCCAAGAGGGTTGATACAAAGTCAGTTTTGTTCACTGCTTTATCCCCAGTGTTTGGCCCCCAGTGTTTATGCTGAATGACTGAAAGACTGGGTGGATGGATAGGTAATGAGCCATTCACACAGTGAAATGCCATACAGCGACTAGAGTAAATAGTTGAATCTCTGAATTGATATGAAAATACATTATATTATTAGTGTTTTGGCTGCAAATAACAGAAAAATTCCCAAATCAATAAGACAAGTAAAATAAAAAATACTCATATAAGGAGTTCTTAAAGAGAGAAGCTATAGTTAAAAAAAAAAAAAAAAATCCAGGCCAGGCATGGTGGCTCATGCCTGTAATCCCAGCACTTTGGGAGGTCGAGGCAGGAAGATCATTTAGGACCAGCCTGGGCAAAAAAGTGAGACCTCGTCTCTACAAAACAAATAGAAAAAAATTAGCCAGGCATGGTGGTGCATGCCAGTAGTTCCAGCACCTCAGTAGACAGAGCTCGGAAGACGACTTTACAACTCACAGCAGTCTTGACTGCCTGGGCTAATCATGCCACTACACTCCAGCTTGGGCAACAGAATGAGACACTCTCAAAAAAAAAAAAAAAATCCAGTTTCTACATGTTTCCACCATGTCAACAGTAGCACAACAGCCTGTACTGAGGCTGGCTCTCCTCATGTTACAAGGTAGCTGCTAGAGTTCCATTTGTCACATGCCAGTATAGCTGTGTCCAGCAGAAAAGGGGTTGTGACTTTCAATTTTTTTATTTTATTTTAGAGATGGGGGTCTTGCTGTGTTGCCCAGGCTGTTCTCAAATTCCTGAGTTAAAGAATTCTCCTTCCTTCCAAGTAGTGGGGTCTACAAGCACACACCATTATGCCTAGCCTTGCGTCACATTTTAGGAGAAAGAAAACCTTTTTTACACTTTCTAATTGTCTTCCCCCCATCTCTCATCGACATTGTAAACACTCATTCCTGAATCAGTCCCTGGAAAAAATAAAATTATAACAAATAGCTTGGTGAAGCACATGTTCCCGTGGTAGAGAGATGAGTACCTGAACCAAATCAGAATTCCTTATCAAGGGTGAAGGGGAGAAATGAATGGCCTTTGGCTATGCCACAAGCAGTTCCTGCCATAGATGTCTGTAATGCTGTGAGTAGAAAAAATGACTTGTAAAAAAAATGTATAATGTCATTCCATGGTGTTAAAAGTAGATATATAGACATTTATAAATATGTATAATTTATGTATAAATTAATGTATAAATTATACATATTTATAAATATATGATATATATTTATAATATAGATATTTATAAATATATATAATTTATAACTATATAAAGAAACACATTCTATTTCTATATTTCTTTTAATACTTTGGGTTTGCTACAGTGAAAATATATATATTCCCTATATGGTAAACAAAAAATTCTGTTACAAAATCTAAAATCCTTTGTCCTTTGTTAGATTTATTACTAAGTATTTAATTCTACTGTGAGTAGTATATCATTTTTAAAAAATTATATCCTGTGTTTGCTGTTTGTATCTTTTAGAAAGAGTTTAATAGTCTTATTACTCGTATCCTATAATCTCCCAAACATTCCTCTACCTACTGAAATATGGTTTTCAACCCTAATACTTCTTGCCCAAAGCAGGAATATCCTCCTTAACCCACACCTTACACTTCATAGAATCCTTTCACCTGGAGAATCATTTCCACTTTCTGGAAATACTCTCTTCCCTTCGATTCTGTGACTACTCTCCTACATCTCTGGCCTTTCTTTTCAGTTTCTTTTGTGAGTTCTCTTCCTTTGTTCATTCCTTAGGTTAGTCTTTCTCAACATTGTTGCCCTAAAAGTCCTTCTCTTTCTGCATATTTTACATTGGCAATCTCTTCTTCATTCATGACTTCACATATTATTTATAACCAAATGACTACTAACTGTGCATCTTCTGCTCTGTTCTTCCAGGAACCATGCCAGAGACTGTTGATGTTCACCAATACCCATATTCTCCTCTTAGTTCTCAGGTACAAGCTAGAATGTATTTTTCAGCCATTTGTGCTGTCAGAGTGATTATCTGATATTACTCTGGAAGTAAAATTACTACTTGTAATTGCCCATGGGCAATACTCATTCTGCCGGGTGAATAAAAGAATTTCAGAGACCTGGACAAAAGTCCTGGATGAAAGAAGTCTTAATTAGCATATGGAGCAGATTCCTTTTCTACCACTCCCACCCACATTGGACTTTTAAGTGAGTGTGAAATAAGCTTTTATTGTGTTTAGTTTAACACAGCATTCTCCCCTTATCCACGGTTTCGCTTTCTGTGGTTTCAGTTACCCACAATACAACAATACAATACAATTTGCTATTTGGAGAGAGAGAGAGAGAGGGAGAGAGAGAAAGAAACCACATTTATATAACTTTTATAACAGTATATTGTTATAATTGTTCTATTGCTATTGTTGCTAATCTCTCACCGTGCCTCATTTATAAATTAAACTTTATCATTGGTATATATGTATAGGAAAAACATAGTATATATAGAATTCCATACTAACTGTAGTTTCAGTGGATACTGGGGGTCTTGGAATGTATCTCCCACGGATAAGATGGGGACTACTGTACTAAAGGCTTGTCTGTTTCAATAACTAACATTATTTACCTTAACTAATAGAGACCCACATATTTAATTGCATCCACAGCTTTGTTAAATACAACCAGACACAAAACAAGCTCATCATTTTCCTCTTCCCCACCAACCTTCCACCTAACCTTCTCCTATAGCTCTGATCTCTCTCAGTTATTACCTCATCCACCTAATTTTTAAAAAGGGACATCTGTCAATATTGAGTCCTTCCTCTTCTCTGTTATACAAGGCTAATTATCAAGAGCTCTCTGGAATCCAACCACTTTTCTCTATGCCCACTTTTGACACTTTCATTCCAGGCATCATCACCTGGCTCGATTACTGCAATAGACTCCTGATTTCTCTGCTTATATTCTTGCTTTTCACCAATTTGTCCTCCATAGTGCAATCAGATTTGTCTTGGAAAAGTATAAGTATAATCATGTTACTATTCTCCTTGATATTCTGAGAATAAAGTTCATCCACCTTAGCCAGGCTTAAAAAGTCCTGTATTAACCATTCCTTGTGTATCTCTCTAGCCCCAACAACTGTGCCACTTTTTCTTATACTCAATCCTCTACCATACTGAATATTGTTCTGTTCCTCGAACATATTATAAACTTTGTTCTTCTCTCTGCTACTGCCTATTAATGTGAATAATGGTGGTCACAACATTTAATTTTTATGCTATTGTGTTTTCAGAGTGTTTGGTATAAGTGAGGACTCAATACTTTTAAAGTGATTGATAGACTAAGTTTGGTTGGACCACAGACAAAACCTACATGTATATTCAATATAAAGACATGTCAGAGTTCTCTTCACATTAATATCTATAAATAGAAACACCAAAATCAACTGCACTTTCAAAATAGTAATTATATTAGAAGAAAAGGATATACGTAGCTGTAACAAAGAGACTCATAAGGAAAGTGGCTTAAAACAAGAAATGTATTTCCCACTCACATTACAGTTCGAATGTGGGTTGTCCAGGTTGGCAGAGCAACTATTGTCCATATGGACATTCAAGGACCTGAGTCCTTTTCTCATACAGCTCCTTCACTCTCTTGGGGATTGTGCCACCATCTACATGGTCAAAACGAGGTCACCATGAGTTCTAGCCAGTGAAAAAGAAGAAGAGAACATGGAAGAGACAAGAGAAAAGAGGATGTATCAGCCTGGCTTCTAACAGAAAAACAGAAGCAGTAGGATAGACATATATTGACATGGTTTGGCTCTGTGTCCCCACCCAAATCTCATGTTGTATTGTAATCCCCATTGTTGAAGAAGGGACCTGGTGGGAGGTGATTGGATCCCTGGGGGCATATTTTTCCCTTGCTGTTCTCATGATAGTGAGTTCTCAAGAGAACTGGTTGTTTAAAAGTGTGTTGCACTTCCCCCTTCACTCTCTCTCCCCTGCCACTATGTGGAGACACACTTGCTTCCCCTTCACCCTTCTGCTGTGATTGTAACTTTCCTGAGGCCCCCTTACAGCCTGTGGAACTGTGAGTCAATTAAACCTCTTTTCTTCATAAATTACCCAGTCTCAGGTAGTTCTCTATAGCAGTGTGAGAACAGACGAATACAAAAAATTGGTGCCAGAGAAGTGGGACATTGTTATAAAGATATCTGAAAATGTAAAAGCAACTTTGGAGCTGGGTATTGGGCAGAGTTTGGAACAGTTTGGAGGGACCAAAAGAAGACAGGAAGATATGAGAAAGTTTGGAACTTCCTAGAGACTTTTTGAACGGTTTTGACCAAAATGCTGATAGTGATATGGACAGTGAAGTCCAGGCTGATGAGGTCTCAGATGGAGACGAGGAACTTATTGGGAATTGGAGCAAAGGTCACTCTTGCTATGCTACAACACAAGGAGACTGGCAGCATTATGCCCCTGCCCTAGAGATCTGTGGAACTTTGAACTTGAAAGAGAGGATTTAGAGTGGCTGGTGGAAGAAATTTTTAAGCAGCAAAGTGATCAAGATGTAGCCTGGCTGCTTCTAACAGCATATGCTCATATGCATTCAAGAAGAGATGGTCTGAAACTGGAACTTACATTGAAAAGAAGCAGACCTTAAAAGTTTGGAAAATTTGCAGCCTGACCATGTGGTAGAAAAGAAAAACTCATTTTCTGTGAAGAAATTCTAGCTGGCTATAGAAACTTGCATAAGTGAAGAGGAGCCAAACGTTAATAGCCAAGATAATGGGGAAAATGTTTCCAGGGCATTTCAGATGTCTTCACAGCAGCCTCTCCCATAACAGGTCTGGAAATCTAGGAGGGAAAAATGGTTTGTGGGCTGGGCCCAAGGCCCTGCTGCTCTGCGCAGCCTAAGGACATGGCTCCCTGTGTCTTAACTGCTTCAGCTATAGTAGTGGCTAAAAGGGGCCAAGTTACATTTCAGGCTGTTGCTTCAGAAGGTGCAAGCCCCAAGCCTTGGTAGCTTCCATGTGGTGTTGGGCCCGCAGGTGCACAGAAGACAAGAGTTGAGCTTTGGGAGCCTCTGCCTAGATTTCAGAAGATGTATGGAAACAAATCAATGTCCATGTAGAAGTTTGCTGCAAGGGCAGAGCTCACATAGAGAACCTCTACTGGGACAGTGTGGATGGGAATGTGAGGTTGGAGTCCTCACACAGAGTCCCCCATGGGGCACTGCGTAGTGGAGCTATAAGTAGAGGGCCACTGTCCTCCAGACCCCAGAATCATAGATCCACCAACAGGTTGCACCATGCATCTGAGAAAGTTTCATGCACTCAATGCCAACCCATGAAAGAAGCTGCGGGGGCTGTATCCCACAGAGCCACAGAAGAAGAGCTACTCAAAGCTATAGGAACCCACTTCTTGCGTCAGCATGCCGTGGATGTGAGACATGGAGTCAAAGGATATTATTTTGGAGTTTAGGATTTAATGACCATTCTGCTGGGTGTTGGACTTACATGGGACTTGTAACCACTTTGTATTGGCCAATGTCTCCCTTTTAGAATGGGAGCATTTACCCAATGCCTGTGTCACCGTTTTATCTTGAAAGTAACTAAGTTGTTTTTGATTTTACAGGTTCATAGGTGAAAGGGACTTGCCTTGCCTCAGATGAGATTTTGGACTTGGACTTTTGAGTAAACGCTGGAATGAATTAAGACTTTGGGGACTTGTCAGGAAGGCCGGGTTGGTTTTGAAATGTGAGAAGGACATGAGATTTGAGAGGGGCCAGGGGTGAAATAATATGATTTGGCTCTGTGTTCTCACCCAAATCTGATGTTGAACTGTAATCCCTAGTGTTGGGGGAAGGACCTGGTGGGAGGTGATTAGATCATGGGGGTGAATTTCTCCTTTACTGTTCTTGTGATATTGAGTGAGTTCTCAGGAGATATAGTTGTTTAAAAGTGTGTAGCACTTCCCCCTTCACTCTCTCTCTCCTGCCACCATGTGAAGATGTTCTTGCTTCCCCTTCACCCTTCCGCCATGGTTGTAAGTTTTCTGAGGCCTCCCCCAGCCATGCTTCCTGTACAGCCTGCAGAACTGTGAGTCAATTAAATTGCATTTCTTATAAATTACTCATTCTCAGGTAGTTCTTTATAGCAGTGTGAGAATAGACTAATACATATATCAAGAGATTTATTGCAAGGAATTGGCTTCTGAGATTTTGGGTAGGAATCCAAGGAATAATGGCTAGGAAAATTTCAAATCTATAGAGCAGGCACCTTAGGAAGGGCAGGCTGTAGTAAACTCTACAACAGAAACTAAAGCTCACAGATAGAATTTCTTCCTCCTCGAGGAAATCTCACTTCTGCTCTTAAGCACTTTCAACTGACTGGATTGGTCCCAGTGCAAGGATAACATCTTTTACGTAAATCCAACTCAGATATCAATCACAGTTACAGAAGGTATCTATAAAATACCTTCACAGGCTAGGTGCAGTGGCTCTTATTTGTCACCCCAACATATTGTGAGGCCAACGCAGGAGGACTGCTTGGCCCAAGAATTCCAGACCAGCTAGGGCAATATAGTGAGATTCTGACTCTATTTAAAATTAATTAATTAATTAATAATAAATAAATAAGTAAAATACCTTCACATCAATACCTCAATTCTCATTTTATCAAATTAACTGGGGATTATCACCTAGCCAAGTTGGCACATAGAAATGACCATCACAGAGGAGAAAGGAACATGGAGGAATGCATAGAGGAGAAGAACACTAGAAGAGAATTACCCACTGTGTTCGGGCCCAGGTGAAGGAGGCACCTTCACTTGCACTCACATTCCACTATGAGATCTTAGTCATGTGGATGCACCTAATTGCAAGGAGGACTAGGAAATGTAGTCCAGCCACGTGCTCAGTATAAAAGTAAAAATAGTTTTAGTGGACAACTAAGTGGTCACCATGGCAATGGTCAATTTTGGGAAAGTGGGTCTCAGTTCTTTAGTTGTGCATGTTTGGTCCTCATGCTACAGAACTGAGAATGGACTTTTCTCTTTCCAAATAAAGTCTTACTAATACCTAAAAACCTGAAATCATTGCTGATATATATTGGCTTACATATGCAATAGACCATAACAACGCTATCTCCTCGGCATTGCTTGTCCAGCTGCTATTTTTTTCCAGCAAAGGTATGAGCTTTGATCAAACTTCAGTAATTATTTGTACAAATTTCCATCATATAACCCTGCTAAATGTACTAAGTCCATATTATATAATTGACATTCTACTACCTATTTTATAATAAACAACTGAGAACATCTAGTTCTATCAATTCACCAAGGGAGAATAATAAACACTGAAATATTCTGGCTGATTAAACCAGAGAGATGTGATCATATAAGAGCAAGCTTCCTGACTTTGAAGCTTGTGAAAGACTGTGAGATAACTCTGGGACTGGAAACATGTTTCATTTCTCTTAGTAGCTTTATTTCATTTTCACTCATTCACTTTTTTTTTGAATCTATAGACATGACCCTGAAATAACCTTTCTGCTGCCACCCTTCCATTCATTTTCTCCTCATTGTCACTCTTCCGAAAATCTAATTACTAAGCAAGGAAGGAAGAAATAGAAGGAGACAGCCTGGAATTTCACTGAGTTTGGCTTCCTTCCCGCTCTGATTTTTCCACATGCATTCCCAACACTGCTAAAGTTAAGACGCTTAAGTGACTTCCATGTTGGTGAGATATCATTATCACTATGTTCATATCACTCCGGGGTCCCTAAAACATTATGTGTGGCCATGTATTGCAGTTACTCTTTTAATATGTCTCACTTTCAAATGAGGTGAAAGGTAGTGAGGAATCCAGTTAAGATATGGTGCCTGTTCTCCAGAAATTTACCAGCAAGGGACATGATAGATGTGCACAGAACAAAATTAGGGCCCATCCCTTACTAGAAGAATCTTTAGTTCTTTATGAACTTGCTCCCCTCTTTCCCTCCAGGTTTTGTCTCCAGATTTTTCTGAAAATATTACTGAAGCCAGCTGGGAAAAGGAGCAGTTTGGATGAGACTGGGATAAGAAGTGGTTAATAAAACCTGATTATCTATTCTTGAAAAAATAAATAGCTGATACCACCATTCTGAACTATTACAGTGAATTCCACATAGGCACTGAAGGTGCAAGCTTTCATAAATTGCTTGCCTTTGAGTCAGGTACTGTGTTAAGGACATTATGTTTAGGACTAGATTTACTTCTCCAAAAAGCTAATTCCATGAGGTAAGTATAATTAGCTCCAATTTTCAAATAAGGACATCAATATTCAGAGAGATTGATTAATTTGCCCAAAATCAAATTGCTAACATGTAGTAAAGATGTTAACTTATCTGTGTTTTTTCTACTGCACATAAATGCACAAGAACCTGAGTTAAAGGGAATTGTCTCTGGTAGTGTCTTAGTGCAAGATGCTAGTTTTAAAATGTTGTTTAAGCCTGGGAGGCTTAAATAACAGAAACGTATTTCTCAGTTCTGGAGGCTGGGAAGTCCAAGGTAAAGATGCCAGCAGATCCATGTTTGGTGAGGACCGGCTTCTTGGTTTGTAGATTTCCATCTTTTCATTGTATCCTCACATGGCAGAGAACAGAAGGCAGAAAGCAGAGAGCAGAGAGATATGCTTTCTCCTGTATTTTTATAAGAGCGCTACTCATTTATGAGGACTCCACCTTCATGACTAATCACTTCCTAAAGGCCCTACTGCCTAATACCATCATATTGGGGATTCGAATTTCAACATATGAATTTTAGGGATAATACAAACATTCAACCTATAGCAGGTGCCTTTAAAAAGAATTATTTCCACTCATTAAAATATGAAAAATAAAGATATGAATTATTAAAGATTTTAATATGTATGAAACTGACTTCAGAATATATTTTCTAAAGATCACAGAACTACTTAGATAAATTGAGTGCAAGTTTAAAGAGTAAAAATGGCACAAGGACAAAGAAGAGGGGAGGAAGAAAGAGTACCTCTTTTTATCCTTCAGCTGCTGAAAAGCTTGGATGAAGTTAGCCTTAACTAGGTTCAGAAATAAATTCCAACACGTACTCAAAGTTAGTGGGTCTTAAGTTATAATGGTATTAGATTCATTTACGAACTAAAGATATTAAAAATGAAATTTTATTTGTATATATTTTTATTCTTTCATTAAATATGCCTTTTAAACTATCATTACAAAATAACATAATTATCACTTTCTAAATGAAATGACCTCAATCTATATTCTACTTGCCCTTCAAGACACCAAGTCCTCAGCTCACACAGTATTTTCATCCACAAAGACAATTCTCAAAGCACCAAACTGTTTCTGCCTCTATTAACATACCTTTTACATAGTACTAAAATTCTATTCATGTATCTATGAATGGTATCTAACATGGTGCCTGCGTAGATAATAGTGGATGAATGAAAGAGGGGGAGAAAGAGAGAAATGAAGGGAAAGAAAAAGAGAGAAAGAATACTGATTGGTCCTCTTGAGGACAGAGACATTGCTAGACTCAAGAAAAAAAAAAAATCTTTGCCCATGATCCACTCACACACATGGAAAAGAGCAACAGCATTGCTACCCCTGGTAGCATTCACTGAGCACTTACTATGTGTCCGGCCCTACTCTATAAATAGTTGCCATCATCCTTCTCATTATTATCTATGAGTACACTAAGAAACTGAGATTATGCAATTAGCCCAAAGTCACAGTGAGCAAATGATGAAGTCATTATTTAAACCTTAGCAACCTGAGTCTAGTTCCCATACTCATATCCAGGACTTTCTACTACCTTCCAACTAAACAGGTAATTACATTGTTCCATGCCCAAAAAGAACTCTGTTCCAAGTGCCAAAGGAACAGAGAAGGCGTAGTGTGTGCAGGTGGGAAAGAAAACAAGCAGGCAAAGAGAAAAAATTATCCCAAATTATAGAGATCTGAAAGCACCTGGCAAATTCCATGTGTAAAGAAGGTAGTAAGGGGTGGAGTAGGGGAGCAGGGCTAGAGACTCTGAATGTGGGCTGGGAACTGATTGTAAAGATATTTTCATTCAACATTTCACAATCAACTATTTACTGAACACCTACTACATGCCAGCACACAGCCATGAATAAAGCAGACAGAAACCCTTTATGGGGCTTACATCCTAGCGGGGGAGGTGACAGACAATAAACGTGTGTACTGTGGCATGTGGTAATGAAACAAGAGAAGTTTTCCCTTATCCCCCTCACAGGGCGTGCGATGGGACTGTGGCTCGCTTCTTCTGCGTCCCGCTGCTCAGACCCCTAGGGGGAACATGCAGAGGGGCAAGTCATGGGGCTCCGACCCCACAGCGCATCTAGGGTCGAGTGTTTACAGCTCCGGAAGCCCCAGTGGGCGTGTGTTACAGTGCGCTCTTTCGGTTTTGCCATCTGCAGGCGGCTTGTGTTAATCAGCTCAATTAGACCCTCTGCCTTACTGCAAGGACAGAGGGCTTTCTGTATCCTGGGATTCTTGCCCTAGTGTACTGGAAAAATCAGATCGCATGTGGACTTGGAGGATGGGTGCAAGGTGTTATTGAATGAAGGCAGCTCTCAGAGAGGTAGATGGGGAAGCCAGAAGTGGGATGGAGCGGGAAGGTGGTCTTCCCATGGAATCGGGCCGCCCAGGGACTAGACTCTCTTCCATTGGAATTCCCCTCAGCATCTGCCTCTTTCTGCCGTCGATGGCCTGCCGGCATCTGCCAGTGTTTTCTTCTGCTTGTGTGTTTCTCTCTACCTCCAGTTGCTTATGTGTGTGCCCACTAGGGTCTTGGGGGTTTTAGAGTCACAGGATGAGGGATATGGTGGGCCAGAGCGGTCTTAGAAAAATGCAACATTTGGGCGTGAAACAGGAGTGCCTGACCTCACTATACCACAGGTCTGTGGGTATAGGCCTGAGGGTGGAGCCCTCACCAGGGACCCTGCCCTTCTCTACCCAACACTGCCCTGCCCCTGTCCTGTATCAGTGGTAAGTGCTAAGGATGAAAATCAACCAATGTAAGGAGACACAGAGTGAGGGGTGGGTGCTATTTGAGATAGGGTGGTGTCTGATAAGGCATTTGCACAGAGAATGCAAATGAAGGAAGCCTTTATTTTATAAGCAGGGACAGTTCATGAAGGAGTTTAAGTAAGGATGTGATTTGATAAGATTTCCTTTTCTGGAAGCCACTTTTGGCTAATGGCTTGGAGTGGTAACAGGGAGTTGAGGTTGAGGAGAGCTAGAGGACCACCTAGAAAACTATTGTGAACTACTATATTACAATAATAATGAGAAATTATGATTGACTAAACCACGGCGGCAACATGTCTGTGGTTTGTAAATAAGAATAAGCTTCTCATAGAACCTGGAACGCTGAGGAGGTCTCTTTCCAGTAACTTGGACCAGAGACAACTGTAAATGTGCTGAAAGCCAGAAGATGTTGGGGAAGCTGGCAGAGAAAACCTGAGAGTTATGTATTGCCCAGCCTGCAGCATCCATGAGTGACTGAAGGGAGTATCTGGACCTTTTCCTCACTTCCAAAAGCAAGTGCTACCTACCAGAAAGGAAGAAGAAAACTTTGAAGTGGTCTTAGCTTACAACAGTGATATTATCCAATATCTTTATTGTCATGGATGAAAATGGGAAATAAAAGATTCTGGTGGCTCCTAACTCCTTCCCACTCACACAGACATTAACCACACCATGGTCAGTCACCCACCAGCATGTGTGCCCACCACAAAGGTCACTGCCACACGACACAGATGCAATGAGGGTAGGTACTGCCATACAGCAGAGACAGGTGAAGGTTGGGAGCCTGGCAATGGAGAAAAGAGCAGGGTTGAAGGTGGTATGCAGACAGGAGTAAGGGAGAAGGAGGGCCTGGGCTGTGCCTGAGCTAGCTTTCTGTTAGAAGACTAAAAGAACTGAAAGTAGGCTGGGCTCTGTGACTCATGTCTGTTATCCTAGTGCTTTCAGAGGATGAGGTGAAAGAATCACTATTCCTTCTGAAAATATTCCAATCAATAGAAAAAGATGGAATCCTCCCTAACTCATTTTATGAGGCCAACATCATCCTGATACCAAAGCCTGGCAGAGACACAACAAAAAAAGAGAATTTTAGACCAATATCCCTGATGAACATCGATGCAAAAATCCTCAATAAAATACTGGCAAACCGGATTCAGCAGCACATCAAAAAGCTTATCCACCATGACCAAGTGGGCTTCATCCCTGGGATGCAAGGCTGGTTCAACATTCACAAATCAATAAACGTAATCCAGCATATAAACAGAACCAAAGACAAGAACCACATGATCATCTCAATAGATGCAGAAAAGGCTTTTGACAAAACTCAACAGCCCTTCATGCTAAAAACGCTCAATAAATTCGGTATTGATGGAATGTACCTCAAAATAATAAGAGCTATTTATGACAAACCCACAGCTAATATCATACTGAATGGGCAAAAATTGGAAAAATTCCCTTTGAAAACTGGCACAAGACAGGGATGCCCTCTCTCACCACTCCTATTCAACATAGTGTGGGAAGTTCTGGCTAGGGCAATCAGGCAAGAGAAAGAAATCAAGGGTATTCAGTTAGGAAAAGAAGAAGTCAAATTGTCCCTGTTTGCAGATGACATGATTGTATATTTAGAAAACCCCATTGTCTCAGCCCAAAATCTCCTTAAGCTGATAAGCAACTTCAGCAAAGTCTCAGGATACAAAATTAATGTGCAAAAATCACAAGCATTCTTATACACCAGTAACAGACAAACAGAGAGCCAAATCATGAATGAACTTCCATTCACAATTGCTTCAAAGAGAATAAAATACCTAGGAATCCAACTTACAAGGGATGTAAAGGACCTCTTCAAGGAGAACTACAAACCACTGCTCAGTGAAATCAAAGAGGACACAAACAAATGGAAGAACATACCATGCTCATGGATAGGAAGAATCAATATTGTGAAAATGGCCATACTGCCCAAGGTTATTTATAGATTCAATGCCATCCCCATCAAGCTACCAATGAGTTTCTTCACAGAATTGGAAAAAACTGCTTTAAAGTTCATATGGAACCAAAAAAGAGCCCGCATTTCCAAGATAATCCTAAGTCAAAAGAACAAAGCTGGAGGCATCACGATACCTGACTTCAAACTATACTACAAGGCTACAGTAACCAAAACAGCATGGTACTGGTACCAAAACAGAGATATAGACCAATGGAACAGAACAGAGTCCTCAGAAATAATACCACACATCTACAGCCATCTGATCTTTGACAAACCTGAGAGAAACAAGCAATGGGGAAAGGATTCCCTATTTAATAAATGGTGCTGGGAAAATTGGCTAGCCATAAGTAGAAAGCTGAAACTGGATCCTTTCCTTACTCCTTATACGAAGATTAATTCAAGGTGGATTAGAGACTTAAATGTTAGACCTAATAC
This sequence comes from Rhinopithecus roxellana, assembly GCF_007565055.1. Classification (NCBI taxonomy): domain Eukaryota; kingdom Metazoa; phylum Chordata; class Mammalia; order Primates; family Cercopithecidae; genus Rhinopithecus; species Rhinopithecus roxellana. The sequence continues at coordinate 85,013,138 of NC_044562.1, read as the reverse complement.
CATAAAAACCCTAGAAGAAAATCTAGGTAGTACCATTCAGGACATAGGCATGGGCAAGGACTTCATGTCTAAAACACCAAAAGCAATGGCAGCAAAAGCCAAAATTGACAAATGGGATCTAATTAAACTAAAGAGCTTCTGCACAGCAAAAGAAACTACCACCAGAGTGAACAGGCAACCTACAGAATGGGAGAAAATTTTTGCAATCTACTCATCTGACAAAGGGCTAATATCCAGAACCTACAAAGAACTCAAACAAATATACAAGAAAAAAACAAATAACACCATCAAAAAGTGGGCAAAGGATATGAACAGACATTTCTCAAAAGAAGACATTCATACAGCCAACAGACACATGAAAAAATGCTCATCATCAACTCGCCATCAGAGAAATGCAAATCAAAACCACAATGAGATACCATCTCACACCAGTTAGAATGGCAATCATTAAAAAGTCAGGAAACAACAGGTGTTGGAGAGGATGTGGAGAAATAGGAACACTTTTACACTGTTGGTGGGATTGTAAACTAGTTCAACCATTATGGAAAACAGTATGGCAATTCCTCAAGGATCTAGAACTAGATGTACCATATGACCCAGCCATCCCACTTCTGGGTATATACCCAAAGGATTATAAATTATTCTACTACAAAGACACATGCACACGTATGTTTATTGCGGCACTATTCACAATAGCAAAGACTTGGAATCAACCCAAATGTCCATCTGTGACAGACTGGATGAAGAAAATGTGGCACATATACACCATGGAATACTATGCAGCCATAAAAAAGGATGAGTTTGCGTCCTTTGTAGGATGCAGCTGGAAACCATCATTCTTAGCAAACTATCACAAGAACAGAAAACCAAACACCACATGTTCTCACTCATAGGTGGGAACTGAACAATGAGATCACTGGGACTCGGGAAGGGGAACATCACACACTGGGGCCTATCATGGGGAGGGGGGAGGGGGGAGGGGGGAGGGATAGCATTGGGAGTTATACATGATATAAATGATGAATTGATGGGTGCTGACGAGTTGATGGGTGCAGCACACCAACATGGCACAAGTATACATATGTAACAAACCTGCACATTATGCACATGTACCCTAGAACTTAAAGTATAATAAAAAATAAAAATTAAAAATTTTTTTTAAAAAACTGGAAATTACAAAAAAAAAAAAAAATGCTGGGCACAGTGGCCTATGCCAGTAGTCCCAGCTATTCAGGAGGATCACTTGAGCCCAGAGGTTCAAGGCTGCAGTGAGCAATGATCATGCCACTGCACCCAGCCTAGACAACAAAGCAAGACCCTATCTCTAAAAACTAAAAATTTAAAAAAAGAAATGAAAGTCAACAACCTATAATGAAGACAAACACCAAAGACCACCGTAGAGAAGGGCAACGAGGACTTCAGGACAGTGTCCAGCCTGGAGGCGGTGAATTCTTTCTTTCTCCTTCCCTAAAATTTTTAGAGGGCTGTGGGTTGGATTTTAGGGAAAAACGAAAGAATTCATTAAACTAGAGGTTCTGCAAATAGATAACAGGTGTGCCACAAGATATTGATGTTTGTACTTTTTTTTCAGTGATGACAAAATTGAATCATTTCCAAATTTACAACAGTTGAAATTATGGTTGACAAGTATTTTTGTAAATGTCTCTCTGGATGTTTCCGGAACTCGTGAATTCTTATCTTGCTGGTAAGCTTGGATGAATAGCAATCTACAGAGAGTCCTCCATAAAGGCTATGATATAGCACAAGTCCAGGTGTGTAACGCAAAATATAATTTTCCTATGTGTTCCATGAGGTACAAAGACAGGTGGCACTAGGTTAGACTGTTGTTTGTTTTTTAGAAGGAATGTGATTTATGACTAAGTTTTGTTTACCACAGAGTCCTTGTTACCTAGCAGAGAGCCTGGCACCATAAAAAGTTTACTAAAACCTTACTGAGTGGAAAAGCTGATTTAAGAGCCCTGGGAAGCTGTTTCAGGGTCTCTAGTGGCCACCTTGTCAGCTGGAGGTCCACTTGGGGGCTGGAGATACCTTCAGTCTGCAGGTTATTTTTGATTCTGAAGAGCTAAAAGGAACTGGAGCAGGGCAGAGAAGAAGGAAAGCTGGCTGCTTACCAGAATCAAGAGACAGAAAAATAAAGGGACTTCCAAAGCTTTCCTTGAGCATAGTCAGCCCAGGCTTTCCAGAGAGGTAAGATGGCTGGGACTATAGAGGGATCTAGCAACCACGTAGTGGACAGTAGAGTTGCATGGTATACACACTTTGCTTTCACACATTCACCTCCTTCTGCTCCACAACAGGGAGTGAGAGAGTGAGGGTAGGAGTTGAGGAGAAGGAGTAAAGAGAGGAGACTAGAAAGAAAGAATAAATGAGAAATCACTACATTGTGTTCCATGCACTGAGCACCTCCAAATGGGAGATATGTATCCATTGTTCCCTTAGCCATTTGGTACCCACATGCCTCTCACAATATAAACATCTTGCTGAACTAATCTCTTCAAACATTTAATTTTTTGTAGAGTAAGGCATCTAAACATAGGTATTTAATCTAGTGCTAAATTATAGAAACAGAAATCCATTCTAATACTTTGTCGGACTTGTAAGAGATGGTATGTTGATCTCTACCATGCCAATGACTTTTCAAAGGTTTGACCTTATGGGCTGGGCTTCGTGTCTAACCTCAGGAGACATTTGGCCTTGTTATATTGCTCAGGGACCTGTTCCTGATGAAGCCCTAGTTTTGTTCATTTTTCTCTGAGTAGCTATGTTCTCTTGTTGAGGTTACTCTCAGCCCAGGGATTGAATCATGACTGATCCAAGTCATTCATGGTTGTTTTATTCTCTTGCCAGGTAACTGGTTTAAATATGAATGTATAATATAATTCTGTCCAGTTATAAGTGAGGGGAAACCAACTGGGATGATTCTAGAAAGGTTTTCATTATTCTAAAAAAACAAAACAAAACAAAAAAGCAAAAACAGGAATATTTCCCCTTTTCTATCTCTGGATATTCTTGTCTTCATAAGATTACTTGGAACCAAGCAGCCACTGTGGGGAGTCAGCAAAAGAGGATGACATAAATAAAAGTGTCTCTGTTGACATTTGAGGCAAACTTAGAATTGCCCTGCCTTCAAACTTCTAGGTATGCAGTATAGTAAGTATTCTTATTATTTAGGCCACTTTTTGGTGTGTTTTCCTTTTATTCCTTATAGTCTATGGAAGATTAAAGATGTCCATACATTATTTACTTCTCTTATTGAGCAGTATTGTCCAGTTCCTCTCCCCTGGAAGCCAGGTGAACCCTAGTGCCTTGCTTGATCAATAGAATACAATGGGAGACTTATGAGCTTAGGTCACATGAAGCTTTGCAGTTCCCATATAGTCTTCTTTTTATTTACTTATTTATTTTTTTAGAGATGACGTCTCACTATGTTGCCCAGGCTGGTCTCAAACTCCTGGGCTCAAGCAATCCTCCCACCTCAGCCTCCCAAAGTGTTGAGATTACAGGTGTCAACCACCATGCCTGGCATCCATACTATTTTCTTGAAAGGCTCCCTCTGAAAGACAGTAGTGGCAATGTAAGAAATTCAACTATCCTTAGACTGTGATGCAGTGAGAAGCCCAAGCCACATGGAAAGGAAACACATAGGTACTCTAGCTGATAGCCCAACCTGACTTCCTAGCCAGTTTCAAAGACAAATTGCATCGAATAAGTTAAGCAGGCAAGAAAGACTTTATTCAAAACTACTGCAATAGGGAAGAGAGATAGAACTGAACTCTGAATACAACAGTAGCAACTGGGGGGTTATAGCTAATGGGCAGGATAAGGAAGTCAGTGGATGGAAAAATAATAAGGTGAACTTGATAAGCTGTAAAGGTAGAATATTCTTGCTAAATTCGCTTGGCAGGATTCTTGATAAAACTAGGCTAGGCAGACCAAGAACAAGAGGCCGCGGATGAGTTCTGGTAAAGAAGATGGCTTAGAGAAGCCTGACTGAAGTTTGTTCAAGTAGGGATTCCTTGTCACCAACAGCCACATCAACTGCTAGTCACATGAGTGACATCTGGGATATCCAGCCCAGTCAAGTCTTTAGATGACTCTAGCCCAAGCTGCCATCTCACTGCAACCACACAAAATATACCAAGAACCACCCAGCTGAGCCCCATCAAATTATAGAATCATGAGAGATATAACAAATTGTTTTAAAACACCAAGTTTTACTGTTTTTTTTTTTTATGCAGCAGTAGATAACCAAAGCACAACCAAAAGCATTCCAAGTGATACAAAGATCTAGAAGATATGAACAAATTTATTTGCACACAAGTATCTTCTGAGGAATTCAAATGTTGAAGTGACATAATGAAAAGAGTACCAGGATTACTCAAAGGACCTGTACCACTGCAACAGGAGAGAGGGTGCTGCTAAGGCTTAACATATAAAAAAGGGTATAGGTCCATTCTTGCACTGCTATAAAGAGATAGCTGAGACTGGGTAATTTATAAAGAAAAGAGTTTTAATTGGCTCAGCTTCTGGTGAGGCCTCAGGAAACTTGCAATCATGGCAGAAGGCGAATGGGGAGCCAGGCATCTTACATGGTGGAGCAGATCATGAGAGAGAGCGGGCAGGTGCTGCACACTTTTAAACAAGATCTCACAATAACTATCATGAGAACAGCACTAGGGGGATGCTGCTAAACCATTAGAAACCAACCTCATGATCCAATTGCCTCCTACCAGGCCCTACCTTCGACATTGGGGATTACAATTCAACATAGGATTTGGGTGAGGACACAGATCCAAACAATAACAGGAATCACAGGGTGGCAAGAAATTTGAACTAGACATGTTTTGGAGCCTTCTCTGTTGTCATATAAGAATTGAGGAGCTTTAAATAATAGTTGGAAAACTCACTGAATCATTCATTATACAATCAAAAAATCATGAGAAACTTACCACAGAGGTAGACCAACAATAAATGAGTGAATGGATAGGATATAAACAGAGCAGGAAACTGGTAGTCCACAGTGATTGTCTTTTTTGCTGCCACTCCCTTTGCTACCCTGCACGGCTGTGCTGTGCCTGGCCTGGCCCTATCCCTTGAGTGTGCTGTCTGAGTACACTTATAGGCACCCCTTTCCACAGATCTCTCCTTAACCTCAGGCATGGTCACAGAGACCCTCACTGATGCTCTCAAGGCACTTGGTGTCTAGTGCCACAGCCATCGTCCAGCCATCCCTTATCTGTCCACTGCATGCAAGTTGGGCCTGGTGCTGCCACTGAAGGAAACCCTCAGTCCCCATCATCCCCCCTTTTTCTGAAGATGACTTTCTGTCTCTTGGGTTTTTCCACCCTTGCGTTGTCTAACCCTCAGCCATTTACCTTTGGGACAATCCAGGCTAATCCAAATCAGTGATCTACAAACCCTTCAACTGCTCCACCCAGAGGACTGACAGGTAAGGATGGCAGGAGGGAAAGGAGGCCCGCCTCTAGGGAGCAAGGTCAGATTTCTCTTTTCTGGGGTGGGGGTCCGGTGTGAAAGGAAATAGTTCACAAGAAGCAGAATAACAGTTTTTATTTTCTTTTTACTAATATCTCATCCTATTGCACATGGTATTTGAGAAAGGAGAATTTGGTATTCTCGTCCTTGGGGAAAAATCATTCTGAACTCCTGGAGTACATTTAAATTGTTTCTTGAACAAAAATGATGAAAGTATATTTCAGAGGACAGATTTGAAGATAAAAAGTTCACGGAAAAGATTTTCCTTATTTATAGCCCAGCCTTCCTCTGAAATGAACAGTATTTCAGTTTATATCAAGATAATTAATAGACCTGAGAAAGCAGTAATCCTAACAAAGATGATACTTAGAAGTGCCTATTTCATTAAAAAGCAAAATATAGTACACAGCATAAAGTTTTCCTGTGTGTCCATTTTGTAAATTCAATCTTCCCCAAAATATAAAAACATCATAAGACTCAGCACTTCAGAAATTAAACACAATCAGCTAAACATGAAAGCAGGTTTTGATATTGATAGATGAAAGTGCCAGTTTGAAGCAGTAACATTTAACACAAACTGACAGCAATTTAAAAGCACTCATTTCCAGAGGTATAATCATTCAACCATAGTTTTTTGTAATATAGACAGAGCAAAATAATATGAGAGTTACAACTGATTGTTCCATCATGAAGGGAACATATCCACAGGGAAGTTCACTGCATTGGAGTCAGAAGCCATGGCACTTGATGGCACTGCAAATATCACCTGGGGGAGTGGAGGCAAGTTGCTGGCCCAGGAGCTCCTTTCCTCACCCCTGCACTGCAGATACTATCACCCACACTACCTGCCTCCCTGAGGCTCAAATGGGAAATATGTGAAAAATATGTGCAATCTCTTTTCAATATATAAATGTTAACTACCATTGTGGTTATTGTTGTCAAAGCCAGTTTTGATAGTACTTGAGATATGGTGCTTAAAAAATCTTAAGAAATGTGAAATTTCTGTACTATATAGAAATAATAGCTGACGTTTGAGTCCTAAAAATTTTTTTTTATGGATCTATTTGTTTTGCTGTTGTGAATTATGTAGGAGACACATGCTAATTGGGATGGAAGACCAACCAAGAGATCAAGCTATCTCTGCGAATCACGTAAATATCAGCAGTAATTATTGAGCAAATCCTGCATTCTATTTATTCTTTCAACTAACATTTATTGAGCTTTTGCTTCATGCTAGATATGGTGCTAAGTTTTAAACAGTCAAGGAAAAGTGGCACAATTTTTGCTCAGGGCTCTTACAGTATACTTGGAAAGACAGTCATGGCCCAATATGATAAGAGCAATAAAGGAAGTGGGTATGTGTAAATAAACATAGGACAGAGGTAATTGCGCTCCAAGAACTTAGAGTGCTTAAGGTTACAATGCTATGTGTAGGAGTGTGTATGTGTGTTTGTGGGTGTGAGTGTATATATGCAAATGTGTTGAGCATGTCCCAAGAGGACAATAAATAAAACAAAACATTTTCATGAAGAAATATTTGTTTCAGCAAAATGTTTCCATGTGTTAGCTCAAGTATGCAGTATTTTTTAACTCTTTCATTATGAAAAGTTTCAAACATAAAACAAAAGTAGAGAGAAATATATGATGAACTCCCATGTATCTATCATACAGAATCACAAAAATCAACATCCTGCTTGTTGTGGACTGAACTATGTCTCCCCCTAATTCACATGTTGAAGCCCTAACCCCCAGCACCTCAGCATGTGACTGTATTAGGAGATAGATCCTTCAAAGAGGTCGGTAGGTTAAAATGAGGTTATTAGGGTGGGCTCCAATCTAATCTGACTTGTGTCTTTATGAGAAGAGGAGACTCGGGCATAGGAGAGACACCAGGGATGTGCACACATAGTCACTGTATGTGGCAGAATCATCGCATCATTCATTATACAGTCAACAAAGGAGGAGGCCATGTGAGGACACAGCAAGAAGGTGGCCATCTGCAAGCCAGGGAGAGGCCTCAGGAGAAACCAAATAGAACCTTGCTCATTTACAGGGCTGTCAGCAACATACAAACACCTATGTCAGTCTTGGATAGGATAATAGCCTGGCAGCAACTCCAGAGAGATGAAGGTCAAGGTCAGAGCCCACAGCATTAGGCCAAATGGGAAAGGTTTGAACTGCAGGAAGATTGGCCCTTGCCATACTAGAGCCTTACGAATTAGCGCCTATAGGCCAGAGGCTATTTCCACGATGTCCTTCCAGTTCCATCTCTAAAACTGAGGCAGCATTCAAGACTTGTGAGTAAAGAAAAGAAAATGAAATAGGAGAGGAATGGAGCCCAGATGATGCACTTGCACTTCCAACCAATATGATGTAACAGAGACCAGATTTATCTTCCTGTGTGACACAACTAAAAAACCAAAATATGCATATATATAAGAAACGCTGACATTAAACATTGCACATCTCCTGTGACATTGCACATCAGGTAACAAAGAACAGTGATATATAAGAGATGGGGAATAGATGAGCCCCATGAGTGCCCCAGATTACTGCCTAAAGAAAGTTTTTTCCAGACTGTGATGTAGGGAGCAGGAACCGAGGCAGAGTCAGTGATCTCCTTGTGTTGAAGATATACAAGGTTGGGAATCTAAGGAGCACAAGGTGGCTGAAATTCAAAGGACATGGTACTGGAAAGGTCATAGCTACACAGAGAGAGAACTCAAAGGGTCCCCCTCAAGTACTCAGTTGAGTAACGATCAGAACACGTATTTAAGGAAACAACCTGAGGTCTTGGCTGGGGTAGGGGGTGGGGTGGTAGCTGGAAAGGATTGGCAAGAATAGTGCCCAAAGACCACATAGGATCAAGCATAGGTCCTGCTCTGAAGCCAGAGTGGAAAACCTCAGCATTAATGGAGCATTGGTTAGAGAACTAAAAAGTCTTTTGCTTAAGTAGTAGGAAAAAGTTAAAGCTTGACTAAACACTATAACAAGGTTTGAGTGCAAGACATAGGAAGATCTGTTTCTAAAAAGCTTAACTGCACTGCAGAATATTGCAGAATAAATTATGTAGAATATTTAAAGGAATACAAAAATAATATACAATTATTAAAATATATACATTGCATTTTATATATTATTAAAATATATAATATATAATTTCTGGCATCCAATCAAAACTTGCCAAGCAGATAAAAAAGCAAAAATATACAACCCATAATAAGAAATCAATCACAATGGATCGAGAAATTATATAGAAAATAAAATTAGTAGATAAAGCCATTAAACAGTATTATTGTATTATTTTATTATTGTAAATGTACTGTAACTGTTATTGTAACTGTATTCCACAGGCCCAGTAAATTACAGGAAAGATTAAACTTGTGGAGTAGAGACATGGGAGATACAAAAAAGACCCGGTTTGAACCTTTTAGAGATGTCTGAGATGAAAACCTCATGGATGGCATTAATAGCAGTGAGATGTTGCAGGACAAAGATTAGTGAATTTGAAGAGATAGGAATAAAAACCATGCAAATTGAAACAGCAAAGGACAAAAATGAAAAAAAAATGAACAGAGCATCAATGAACTGTGGGACAATTTGAAGCAGCTAAATATATATGTATGTAATTAGAGTCCTGAAAGGGCAGAATGCGACATAAAATATTTTAAGAGATAATGGTCAAAATTTTTCCAAATTTGATGAAAAGTATAACCTCCCAGATCATACAATGAGCTAAACAAATCTGAAGTACAAGAAACTTGAAGAAAATTACACCAAGGTATATCAAAATCAAATTCTTAAAACCAGTGATAAAGAGAAATCTTAAAAGTATCATATCTTAAAAGATATACTGTGTACAGAGGAACAAAGATAAGAGTGACAGCAGATTTCTTGTGGGAAACAATGCAAGCTAGAAAACAGTGGAGAATCATCTGGAAAGTACAAAAAGAAAAAAAGTGGGCAACTGGAATTCTTTACCCATTGAATATATCTTTCCAAACCAAAGATGAATATAGCGAATTCTACCAAATATTTTAAAAAGAATTATCACTAATACTTCTTAGACTCTTCATAACAATAGAGCTAGAAGAAATACTTCCAAACACATGTACAAGGCCAGTAATACCTAAACAATTAGGTATTACTTTGATACCTAAGCCAGACAAAGATACTTCAAGAAAACGACAGGCCAGTATCTCTGATGAACGCTGATGCAAAAAACCTCAATAAAATATTAGCAAACTGAATTAAAAACACATGAAAAAAAATTATACATTGTGACCAGATGAGATTCATCCCTGGCATGCAAGGCTGGTTTACCAAATACAGATCAATCAAGATAATACATCACATTAATAGAGTGAAAGATAAAAACCACATGCTCATCTTACTTAATGCAGAAAAAGATTTGACAAAGTTCAGCACTTTTTTCTTGATAAAAACTCTGGACAGTTGAGGTATAGAAGGGGAGATTCTTAACATAATAAAGGCCATTCATTAAAAACCCACAGCCAACACCATAACCAATAGGGAACTACTAAGATATTTAACCAAGAACCAGCACAAGTCAGGCAAGCCCACTTTCACCACTTCTATTTAACACAGCACTGGAAGTGCTAGTGAGAGTAATCAGACAAGAAAACAAGTAAACAGCGTCCAAATTGAAAATGAAGGAATAAAATTATCTCTGTTTGCAGATGGCATGATCCTATATGTTTCTACATATAGAAACTCTAAAGATTTTACAAAAAAAAATCTTAGAATTACTAAATGGACTCACGAGTGTTGCAGGGTATAAAAATCAACATACAAAAATCAGTAGCATTTCTGTGTACAAATTAGACCTAGTTGAAAAAGAAATCAAGAAAATGATCCCATTTATGAAAGTATTAAAATAAAAAATTTAGGAATAAATTTAACCAAGAAGGTGAAAGATTTGTATACTAAAAACTACAAAACATTGATGAAATAAATTGAACAAAAATAAATTGAAAGAGATTCTGTGTTTATGGATCAGAAGAATATTGTTAAAATATTCTATTATTGAACATAATATACAGATTTAATGTAATCTCTCTCAAAATTCCAATGGCATTCTTCATAGAAATAGAAAAACAGTCCTACAATTTGTATAGGACCCTGACTGCCAACAACAACAACAAAACCCTGAATAGTCAAAGCAATACTGAAAAAGAAAAACAAAGTTAGAGGCATCATACTTCCCGATTTAAAATTATATCATAAAGCTACATTAATCGAAATAGTATGGTACTGGCATAAAAACAGAAACATAGGCCGGGCGCGGTGGCTCAAGCCTGTAATCCCAGCACTTTGGGAGGCCGAGACGGGCGGATCACGAGGTCAGGAGATCGAGACCATCCTGGCGAACACGGTGAAACCCCGTCTCTACTAAAAAATACAAAAACTAGCCGGGCGAGGTGGCGGGTGCCTGTAGTCCCAGCTACTTGGGAGGCTGAGGCAGGAGAATAGCGTGAACCCGGGAGGCGGAGCTTGCAGTGAGCTGAGATCCGGCCACTGCACTCCAGCCTGGGCGACAGAGCAAGACTCCTCCTAAAAAAAAAAAAAAACAGAAACATAGACTAATGGAACAGAATAGAGAGCCCAGGAACAAATCCAAACATAAATAGTCAATTAATTTTCAACAAAGGTACCAAAAGAACACAGTGGTAAAAGAATAGTGTATTCAATAAATTGTGCAGGGAAAACTGAATCTCCATATGCAAAATAATAAAATGGGATCCTTATCTTACACCATACACAAAAATTAACTCAAAAATTAATAAAAGACCTAAATGTAAGCCCTGAAACCATAAAAATCCTAGAAAAGAACACAAGGGAAGAACTCCTTGACACTGGCCTTAGCAACAATTTTTTTGATAACACCAAAAACTCAGGCTACAAAAGCAAAAATAAATAAATGGAACTACATCAAACTAAAAAGTATTCACAAATCACATATCGCATGAGGGGTTAATATCCAAAATGTATATAGAACTCTTACAACTTAATAACAAAAAACAAATAACCAGATTAAAAAATGGGCAAAGGACCTGAACATACATTTCTCCTAAGAAGACATAAAAATTGCCAACAGATACACAAGGTACTCAGCATCACTAATCATCAGGGAAATACAAGTAAAAACCACTGTATCACCTCACACTTCTTAGGATGGCTATTATCAAAAAGATAAGAAATAATAAATGTTGGTGAGGGTGTAGAGAAAGAGAAACCCTGGAACATTGTTGGTGGAAATATAGATTGGTACAGCCATTACGGAAACAGTATGAAGGGTTCCAAAGAAATTAAAAATAGAACCACCAGATAACCTCTGTTGTGTATATCCCAAAGGAGATTATATAACCACCTCATAAAGATATCTGCACTTCCGTGTTCAATCCAGCATCATTCACAATGGCCAAGATATGGAACCAACCTGAGTGTCCATCAACAGATGAGTGGATAAATAAAATGTGGCATATATGTACAATGGAGTATTACCCAGCCTTGAAAGAGATCTTGCAATTTGCCACAACATAGATAAAACTGAAAGGCATTATGCTAAGTGAAATAAGCCAGACACAGAAATAAAAATATTGCATAACCTGACTTATATGTGTAATTTATAAAAAAAAAAAAAAAATATGGAACTTACAAAGATAAAGAAACAATGGTTATCATGGGAAGGGGTAACAGGCAGATTTCATCAAAAGATATGAAGTAACACATATGTATGATAAACAAGTCTAGAGCTCTAATGTACAAAATGAGGATTACAGTTAATAAAATTGTATTAAATATTTGGAAGAAAATATAGAAGAAAATTGTTGTGACATTTGGCCAGAGTTTTTAGATATAACAACAAAAGTACAGTCTATAATGCAAAAAGAGTTGACATATTAGACAATAACAATTTAGAACTTTTTTGCTCCAAAAAATGTTAAGAAATGAAAAGACAAGCTAATGACTGGGAAAAAATATGTGCAAACCATATATCTGACAAAGGACTTGTATCCAGGTTCAAGAACTCTCAAAACCCAACAAGCAGGAAACAGACCAATTTTTTTAAATGCACCAACAAATTGAGTTAACACTCCACTGAAGATATACTGATGGCCAACAAGCACATGAAACATCAGCCAGCACTTTGGGAGGCCGAGGCGGGTGGATCATGAGGTCAGGAGTTTGAGACCAGCCTGGCCAAGATGGTGAAACCCCATCTATACTAAAAATACAAAAATTAGCCAGGCATGGTGGCAGGCACCTGTAATCCCAGCTACTTGGGAGGCTGAGGCAGGAGAATCACTTGAACCCAGAAGGCGGAGCTTGCAGTGAGCCAAGATCACACCACTGCACTCTAGCCTGGGTGACAGAGCAAGACTCCATCTCAAAAAAAAAGAAAAAACAAAAACAAAAAAAAAAAACACAACAACAACCATGTAAATTAAAACCACAAAGATGACCAATGTATACCTATAAGAAAGGCTAAATATAAAAAATACATAACAAAGAACTACCCATACCAAGTGTTGATGAGGATGGGGAGCAACTGGAACTCTCATATGTTGCTAATGAGATTGCAAAATAGAGCTGCTCTTGAAAACAGTTTGGCAGTTCTTATAAAATTAAACATACACTTTCCATATGGTCCATCAATTCCACTTGAAAGTATTTACCCTAAAGCAAGAGTCACACATTTTTGAAAATGAAGTTGTATTGGAACACAGCCACACTTATTTATGTAATGACTGTGGTTCTTTTTATACTTCAGGGGAAGTGCTGAGGAGTTGCAACAGAAACTATATGGCCAGCAAAGCCTAAATATTTATAATCTGTCCCTTTACAGAAAAAAGTTGTTGATCTGTCCCTAAAGAAATGAACACAAATATTTATAGCAGCTTTAGTCATAATTGCCCCCAAAAAACAACCAGAAACAACCCAAATGTTCTTTGATATGTGAATGGATTAAGAAACTGTGGTAAATCTATAGAATGGAATTTTACTCAGCAATAAAAAGGAATGAATAATTGATACATGAAACAGCACAAAATAATGAATAATGAAAAATAATGAATACATGAATCTCAAAATAATTATGCTGAGCGAAAGGAGGCAGACAAAAATGAAGACTACATATTGAATGATTCCAATTATATAAAGTTGTGGGAAAAGGAAAACTTATAATGACAAAGTGCAAATCAGTTGTTGCCTGGAGATGGGGGCTGGGGCAGAGAGGCAGAGGAAAGGATTGCAAATGGTCAAGAGGAAATTCTAGGGATGATGGATATGTTTGTTATCTTGATTGTGATAATGGTATGTTTGTGTACACACACACACACACACAGGAAACAGACCAGTTTTTTAAATGCTATATAAGTCAAACCCTTTAAATATGTGGTTTATTATATGTTAATTATCTCTCAATAAAGCTATCAAAAGCCCAGACCTGCATTGAGTCCAATGCCTGCACATTTCACCATGATGTTCTACCTTCTCTTGCATGACAGGAAGGAGTTGCAGCATGGAAAGTCTAACCACTGACACCAGGCTGTAAATAACAGCTTGCCATGTTTTAATCCTGCATGCTCTGATCTTGGAGTGAGGCTACTTAGGAAGACACAAGCTGCCTCTTCACAGAGGAGCTTTGAGGTCATCAGAGTAAGAGCCACTGGCCTCCCCAGGAATAAGCCTGCGTCCTTGCCTTCCACGCCTCCCCTTCCACCCTGACTGCCTGACCTGGCCCAGGTGGAGTGTCTCAGAAATCCTAAGAGAAACCTGGGTACCTCTATTTGTGAGACTCCAAGAACCCAGAAAGCATGGACTTATTTAAAATAAATAGTGTCATTCACTGTCACAGGTTGGGTTATCTGAAAGCAGATACTGATACTGAGTTGAGGGCAAGAGATTCATGAGGAACCAGTCTGTGAAAGGAAAGGGACAGGACTAAAAGAGGGTTGGGCAGAAGGATAATCAAACTGTGGCCAAGGCCAGCAAAGCCTTGCTCAACTTGGAGGGGAACTCTGAGGTGTCCCTGGTAAGTACGTCCCAAGTCACATCCAGACAATTTGTTCTTTGTACCCCTGCCACACTGACTCACTATATGCAGCTGACCAGGAAAGGGTCAGCATAAACTGAATACCCTTCTGCAGCTAAGGTGGATCCTGAAGGAGCTAATGGCTAGATGCTGTCATCTGGATCACAGGGTCTCTGTAGAGTCAGGGTGACTTGAGATAATTATACTAACCTCATTTGTCATTAAAAAGCACAGGCCAAAACAAATCAGTGTGCAAAATATAAATGTGATCTCCTGACCATTTTCACTAGCCGTAAACACAAGACAACAGAAAAGAAATTGGGTCCTCTAATTATAGGCAGATCAACTTTACTAATTTATCTTTTGTCCCTTTCATGTGCTGCCCGAGGTTTCCAAGCCTTGTCACATTGTGAGTGATGATGTTGGATGGTAGATTTCCGAGCTAGCTGAAAAGAAAAAATTAAAAAGTAAAACCACACACCTGACCTGTTAGGAAGAAACTGTATATTATATTCAGAAGGAGAAAGTAGAAAACTACTCGTTAATTATGGATATGCTTGACTGGCTATAGAAAACCTGATAGGTGTAAAGCAGTAGAAATCAGATGAAGATAATGAGGCAGCCAGCAGGGGCCGAGGATCCTATTTATGGTGCACCAAGCTTAAAATGGGTGTCAGCAAGAGCAGCAGGAGGAACGTGGGCTGTCAGGTCTGTGATGAACAACAGGAGAATTTCGGGGAACAGTTGCTGTGATAGTAAGATTTTGCCAAATACTGAGAGCAAAAAAGTTAGTGTGCTGCAGGATCACGAATAGAGACAAGTGAGTGTGAGTTGGTATTTCTCAAAAATGAACTGTCAGGAGTAAGCTTTTATGAATCAAGTGATAATACTTTGCTGTTGAATGGTACTGTTTGCAGAGTATGGAAAAATAATGAATCGGAATTCACAGAATATTTGAAATGCTGGTCTATGAAAATAAAATACCCTTGCTTTTAATGATGAAGGAAAACTTCTAGAATTTCCATAGAAATGAAAGCAGGGGACAAATGTAAGCAACAGTAGCAGTGAAATACATGGTACAAATGGGCAAAAATGGGTCTCTGGAACTTTCTCTCCTCTCCATATTTGTCACTTTCACAACTTCATGTGGAGCTTTGGTCCCTGCCAGCTTACAGATCATCTTCCTCTTTGAGACCCCTCTTCAGCCTACTCTGTCCAGATCAGCCCCTGTTCACCGACTGCTCTCCAGCACACCTGCTGTGTGTTTTTTATCCCAGAGGATCTTAGAGTTTACAGCAGAGAGCTACTGAATCTTATATTAATCTCTAGTTAAACAAACTAACCCTAATGTATATGATCCTTGCAGGAGCATTTTGATTTTTTAAAAAAGGACTCCAAGATATAGTTTCCTGCGTGTTGGTGAGAGAAACATTTTCAGGTTGTTTAGGAGTCCTCCAGGGATTCTCAAGTCACACAAGTTAAGCAGTTACATCTCTGCCTGGTAGTCAGACTAGCCCAGTATCTAACCTTCACTAAATAAAGTTCATCTAAGCATGAAGACCGTCCCATCTCCCCTCATTTTGAGCACAGTATTTTTTTCCGTGACTCTTTTCCTGCTTCCTTGTCTATTCTCTTTAGATATAATCAGAAGGCAATTGATACAATAGAAAGAACAAGATGACCTGGACTTAAATCCTGACTTTCCCATCATCTGAATGAGGTGCTTGGCAAGTTAAACCTCTCTGAATCTAAAATTCATCTGTAAAAACTGGTGATTATGTCTACCTTTATAGGGTAGCTGCGAGAACTGTTTGATGCTTGGCACATCCTAGGCTCTCAAAAGTCAGTTTCTTTTCTCCAAGACAGAAAGCCATAAACTGAGACTGCCATGTGTTCTCCTGGGCAGCCCAGGCTAGCCAGGACCATAGAAAGAATCCCTGATGCTGAGTAAACAGGAACAGGGACACCTGTTCTCATGCCACTAAATGCCACATGAGGGAATGTGCCAAGGCTGGAGCTAGGAGACCTGGCTACAAAGTTCAGCTCCGCCACACAAAAGCTGTATGATCTTGGGACACTTAAGTGCCTTCCTGAGCTTCCAAGTCTTCAAATGGAAAAGGAGGGTGACATCCATGGCTCTCTCTATTCCAGAAGAGCATAATAAAGGTCAAGTATAAATACAAATGTCTTTGTAACAATAAATTATGCAAGGTAAACATCACAATTCTAGAAATCCCTTGAGTAGCATAAAGGAAAAGATTGTTAACAACTTTTTTTTGAGACAGGGTCTCACTCTGTTGCCCAGGCTGGAGTACAGTGGCATGATCACAGTTCACTGCAATCTCAACCTCCTGGGCATAAGCAATCCTCCCAGCTCAGTCTCCCAAGTAGCTGGGACTACAGGCTTATACCACTATTCCTGGCTGATTTTTTTCTATTTTTTGTAGAGAAGAGGTCTCACTTTATTGCCCCAGGCTGGTCTCGAACTCCTGGGCTCAAGCAATCCCCTGCCTCAGGCTCCCAAAATGTGGGAATTATAGGCGTGAGCCACCATGTCTGGCCTGTTAACAGCTTTCAAAGGAGAGCTGAGAAATAGTGATTTAAGAATCAGTGCCTTGATTTTCAGCCATCTTACTTTTCTCCTGACACAAGATTCAACCTGACTTCAGATACTACCAACATCTACAAGGTTAAATATATTCTTATTTTAACTTTAAGGCAAAATTAATTTTTGTTTTAGTAATGTTTTAAATGTGGAAATATCAAATATCGAAATACTGAGGTTATGAAATTTATACACGAAGTTAGAGACTTACAACACATAACACATTTCTTAAATTAACCAGAATATTTTTGGATGAAGAAAGCTGTACTTACACTATATCCTATATAACTCAAACTAAGTCTTGGTTTCCAGAAAGAAATTCATACCAAATTGATGTAACCACTGCTATTTACATTATTGTGACCATGACATTTCTGTTCCAATCACCACATCACCTCTTACTCCCAAACAAATTCTAAGAGAGGGGTCAGAATGGAAGACAGTATGAGAAAGGTATTTGTGAGCATGTGAGATGTTCCCTGAGGACTCTCAGCGACAACTGGGTGAGGTTTTCACCTAAGTGGGACTGCAAGTCCTATCACAGTTATGAGGGTTAGAAGGATAAAAATATGGATTACTTTGTTTAACGTGACCTGCATGTGTATTTGTAAGCTACGGAGCTGAAGAAACATCCTGACACCTATGCTACTTCCTGACGTCTATAGATATTCCCATAGACAAAAATGCAAAGAAACAAAATACTGATAAAGTACCTCTGGCCCTAAATATTCAACACTGAAAGTCTTCTAAGGTTCCTCAACAGAAGACTTCCAAAGTGAATTGGGTCAAATCCTTTCAATGTCACCTTCCCTGGTGTATTTTAATTAGGAAGAAAATGTATTCACCACCAGCTCTGAATCCTAATACAGTAATTAAATGCACCAGTGGAAAAACCTGTGCTGTTTGAACTAACACCATTATCTTAAACTGTTTCATTTGATTTAGTCTCAGTCTCTACAAGGATCTTAAAATAGGATGCCATTATAGGCAAATGGGAACACGTGTACAAGTGACTAGGCACAAGGAAAGCCACAGGGTATAGTCTAAGTAGAGAATTATAAGGGGGCGGGAAGGTGAAGAGAGACCCCTTGGGAAACATGGTAGACATAGTGAAGTTAGGGTATTTCCTTAACTGCAAGTGACTTTTAAGGTCCTGTACTTGCTTTACTTGCAGATAATGAAATAAAAGAACAAGAATACAAATTTTTTCCAGAAAAGCTTAAGTTATGGTTTTTCTTTCTAAAACCTCTTAAAAGCAAAACTTTAGCTTAACTTGAATAAGCAAGAGGTTTTGAGGAGGAAGAATCATGGTTTACACACACTTCTCTTCAAGTAGAGTGGAGAAAGATCACTGGACCCAGACACAACTGGTACACATTCAAGCCCTACAAGACCACCCATAAGCTGATGAAACTCTCTAGAAAACATACTTCAGTGGGTTACCTAACCTTGGTCGACAACAGGTGAAATTCTACCTTGTGGAGTTTATAAGTTTCAGCAGACATTGAGTTCTGTGTGAGACTCAGTGTTTCCAATTAACCAAGGCAATTTCAGCTTCTCCACCTCCATCACCTCCCAGCAAAAACCTGTCTGTATAAAGCAGCTCCTCCTGGGAATAGTCAGAGGTTTCTTCCCATCCACCAACACCTCTGAATCCCTGCTACATTCCAGGGAACAAGGGACATCACTTACCCTCCATGTGCCACAGATTCATCCTTTGTGGAAAGAATCTTCTGTGAATGTACAGCGTGATATCCCCAGGGTACCTTGACACTGGTTTTGGTTCTCTTTGCCTGGTCAAAGTCTTTGCCCATTTCCTTCATGGATTATTTCTTTTTATTAGGAACTCTTGTCATTAGCTGACAAGCTAGCTGGTATTCCCATAAGCCTGTTCAGCTCCTCTGGTAGGAGACAAAGTTACCTCATACTCCAAGTTGTCAACTCCTCCAGATCAGAGTCCATGGCTTTTTCTCTGTGCCCCCAAATTCTGTTTAATGCTTGTTAAAACAAACAAACAAACAAACAAAAAAAACAAATACTGTACCCAGTAATTCGTGTTAAACCAACCAGCATAGATAGGAAGACAAGCCTTTTTATGCCACTCTACATCAGTGACTAATTGCCTTGAGAGCAAAAGGTTTCCACAGTTTGCTTTGTAATCCTTCAGAAGATCTCCTAGAAATGTTCTGTAGAACCTGCCTGGGTTTTTCCAGGGCTCCCAGAAAGCCTGCCTCTCAGTTGCCTGTTCTCACCTTTTTTTTCCATTCTGTACAAATCTCACGAGACAGAAACACCGCTTTCCTTACAGAGGAATGACTAGTAGATCCAAATGTCAACTGCAGAGTATAGGGGGTTAAATAGTGTCCCCCCAAAATTCATGGCCACCTGGAACCTCAGACTATGACCTTATTTGGGAATAGAGTCTTTGCAGGTGTAATTAGTTTAGAATCTCTAGATGAGATCTCCATCCTAGATTATGATGGGCCCTAAATCCAATGACAAGTGTCTCCATAAGAGAAATAATACAGAGGTTTGCAGCAGAAGCATAGAAGAGCTGCAAAGAAGGCTATGTGAAGACAGAAGCAGAGACTAGAGTGAGTCAGCTACAAGCCAAGGAATGCCAGAATTGCAGGGAGACTTGATTTCAAACTTCTGGCCTCCAGAACTGCAAAAGAATGTGTTAAGTCACCCTATTTAGGGTACTTTGTACAGCAACCTTAGGAAGCAAATACACAGAGAAACAGTCAACCTTAATATGCCCAAACCTGTCCTTCACTTTCTGCCATCCCCTTTTAGGAAAAAGGGATGGTAACCTCAGGTTCCGAGAATATAATCTGATAGACGTTGATGAAGACAGTGTGGAATAGTAAAATACCAGCGTTAGAATCAGATTGTATGCCACAAATGTGACTGTGTCATTGAGTTACACGATGCCTGCTTCTTTTTCTGGCAAAAAGTAGTACATTCCCTATTAATGAGATTATTCTGATAATTTAGTGAGATGATAAGGATAACTTGAAAGATTTAAAATAACCTAGTGTATCTTGATTAAAACTGGAATGTAGGCCCATATATCAGAGTGATATGATGCAAAAAGAAACATTTACCAAGTTAAATGTTAATAATCTCTCAGGTGATTAAGCCAATCAGTCTTGGTCAAACTTTGGAATCACCTGGAGATCTTTCTAAACCTATGTAAGTACCACCCCAAACTATCCTCTGTGAGTGGGGGAGGCATTGCTAATTTTTTTCAGTCTCCCTTGTGTAGCGTTTCAAATTTGTTTTCATTTCACCAGACATGCTTCTTTTAATAGATCATATCTACCGATGTCGCCAATAATTTCCTCCCCTCATGTCGCATCATAGAAAATGGGACAAAAGAATGAGGTTCAGTTGCAGAAAAACAGTCATGCCCCAGTGACCCTTGCTAATATCCCTAACAGCACAGACACTTGGTGACAAGACACCACTGAATACAGCTTTTATCTCCATGACAAATTTCAGTTAAGATGGCTGAAAACAAACCCTTCCACTTTAGTGCTTGAGCATGCACAGTGGCTGTTTATTATTCCATGATGTCCACTGTTTTGCTGTTGATGGTGTGCATGTATGTATGTGCGTGCACATGTGTATGTGTGTGTGTTCCAGTTAGCAATGCCTAATTTGTTATTTTCTATCTACCCCCATTCCTTTAGCTTATTCCAGTGCCTAGCCATACAAAAACTTCCAAGAATGCAGCACAGCAAAGCCCTTTAAACATAATCCGTATTTTGCTTCTTTAGTGAAGAGGCATTGATTATCTTCCCATCTCAAGCGTGTATAACAAATAAGTCATTTCTGCAGTCACGGTGCATCATAATGCATCCAAAAATAAATATTATTAAAGCAGATAGCTTTGAATCTCAAATACAGAGCAAACCTTAAGAAAAGCTGGCAGTGTTCTTGGTGACAGAGTTGCCTGTTGCCATGGGAATGAGTCCAAAGATTCTATGACATTTCCAGGGACCACATAAGCTGAGTGGAAAGGACTCCTTTTAGACATCAACCCTGTGCTCATATATTTACCTGGTAAAATTCTAGAGAAGGAAAAACTCAAGATGAAAGGAATATATAAGTAGTCTTTATGTGACTCAGGCATTACAAAATTTCTATCTGAATGTTCTTTTTAGTTGCTATACAAACTGCAAAAAAGCAAAATGAGAGAAAATAACAATAGATTGCCTAAATTGTAATCCCATGAAAGCTTGAAGTAAAATGTACGGGATAACAACATTCCCACTGAAAACACCAGTAGACTTCTCATTTTCATGTCTCTAACTCTTTCCCAAGACAAGCAGTACTAAGCGTTGCAATTCACACAATCATGAGGCCTGTAGCCACTCCATCGCCTACCTTCGTGCACATTTTGTCTTAATTTGGGTTTCAAATAAGTGTCCTAAGGATTAAGCTGACTGGTTTTGCTGCAACAGACACTGAACCAGGAAGTTATTCTGACTTGATATAACTCTGTCCTTCATCACGGAACTCATGTTTGGAAGTCGTGATGAAAGTTGGCCTAATCAGCAGTCCGTGGACACTGTGAGGTCATCGCCAAGAAATAGGTAGCTTAGTGCTACATTCACAGGGGTAGGGAGTCATTGGCCAACAGCCCTACCAGCCTGTACCTCAGGAAGGTCCATCCTTTTCTAAAAGTTGCTACATTTTTGGATATTAGGTTTAAAAAAAAGGAATTGCCTATCTTCAGCCTCTTTTGACCTATAATAATGGCAATTTCCACCTAATAAATTGTTATTCTGCTAGGCTCTACTTAGAGTGCAGCTACTAAACACTTATATTTGATATTTAAAATGCTGTATGATTTAAAATCTATATAATTGTATAGATGTAACTATATCATTTATCTATGCCCTATCTAACCTGGCTAAAGAAATTTATTTTTTAGACATTTCTATATTTTTTGTAAGTACTGAGTATTTACTATGTGTCAGGCACTGTGCTAAGAACCATGTGTGGTTTTTATAATTTAAGACAATAACTATGAGGTAGATAAAATTATTACCCAATTTTAAGATCAAATTGAGGCTAAAACAGATGGAATATTTTATCCTATTTCTTATAGCCCAGAAGATGTGAAGTGAGACTTTGACCTTGGGCAGTCAGACTCCAGAGCATAACCAATCAGGGTCTATGGTGAGCTGGGGCCGGGAAGGGGTTCAATTTAATCTAGAGTTTTCTTCATTTTTTTTTAACAGCAGCAGGAAGCTGTTATTAAGCAAAACTTTATGTGAAACTCCCAGTGATAAAGCACTGGGAACACAGCTGCTTTGGTCTGTTTGGAGAAAGCAGGGACTGTTGAGACTGACCCCATCGGGCATTTACACCTTTTTAAAATTGTAGGGCACTGTTGTGTCCCGGCTTCCAGGAGTCATGCAGCAGCACATTATGTCCAGCTGCAAGTTCTTGCTGTCTCCAGGAAGCCTGTCTTATAGGAGAATTTCCCCAGGTCAATACATCCCCTTCTGCAAGCATTATATTCTATTTCCCCTAATCCAACACTTTCAACAGCCCATCCCACGTGGGTTCTCCTGGTTTCACCAGTATACATTAGCCAGTTTTCTCCATGAGTAAGCTATGTTCTCCAGGAGCAGGGACTTACTCCCCTATATGCTGAGCCCTTACCTCAGGTACTGGTCTGGAGGAATAAGGCAAGGTGATGATGAATCTTGAGGAAGACAAGCCTCACCTCCCATGGCATCTTTCTCAGGTCAGCATTGTAATGGTCTCCAGGCTGCTTTCTACACCTCAAGACATGGAGAAAGTGGCTGCTTCTGCTGACTGAGACAGTCCAAAAGAATCTGGAGGCTCTAGCATTTTTGGACTCATGCATCCAAATATTCCCAGCTTAAGTCTTCTTTATCAGGGCCCTCATTTTCTGCGTAGGAAACCTGTCACTCTATGCATTTTATCCCCTTATCTCTACAATGCAGGCCTGATTTTCAACACAGTCTGCCTGTGGCTTTATGAGAAGAGAATCTCTTTAAATACTACCTTAAAGGACTTTCAGATTTTACGCTCACTCTGAGTTGATAGTAAATGCCTAAACTGACGCAGTGGTTTTCTTTCTTGAGGACTTTTATAGCCAGTGCCATAATCTTTTAAGTTACCACGCCCCTCCTACTATTCTGGTGCTTTAGCTATTGTGTAGGTAAATCCCTCGCCTCCCACCTGTACCTCATCTGAATCTACCCAGGTGAGTCTTTGTTTTGGGGATGCCTCAGCATGCCACAGGTTACATCAGGAATCAGCAACAGGTCCTTGTTACTATTTGACAGGTGAGTGAGTGTTCCGGAATCTATCCTAACCGGCTGCTTTCAAAAGCTATTCCTGATACCAACTCTCTTGCCTTAGCTTCCCAGCAAATTAGTGCCTGAAACAAGACCTGTGTGTTAGTAGTCTATTTGAGAGCTTATTACAGGACAGAGGAATGAGCCACCAGGAAGAGTAAGAAAGGGGGAAAACAACAACAACAAAATAGGCGAGTCACTGCTATTGCAACAGTGATGGCAAGGGTTTGAGTTCACCAGGACCTCCCGAGCAGCATAAAAAGTATCTCCCAAATTTGTCCCATGAGAGGACTAGAGGCAGAGAGTTTTATTATATACTATGTCACACTTTTCACCAAAGTAATCTGGAAGCCCAGAGCTGACCCTTACAGAATGATAGTAAATTCACTTGCTAACATTAGCCATATTGCAAGGTACCAAGTCTGGAAATAAGGCAAAAGAGATTACATTGTCTTGAGTACATAAACATGAAAAACATCAGCTACCCTTGCTATACAAAGGGCAGCCTACTACATTAAACTCAAATTATAATAATGCCCTTTTTCAGAGATAAGATACACAGTAACAACAGATACACTTGAGATGAAGTTCAGGGTTTTTTGGTGGGGGTTGGAGGTGGTTGAGATAGAGTTTCCCTCTTATCACTCAGGCTGGAGTGCAATGGCACAATCTTGGCTCACTACAACCTCCGCCTCCTGGGTTCAAGCAATTCTCCTGCTTCAGCCTCCCAAATAGCTGAGATTACATGTGTGCGCCACCATGCCTGGCTGATTTTTGTATTTTTAGTAGAGACGGGGTTTCACCATGTTGCCCAGGCTGGTCTCAAACTCCTGACCTCAGGTGATCTGCCTGCCTTGGCCTCCCAAAGTGCAGGGATTACAGGCGTGAGCCACTGCACCCAGTCAGAAGTTCAGTTTTAAAGTGTAGAATTATTGTACCTGCAAAAATATTCCAGTGGACTAAAGGATTCCAGAATGAATCCTTTTCAGGAAAAGTCAGCTTTTCCCGAAGCAAAGTCTGATCTTCCCTATGCAATTTCTGTTAGCTAATTTATCATATGTTAGTTGCTTTATAACCTTCATGAATCAGAGATTTATAGGGCATTTCCTATATTCCAGGTACCGTACTAGAAGCCAGGGATAGGTTGGTGAATAAGACAGATAAGGTCTCTGCATGTTTACATTTTACTTGGAGAAGGCAGATAATAAACAAGGAAGCCAACAAATAAACAGAATGCTCCAAAGAAATACAACAGTAATTAGCTGGAGAATATTTGGGGACATTACTTCGGATTGTGTGGTCAGGGAAGGTCATTCCAAAAAGGCAACATTTGAGACCAGAATGACCCAAAGAAACCAGTCACTGGGAGAGAAAAGATCTAGTACAGAGGTAGGTATAATCTCGTGGGTTTGAGGTTAGAATACAATGGCAGAGGGACCAGCAGATGCGAAAGACAGTAAGTAGGCAGGAACCAAAGTTTATGAGTCATAAGGATCATGCTTAGGAATTTGGGTTTTAAATGCAAACAGAAGCTATTTGATGGTTTTAAGTAGAAGCATGACACAACTATACACACACGTATCATTAGACAGATTCAGATATACACATGTATACATACATTTCTTTCATTCACTCTGACTACTGCAGAGAAAAACAGACTAAAGGGAATTTAGTTGGAAGCTTTTTCAATAACCCTGACAAGGCAATGCTAGGTGATACAAGTAGGTGACAGAATTCTAGATAGAAAGAAGCAGGAAGATCCCAGGAGATATTGAGGAGGAGGTGCTGACAGAAATTGGTCATAGATTGGATATGGGCAGTGAGAGGAGTGACATGAAGATGGGCTTCTGGGATTCAAGCCTGAGCTTCTAGGAAGATGTCAATGCAGCTGAGTAAGAGGGAGAAGATTTGGGGAAGGACAGGTGGTAAGAGGCATGTAGTTGTTGAGAAATCAAGACTTTTTACATGATACTTTGACTTTAAACTTTTCTAGTTATGACAGTAGTGAATACTGCCGGCATGTTTATGACTTAAGAAAGGAGGCGGAGGATGCAGTGAGCCGAGATCGCCCCACTGCACTCCAGCCTGGGAGACAGAGCCACACTCCTTCTCGGAAAAAAAAGAAAGAAAGAAGGCATTATTTTGTAAACTGCAACAAAGAGGCATTCCCTGCACATACCTTGAGGAAACAACACAATCTATCACTGATAAAAAATGAGCACATAATCCATGAGGCTTATTCTATCCGTGGAACATACTTTTTATAACTATTTAGAAACTGTTAAAGGACAGAAGTAATGAATGAACACTTTCTTACTCAGAAATTTATTTTAAATCTTAGAGGTGTCAAAATGTTCTCTACAAACAAAATTTGGTAAAATCTGACACTGTTAACAAATGAACAAATATAGAAACAAATTTTAATAGCATTGGTTTTTAAAGTAGCAGAACTGTAATTCCTCAAATTGTCATGTTGAATTCCTCCTCACAACTAAATTGAATTGACAGCACAGAGAAATTGATAGTAAAGAACTCTATTGTGATATTTAAACCAAAACAAAAGCCTCCTCACTTGGTGACTGCTACAATACACAGCTTCAGTGTGAAAGCCCTTTGTTTTCACAATGGAGGGTGGTTCACCAGGAAATGTCTGGCCCATGGAACAGGTTCAGAAACATGTCTTCTTCTAGAAGAATTAATCAGTTAGAAGTTAGAATGGCACACAGGAGTTAAAAATCCAATAAAGATGGCACAAGGATAATAGAGGATTTGATTTGTTGGAGGAACAAACGCAGAGTGTTAATTGCCTTATCTTTGTATGGTGGTCTAGGAGTGATGTTTTTAAATTTTTCCAGACAGCTTGGTATTTCTTTTGCTTGAAAGGCTAATTGAAAATTTGAGCACAGGAGGGGGAATCAATGAACAGATCATGGAAACAAAGAAAAATATCCAAAGTGTAGTGGAGCAGCAACAAGAAGACTGCCATGAGAAGGGAGAGAAGAAATTCAGAATAAGTAGCTATAATTGTAAACCAGGATCTTTTACCATGTGTCCCCCTGTTGCTTTGCCAAAAGCAATACAGGCCTTCGTAGGTACTATCCCCTGAAACCTGACCCAAATTTGATGGCAAAGAGATTGGAGTACTGCAAATTCACTGTGTTATTTAGGCCTTTTTTTTAACCTAAGTCGTTATATTCTATGAAGGAAAAATCAGAATACATAGTGTCTCAAGTATAGATATACTGATGAGAGACTCTGGGCAGAAAATCTAAAATCTGGACTCTCCAGCTTGCAAGGTCAAATTACTTATACTATATGCGCTGATTGGTAGCAGCTGTATATTCTAAGTAAAACAGATAAAGAGAACTTTAAAAATATAGACATTAATATTAGCTACTGAGCTAAACTTTTAATCATTGAATAGCTACAATGCTCTTAAGATTTTATGTGAACAAAATTTTTTTTCCGTTCAGCTGTGTCTCATTACTTTCTTTAGAGATAAGAGATGCTGTACAATATTTATGTAAAAGCTATTGTTATTCTCGCCTATGTCAATGGTTTGTTTTTCCCAACAAGTTATTGTGAATTCTTTGTTGAGAAATGCTGAATTTTGTGGTTACATAAATAAAAGACAGTTAAAAGGACTTCTAAGCAATGTGTCAGAAGCTGTTAGTATGTTTGTTTATTTTAGTAATTCTAAAATCTAAACATTTATATATTATATTTTATGAAGAGATGATGATATTTATGTGGCACATTTGGAAATGGACCAATGCAGACACAAAAAAATCAGTAGAGCAGCATCCAATCTACCAAACAACAGACAACAAACGAACTACAGTTGTCCCTCAGCAACTGAGGAGCAATGGTTCCAGGACCTCCCTTGAATACAAAAATGTGCAAATACTCAAGCCTCTGATAGAAAGTGATATAGTATTTGCATGTAACCAATGCACATCCTCCCATATACATTAGATCATCTCTGAATAACTTATATTTCATACAATGTAAATGTTGTGTAAATAGTTGTTATACTATCTTGTTTAGGGAATAATGGCAAGAAAAAAAGTCTGTACATGTTCATTAGAGATACAATTTTTTTCCAAATATTTTCCATCGTAGTTGGTTGGAATCCAGGGATGTGGAACTCATGAATGTAGAGGGCCAACTGTATACACATTCCTATAAGTATATATTCTAACTTACATATCTATTTTCTAACATGTATGTATATACATTATATACATAATGTATGTAGGTATATATATTTCATATATATATTTCCAGACAGCTTGGCATTTCTCTTGCTCGAAAGGCTAATTGAATAGAATATATACAACTCCTCTAAGATTTAAAATACATTTTGGAGTAAGAAAATATTCATTCATTACTTCTGTCCTTCTTTCACAGTTTCTAAACAATTATTTAAAATATATTTCACAGATAGAATAAGACTACAATATAATACATATCTTTGTGTGTGTGTGTGTGTGTGTGTGTATATATATATATATATATATATATATATATATATATATATATACACACACACACATATATATATCCAACATACGTATTCATTTTTTCCCAATCTGGGCCTGTGGAAATTTGAAGACTTTAGAAATAATTTAGAGCCTGGAAGATCATTTTTATGTAATGTCACCATGATGCCAATAACATGCTCACTATGATCACTATGATAAAGAAAGGAATACAAATGCCTATCATTGCATCCTCAGAACTTCCTTGAGTTTAAACTGAAATCAGCTATGCCCTAAAGATATTTTGAATGAATTACTTTCTGGTTTCCTTTATCTTGTTCACAAGATACTGCTAAAATTCCTGTGAATGAATACTAAATAAGGAGCCAGTCTATATAACTTTTAGGATCTACTAGAAAAACAAATATGCTTTGGTTTCCCCAGTAGCCAAATGAAGATGTTAAAAACTGTTGTAAAACATTAGGAGTTGCAAAACAAATCATTTCATAGATACTATCCACTGAAATGAAATTATTACACCATTTAGGAATAAAATAAACCACTGGGTGCAGTGGCTTGCTCCTGTAATCCCCACTACTCAGAAGGCTAAGGCAGGAAGATTACTTGAGCCCAGGAGTTTGTGACTAGCCTGGACAATGTAGCTGGATCCCATCTCTAAAAATAATAATAAAATTGTATTTTAAAACCATGTAAAGTCATTCCCCTTTATTACCATATAGTTGTTTTTTTAATTAGGAAGTGAAACACTTGCACTTTGGTTTGTTTTAGGTCCTTACCCCTAAAATAAGAAGATCACTAAATAAATAACATCAGATCCTGCAGCTTAAGACCACATAGTTAATTTTTCACTCAAATTTAAGTAAGAATTTTAATAACATAAAAGCCAAAAAGAAAAGCTAGCAAGAATAAATGCATGCCATTTCTTAAGAAAAAAATAGGTTTAGATAAAAAATTACAAGAGTAATCAGAAAAAATCAGAATGAATCTTACAGAAATATTTTGTAATATAAAGTAAGATACTGTAATACAAGACCACGTAACATAAAGAAACAAGAGTAATGTAAGGTCACACTTGTAAAAGTTTTAAATTGAATTAGCATCTCTTTTATACTCAAATTTAAGAAGAACTGATTTCTATGAAATAGGAAATTCCAGTGCCATTAATTATTGTATGACCTTATAAAAATTGCTTAATTTATTTGCGGAATAGTATAATTTTCAAAAAATGGCAACCACAACATTTCTGGTTTTACATACTCTTCCAGAACCTTACCGTTACCTCATGAAGAGTTCATGTTTATCCCACCTACCTCCCTGATATTGGGTGTACCTTTGTGGCTGTTTCAATGAATGTAATGTGATAGAGATTATCTGTGTGACTTGTAAAGCTAGGTAGCTCATAATACATAGAACAATTTCTTCCTGGCTTGCTCTATCTAGAAATACTCACTCTTGGAACCTAACCACTATGTTGTGAAGAAGCCCTGGCCACATGCAGAGACTGCTTATAGGTTTTCTAGCTAAGGTCTAAGCCAACAGTCAGCATCCACTGCCAGGCATGGGCAAGAACAAGCCTCCAGATAATTCCAGGCTTATTCCTTCAAATTACCCCCCAAGTGATGCCAGTAGAACAGAAATGGGCACCCAAGTTGAACCCTACGTAAATTGCAGATTTGTAAACAAAATAATGGGCTTCAGGTTTGGGTGTGATTTGTTATGTAGCAGTAGATAGGCAGAGCACTCCTTAAGCCTCAGTTTCCTCTTTTGAAATGAGAATTATAATAAGACTGTATTAGTCCATTTTCATACTGCTATGAAGAAATACTCAGGACTGGGTAATTTATAAAGAAAAAGAGGTTTAAGTGACTCAGTTCAGCAGGGTTAGGGAGGTCTCAGGAAACTTACAATCATGGCAGAAGGGAAAGCAAACATGTCCTTCTTCAAATAGCAGCAGCAAGAAGAAGTGCCAAGTAAAAGGGGGAAAAGTCCCTTATAAAACCATCAGATCTCATGAGAACTCATTCACTATCATGAGAACAGCAGCATGGGTGGAATCCCCATGATTCATGGGCTCCCTCCCACAACACGTGGGGATTATGGGAACTACAAGATGAAATTTGGGTGGGGACATAGCCAAACCCTATCATTCTGCCCCTGGGCTCTTCCAAATCTCATGTTCTCACATTTCAAAACACAGTTATGCCTTCTGAACAGTCCCCCAAAGTCTTAACTTATTCCAGCATTAACCCAAAAGTCCAAGTCCAAAGTCTCATCTGAGACAAGGCAAGTCCCTTCTGCCCATGAACATGTAAAATCAAAAGCAAGTTAGTTATGTCCTAGACATAATGGGGCTACAGGCATTACACAAATATACTTATTCCAAATGAGAGAGATTGGCCAAAAACAAAGGGGCTATAGGCTCCATGCAAGTCTGAAAAGCAATAGGGCAGTCATTGAACTTTAAATTTCCAAAATGATCTCCTTTGACTCGATGTCTCACATCCAGGTCACACTGATGTAAGAGGTGAGCTCCCATGGCCTTGGGCAACTCCACCCATGTGTCTTTGCAGGGCACAGTCCCCCCCACCCCCCGCCCCAGCTGCTTTCATGGGCTGGCATTCAGTGTCTGCAGCTTTTCCAGGTGCATGGTGCAAGGTCTCAGTGGATCAAGCATTCTGGTGTCTGGAGGACGGTGGCCCTCTTCTCACTGCTCCACTAGGCAGTGCCCCAGTGGGGACTCTGTGTGGGAGCTCCAACCCCACATTTTCCTTCCACACTGCTCTAGCAGAGGTGCTCCATGAGGGCCCCGCCCCTGCAGCAGATTTCTTCCTGGACATCCAGGCATTTCCATACCTCCTCTGAAATCTAACTGGAGGTTCACAAACCTCAGTTCCTGACTTTTGTGCACCTGCAGGCTCAACATTACATGGAAGCTGCCAAGGCTTAGGGCTTGCACCTCTGAAGCAATGGCCTGAGCTGTACCTTGGCCCACTTTAGCCATGGCTGGAGCAACTGGGACACAGATCACCAAGTACTTATGCTGCACACAGGAGGGGGGCCCTCAGCCAAGCCCATGAAACCATTTTTTCCTCCTAGGAAAATGATTGATGTCTCCTCTCTCCTTAAAATGTGTAAAACCAAGTTGTGACCTGACCACCTTGGGCACATGTCCTCAGGACTTCTTGAGGCTGTGTCATGGGTGCATCCTCAACACTGGCAAAATAAACATTCTAAATTAACTGAGACTGTCTCAGATTTTCTGCATTCACATTCTGTTTCAAAAACAAAAACAAGAACAAAAACAAAAACAAAACAATCTTAGAGGTTGGTATTTGATAGGTCTGTGATGGGAGGGGCTGCTGTGAAGGTCTCTGACATGCTCTGGAGACATTTTCCCCATTGTCTTGGTGAATAACATTTGGCTCCTGGTTACTATGCAAATTTCTGCAGCTGGCTTGAATTTCTCCCCAGAAAATGAGTTTCTTTTCTATCACATCATCAGGCTGCAAAATTTTCAAACTTCTGTTCTCTGCTTTCTCTTGAACACTTCACCGCTAAGACATTTTGTCCCCCAGATACCCTATATCGTCTCTCCCAAGTTAAAAGTTCCACAGATCTCTAGTGCAGGGGCAAAATGCTGCCAGTCCCTTTGCATAGCAAGAGTGACCTTTACTCCAGTTCCCAACAAGTTCCTCATCTCCATCTGAGACCACTTCAGCCAAGACCTTATTTTCCATATCATGATCAGAATTTTGGTCAAAGCCATTTAACAAGTCTCGAGGCAGTTCCCAACTTTCCCTTTTTCCTGTCTTCTGAGCCTTCCAAGTCTCTAGGAAGTTCAAAACTTTCCCACATGTTCCTGTCTTCCTCTTAACCCTCCAAACTGTTCCAACCTCTGCCTGTTATCCAGTTCCAAAATTGCTTCCATATTTTTGGGTTTCTTTATAGCAGTATCTCTGCAGCATCAATTTATCATATTACTCCATTTTCACACTGCTAATAAATTAACTGAACCTGGGTAATTTATACAGGAAAAGAGGTTTAGTTGACCCACAGTTCTGCAGGGCTGGGGAGGCTTCAGGAAACTTACAGTCATGGTGGAAGGCAAAGCAAACATGTCTTTTTTCACATAGTGGCATCAAGGAGAAGTGCCAAGCAAAAGTGGGAAAAGCCCTTTATAAAACCATCAGATTTTGTGAGAACTCACTCACTATTCCAAGAACAGCAGCATGGGGTAACCACACCCACTATTCAATTACCTCCAACCAGGACCCTCCTACAACATGTGGGGATTATGGAAACTACAATTCAAGATGAAATTTAGGTGGGGACACAGCCGAAACATATCAAATACCAACCTGTAAGATTACTTTTGTTTTTGTTTTTTTCTTGTTTTTGTTTTTAAACAGAATGTGAATGCAGAAAATCTGAGACAGGTCTCAGTTAATTTAGAATGTTTATTTTTCCAGCGTTGAGGATGCGCCCATGACACAGCCTCAGGAAGTCCTGAGGACATGTGCCCAAGGTGGTTGGGTCACAGCTTGGTTTTATACATTTTAAGGAGACATGAGACATCAATCAATATATGTAAGCCATATATTGGTTTGGTCTGGAAAGGTAGGACAGCTTGCAAAAGCAGGAAGACTGGAAGCAGGGAGGGAGCTTCCAGGTCACAGATAGGTGATACACAAATGGTTACACTCTTTTGAGTTTCTGATTAGTCTTTCCAAAGGAGGCAATCAGATATGCATCTATCTCAGTGAGCAGAGGGGTGACTTTGAATAGAATGGAAGGCAGGTTTGCCCTAAGTGGTTTCCAGCTTGAGTTTTCCTTAGTGATTTTGGGGGTCCAAGATATTTTCCTTTCACAAGGGTCTCACTCTGTTGCCCAGGCTAGAATGCAGAGAATGCAGTGGTGCAATCATGCTCACTGCAGCCTTGACCTCCCAGGCCCAAACAATCCTCCCACTTCAGCCTCCTGAGTAGCTGGAACTACAGGTGTGCACCACCATGCATGGCTAATTGTTTTTATTTCTTATAGAGATAGGGTCTCACTATGTTACCTAGGATGGTCGTGAATTCCTGGGCTCAAGCAATCAATCTTCCCATCTTGGCCCCCAAAGAGCTGGGATTACAGGCATGAGCCACCACACCTGGCCTCTAGGGCTGTATTGAGAACTAACTAAGATTATGTATGTGAGCATTTAACACAGTACTTCACATATAGAAGACATAGTAAATGTTAATTATTAAAGATGTAATCAATCAATCATAAGAAAAAAGAAGGAGCTGGATGAGGAGATAAATAAGAAATGCTTTGACATGCAAAATGTGGTCAAGTACCATAAAGGAAAAGTGTATGAAGTTGAATTTTTGTTGTATGGGAAAGGTACAAGAATACTTCCCATGATTCAAAGGAAAGTGAAGAAAATCAACATGATTGTTTGCGTCCTTTGTAGGGACATGGATGCAGCTGGAAACCATCATTCTTAGCAAACTATCACAAGAAGAGAAAACCAAACACCGCATGTTCTCACTCATAGGTGGGAACTGAACAATGAGATCACTTGGACTCGGGAAGGGGAACATCACACACTGGGGTCTATCATGGGGAGGGGGGAGGGGGGAGGAGGGAGGGATTGCATTGGGGAGTTATACATGATATAAATGATGAATTGATGGGTGCTGACGAGTTGATGGGTGCAGCACACCAACATGGCATAAGTATACATATGTAACAAACCTGCACGTTATGCACATGTACCCTAGAACTTAAAGTATAATAAAAAAAAAAAAAAAAAAAAAAGAAAATCAACATGATTACAGAAAAGATGAGGGAAAGGATATAATGATGACATAGCCAACTGCTGTTCCCAAAGAATCCAAAGAAGCTGCAACAAAAGCAAATATTTCATATTCTTATATATTTCCATGTGTGTGCTGTGTGCATGTGTTTCTAATTTCAAAACACACACATACATGCACACAGCACACGCAAAAATAAAAATAAAAATATGAAAAAGAAAATGTCTATAAACGGAAAAAAGCTTAATCTATGAATTCACTAATTCCAAGACAAAAGAAAAATTCAACTATCTCTTTTTGTTTTGCTTTTTTTTTTTTTTTTGGTTTTGTTTTGTTTTGTTGTTTTTTGAGACGTTATCTTGCTCTGTCACCCAGGCTGGAGTGCAGTGGTGCAATCTTGGCTCACTGCAACCTCCGCCTCCCAGTTCAAGTGATTCTCCTGCCTCAGCCTCCTGAGTAGCTGGCATTACAGGCGGCTGCACCATGCTCAACTTATTTATTTATTTGTTTATTTTGTATTTTTAGTAGAGACGGAGTTTTGCCATGTTGCTCAGGCTGGCTTCGAACTCCCGAGCTCGGGCAATCCGCCTGTCTCAGCCTCCCAAAGTGCTGGGATTACAGGCGTGAGCCACTGCACCCAGCCAAATTCAACTTTTTTTTTTTTTTTTTTGAGATGGAGTCTTGCTCTGTCACCCAGGCTGGAGTGCAGTGGCACAATCTCAGCTCACTGCAAGCTCTGCTCCCAGGTTCACGCCATTCTCCTGCCTCAGCCTCCCGAGTAGCTGGGACTACAGGTGCCTGCCACCATATCCAGTTAATTTTTTGTATTTTTAGAAGAGACAGGGTTTCACGTGTTAGCCAGGATGGTCTCGATCTCCTGACCTTGTGATCCACCTGCCTCTGCCTCCCAAAATGCTAGGATTACAAGCGTGAGCCACCGTGCCTGGCTAATTATTATATTTTTTAAAAGCTGCCTTAAAATTATTAACTTAGAGGTGCTCCTATGTATTTCTAAGAGCTTTATTGAGATATAATTCCATAAAACAAACTGCACATATTCAAAGTATACAATTTAAATTTTGACATATATCTAACATGTGAAAACACCACCACAATAATAATCACATATATTATTCCCAAATATGTCCTTATCCACTTTGTAATCTCACCCTCCCCATTCCACACTGACCCCAGGTAACCACTTATCTACTTTTTGTTACTATTCATCAGTTTGCATTTCCAGAAATGTATATTACTGGACATACAGCATGTACTTTTTGTCTGAGTTATTTAACTCATCATTTTGAGATTGGGCAATTTGTGTCTTTTAAGCAATTTGCCCATTTCACGAAGTTGTAGAATTTATAGGCAGAAAGTCTTCATAATGTTTGTCTACTATCCTTTTAATATCCTTAAAATTTGGAGTGATATATTCTCACTCCTTTTTTTGATTCAATATTGAAATGATGTCTGATGTTACTTTTGATATTGGTAATTTGAGTGTTCCTTTTCTTCCTTGTTTTTAACTAGAGGTTTACTAATTTTATTGATCCTCCCAAAAATTCAACCTTTTTGTTTTATTGATTTTCTCTATTGTTTGTTTTCTATCTTATTTCTACTCTAATCTTTATTCTTGTTTCTATTTTGAACTTAATTTTCTCTTTTTTTCTAGTTTCTTAAGATGAAAATGGAAGTCTTTGGTTAGGGAAATTTCTTTTTTTCTAATACAGGTGTTAATTGCTATGAATTTCCTAAGTATAGTGTTAGTGTTATCCCATGAATTTTGATGTTTGACACTTAAATTCAAAGTACTTTCTGATTTCCTTTTTAATGTCTTCTTTGACACAGGAGTTATTTAGAAGTGAGTTATTTAGTTTTCAAATTATGTTGAGATTTTTCAAAAATATTTCTTTTATTGATCTCTAATTCCTTTGAGGTCAGAGCACATACTTTATATAACATTAATTATTTTAAATTTATTGAGATGTGTTTTATGATCCAGAATATGGTCTATATTGGTAACTGCTTTCTGTGTACTTGAAAATAATATGTACTCTGCTGTTCGTGGTGGAATGTTCCATAAATGTCAATTATGTCGAGGTAGTTGATCATATAATTTAAATCATCTATATCCTTAATGATTTCCTGTCTAGTTGTTCTCTCTATTGAGAAAGATATTGAAAATTCTGACTATAATTGTGTAATTGTGTGTTTCTCCTATCAATTCCACTGGTTTTTGCTTCATGTATTTTGAAGCTCTGATATGAGTTGCATAAATGCTTCGGTTTATTACATCTTCTTGATTAATTGATGCCTTAATTATTATGTAAGACCTTTCTTTATCCCTGGCAATATTCATTGCTCTGAAATCCACTACATCTGATATTAATATATCCACAGCAGCTTTCTTTTGACTTGTGTTGTCATGGTGTATCTTTTCCGATTCTTTTCCTTTAAACTAATTGTGTCCTTATATTTGAATTGCATTTCTTGTAAGCAGCATAATATTTGGCCTTTTCATTTTATTCAGTCTGACGATTTCTGCCTTTTAATTTCATTACTTATACAAGTTACAATACAATAAGAGATTTAAGTAATACACCTTTTACAGTTGTACCTCAATATCAGCAGAAGATTGGTTCCAGGCCTCCTCATTCACCGCTTGCAAATACCCCATTCACCTCTTGCAAATACCAAAATCCTTAGATGTTCAAGTCTCTTTCATAAAATAACATAGTGTTTGCATATAACCTTTATATGTCTTCCTGTATACCTTAAATTATCCCTAGACTACTTATAATACCCAATTAAATGTAAATGCTATGTAAATAATTGTACTGTATTTTTATTTGTGTTTAATTTTGTGTTGTTATTTTTATCGATTTTTTAAAGTATTTTTAATCCATTGTTGGTTGAATCCACAGACACACAACCCTAGATACAAAGGGCCAGCCATATTTATCCCTGCAGTTACTATTTCTAGCTCTCTCTCTTCATCTGTTTTTGTACATCCATATTTTGACCTGGCATCATTTTCCTTCAGCCTGAAGGATTTCCTTTAACATTTCTTATAATGTAAGTCTATTGGTGATGAATTCAGCTTTTGAAAAATTTTTTGTATAACCTTCATTTTTGAATAGGTATAGAATTCTAGAATTCATCTTTACTGGGTATAGAATTCTAGGATTACAGTTTTTGCTTCGTTTTCAATACTTTAAAGAAGTTACTCCACTGGCATCTCATTTGCATGGTAACAATAAGACATATGCTATCTTTCTTATTTTCTCTGTGCATGTCTTTTTTTACTGACTGCTTTTAAGATTATCTCATTATCACTACTTTTGAACTATTTGGTTATGATAGGCCTTGGTTGTTGCAATGGTTTGAAGGTGTCACCAAAATTCATGTGTTGGAAACTTAATTGGATTCCCAATGCCAGAGTGTTGGGAAGTGGGGGCAAATAAGGGGTAATTGGGTCATGAGGGCTCCACCCTCATGAAGGGTGTTATCACTGGAGTCGGGTAGTTGTAGAGGAGGTGACTTTGTTATAATAGCAAAACCTCCTTCATATGGGCTCTCTTGACCTTCCACCTTTTTCCCTTCTGGCATGGAATTACACTCAGCAGATGCCAAAGCCATGCTCTTGGACTTCTCAGCCTCCAGAACTGTAAACCAAATAAACTTATTTTCTTTGTAAATTACACAATCTGTGACATTCTATTACAGCAGCACAAAACAGACTAACTTGCTTTTTTTTTTTTTTTTTTTTTTTTTAAGACAGAGTCTCGCTCTGTTGCCCAGGCTGGAGTGCAGTGGCCGGATCTCAGCTCACTGCAAGCTCCGCCTCCCGGGTTCACACCATTCTCCTGCCTCAGCCTCCCGAGTAGCTGGGACTACAGGCGCCCGCCACCTCGCCCAGCTAGTTTTTTGTATTTTTTAGTAGAGACGGGGTTTCACCGTGTTAGCCAGGATGGTCTTGATATTGTTACCTCGTGATCCGCCCATCTCGGCCTCCCAAAGTGCTGGGATTACAGGCTTGAGCCACCGCGCCCAGCCCAGACTAACTTGTTTTTCTCAAGTTTCTTGTCCTTGAAATTTTTGAGATTCTTTGATCTTTGCGTTATAGTTTTCATTACAAAAGAGAATTTTTTTAGCCATTATTTCTTCAAATTTTCTTCTTTCCTGCTCTTCTCTCCAGTTTCATATATATTAGATTCTTGAAGCTATTTCACTGTTCTCTGACACCCTGTTCATTGTTTAAATTCTCTTTTTATTTCTCCTTTTATAACCCTTTTACTGAGATAATTTACATACCATAAAATTCACTCTTTAAAATATACAATTAAATAGCTTTTAGTACATTCACAAATTATGTAAACAAACATCAGCATTATTTCTAATTCCAGAACGTTTTCATCACACCAATAAGAAAACTCATACCCATTAGCAGTCACTCCCAGACCCCCACAGCCACTGGCAATCATTAGTCTACTTTCTATCTCTATTGATTTGCCTATTCTGGATATTTTATAAAAATAGAACTGTACAATATGTGGCCTTTGTGCCTGATTTCCTCACTTAGCATAATGTTTTCAAGGTATACTCTTGTAGCATGTATCAGTACTTCATTTCTTTTTATTGTTGAATAATCCAATGTCTGAATATGTAATTTTTATTTATCCTTTCATCAGTTGATAGACATTTGGATTGTTTCTACTTTTGACTATCATAAATAATGCTGCCATGAACATTTGTGTACAAGCTTTTGTGTGGACATATATTTTCATTTCTCTTGGGTAGAAATCTAAGAGTAGAATTTCTGGGTCATATGGTAACTCCATGTTTTTTTAACCTTTTGAGGAAGTGCCAAGCTATTTTCCAAAGCAGCTGGACTATTTTACATTTCCACCTGCTGCCTTTTGAGGAAGTGCCAAGCTATTTTCCAAAGCAGCTGGACTATTTTACATTTCCACCAGCAGGGTAGGATGGTTCCAATTTCTCCACATCCTCACTAACACTTGTTATTATCTGTCTTTTTCTTATTATAGCCAACCTATTTGGTGTGAAGTAATATCTAATTGTGGCTATGATTTATGCGATCTTAGTTGTTAATGATCTTTAGCATGTTTCTATGTGCTTATTTCCTGTTTGCATATCTTCTTGGAAGAAAAGTCTATTCCAATCCTTTGTCCAGTTTTTAAAAATTTGGTTTTCTTTTTAATAAGTAATAGTTCTTTATAAATTTTGGACGCCAGTCTCTATCAGATATATGACCTGCAAACCTGTTCCGTGGTTTCTATTTTTACTTTCTTGGTAGTATCCTTTGGAGTATGAAAGTTTTTACTTTTAATGAGATTATTTAGAGTCAATGAACATATTAATATGCATCCAATCTCATTCTAGATTAAAGATAAAGAGAAATAAGATTTTTGTAACTTAGAAGATTGGCAAAGATGAAAATAAGAAAAATTAAATTTATCATTAGCAAAGATTTGAGCACTCTCATAAACTCCTGGTGGGGTTTTAAATTGAACAAGTTTTCCAGAGACTATTTGGCAATGTATCTCAAAATCCCTAAAAACCAAAAACAAAACAAAACAAAAAATCTCTGTGTCCTTTGACCCAAGAATTCCACTTTTAGAAATGTATCCCAAAGAAAAAGTTGAACAACTTTGCAAAAATTGATTTTATTACTGGAATGTTTATATAACAGGATATTAGGTGAGTAAAGTCTAACAATAGGAGATCGGTTAAATATATTCTGGTAAGACATATAATAAGATACTATGTAATTATTATAAATGATCATTAAATTTTTTTTTTATTTTTTAAAGACAAAGTCTTACTTTGTTTCCCAGGCTAGTCTCAATTCCTGGCCTCAAGTAATTCTCTCATTTTGCCTCTCAATAAATGATAATTTTCTTCAAGTTTCACCACCTATTATGTCCACAGGGTCCAGATGTAACATAAATGAATGAAAAGACTCTTTAGAAAATTGGACAGCATATGCCCCTTTTGGAGAGGGCAGTTTCAATTAATTGATGCCAAGCAAGAAAGTATATGTGTGGTGGTTGTGAGGTGGGGAGTGGGAGGTGTCCTTTGTTGTTAGATTATCCAATATTTTAAAACATGCAGGACATTGAATTGTACGTAACATTTTCTGAATTTCAAAAGCTGTCTATTGCTTAAACATTTTTTTAAAAAATGATCAATGACCAAATAAAACACATCATTTTTGGACTAGATTCAGTTCAAAGGCTTGGAACTCTAATGTAAATACACATTTATTGACATAGAAAGATATCCATAACATATTGTTAAAATTTTAAACACCCTGCTACAAACAGTTTATATAATATCTCAATTTTGTTAAAATAAAAGCATATTTACATGTATGTATAAACTCTAAACAGTGTCTAAACGGATATAAATCAAAATGTTAATAGTGGGTAATTTTGCTTTTCTGTTGTATATAGTTCTCTATTTTTGTATTTTTATATTGACCATTGATATTTTATATTCAAAGAATAAATGATACAGCTCTTTGTATCTGTAGTTATAAAGGTAAGAGTTAATAGTCTGGTTTAAAATGTTGAGAATAAATTTAAAATCAAAATCAGTAAGTATATAATCTTGCACATGAAATCAGACAGACCCGAATTCAAAATCAGTTATTCCATTTATACCTCAGTGGCCTTGGGCTTTCTCACCTGTAAAATGCCAATGATAATACCTGTCATCACCACCTCAGATCCCACTGGTGATGTAAAAATGAATAAATAAAAATAGAATTAATATCTAAAACACTACGTTCCTAGCATCACCAAATCTAAGTAGACAGAAGAGAGAAGGGGGCTTTTTCTACCACAGTTCAAGTCTAGAAAGGAGGCAGATGCTCCTCATAGAAGGTAACAATGTCATGGAGGCATAATACACACACAAAAACACTGTTTGTTTTTGCTATTCTATCTGGAGACAGCAACATCACAGGAGGCTAGGAGACTTTTCCCTTGCCACTGCTCCACTCCCAGAATCCAAAGCTCCTCCTTGCTCCACATCTCACTCCTCATCTAGCAAGGACACCCAGTGGAATGAAGCAGAGTATGGCTGACGACCCACTACCAGCAGTAGCATCAGATGAGGCAGAATCCATGCTATGTTTTCGAGAAGTGTTGGGTAGGTCCTAAGTGTGAGTAGAGCTCTAGGACAAATAAAATAAACTAGGGAAGCTACTTCCAAGGATTGGATTTGACTCTGGAGTAAATAAATGTATAAATATCGTTTGAGCATTTGCCATCCTTTATCTTCTCTTCCTGCCTAACTGTATATCCAGTAAAGACATGGATTTACCAAATGGAATTCAAGTAGATGAAGAGGTACACTAGTAAAATCAACCAATCAGCTGATGTGAGGTGGGTTTTGTTTCTGTCTTTAGAACCTCTTTTTCACCACAAAGGGCTTAACAACTGCATTCCACTATTCCTCCTACCAGCAAGTTAAATATAATAGAGGGTAAAGAAATTTTTTCAGGTCATTGTAGTATCATTGGAAACTTGCCTTCAAATGACTTCGGGTACCTCCTCCTCGAGTGCCCAGTTTTAAACCCAGGGAATAATTTCATCATATCTGGTCCATGGAAATAGCAAATTCTTTAAGATATTTTTGATGTAGTAACCCATTTTCATTAGCTTTGCTTTTTCAATTTGCAATGAAAGAAAACAATAAGTGTTTTTATCATATCTTTACTCTTTCAGTAATGTGCAACATGAACGTAATAGTGTTAAGAAGTCAGAAATAACTTAACACAGAAGCTATAGGAGATGTTTATATTTGCAAAATTTCAACAGTTATCTTCTCTAGGTTTCCCCAAATTAGCATATTTGTTAATCAAATTAATTAAGAAGCTTTTCAAAATAAAAGCAATGTTTTAAATAAATATATTCTTTCATAACCATAGAACATCTAGTTCTGTTCGAGGTAACAAACATTACACTCAAGTACTTTATGAAGACATTAGGGTAAAAATTATCTAGATGCAATTATAAATGTACCCTAATTTGTCATTTCTTTTTGCACATATGCTTTTCTGTGTGTGTTAGGGTTATATCATAGATGTTTGGTAAATGGTTAGTTTTTCAATTATCACAAAGATATTATCTGACCCACAGAATTTATATCAGCTCAATGTGATGACATGATATTCTTTGAGCAATATCTTTAAATTTAAATTTAGTACCCTATATTACAACCAAATAAAGCCAAGACCTCTAAGCTGCCATATCTGTTACAGAAAATGAGTGCTAGACTCTCCGTTTGGAAGAATGAGACCTTCCTACAAATCCTGAAATTATACAACAATATTATTGTCACATCAAAATCCTAATTGCAACAGAGCTTTCAGTGTGTTTCAGA
Organism: Rhinopithecus roxellana; assembly: GCF_007565055.1. Taxonomy (NCBI): domain Eukaryota; kingdom Metazoa; phylum Chordata; class Mammalia; order Primates; family Cercopithecidae; genus Rhinopithecus; species Rhinopithecus roxellana. The sequence goes on along the minus strand of NC_044562.1, from coordinate 84,970,899 downwards.
GTACCACACAGGTAGCTATAAATTCACTTATGATCAGCTTTTCTAGTGAAATCATATGCTTAGTAAATGACTACAGAAAACTTCCTAAAATTTGATTTTATTTAATAAATTTTTTTAAAGTTTTCTAACTGAAGAAATGACTTTGCTAATCTTTCCAGAAATTCTGATCATCTGTTTAATCTTTCATTCACTTTTATTTCTACCTGATTCTTAGGAATTTTTCTAATCTATATTTAATCTACCAAAACATCTATGCTTTGATAAATTTGGCTTCCTTCAGTAATAAGCTATGCTATGATCACTAAATTAAATGTCAAAGGCAGAGAAGTAAAATTAAACACAGCGACAGGTTACAGTAAGTGCTCTTCAGAATTTCAGATGAACACAATTGTCCCAAAATGATCAAGGAATAATTCACTAAATGAATAATGCAACACGGAATACATTGTAACAGAATTTCTCTCTCTCTCTCTCTGCCACACATACACACACACACACACACACACACACACACACACCCTCTTCCACAGGCATCCACACAGGGGTGCTGACACTTGTCTCAGAATTTAAAATACTGATACTAAAGGCTTTAATTTAGATAAATTAACTACACTAAACTACTGACATTGTGAAAATATCTATATCCAATACCCCATAGAGGACATCATTTTGTGAACTTCTAAAACATTTAAAGAAAGAAAACAAGAATGAGAAACCAGAGTCCTTGATAAGATGGGTGAACGTGTCAATAATGCCCAGTCACAGCTTCCCATTCTCCTCACTGCTTTCCTTCTCCTCTATGGCCTCCAGGCTGCGCTTGCTCTTGGCCTCAGCACTGCTGCTGGGGGCTTTACTCAGTCCACAGGACAAGCATGCCAGCTGGATCTGCTTCATGTTTTCTAAAGCTTCATTCTTGGCATTCTTCAACAGATCTCCTTGGCCCTACAAACAGAAAAAAATAGGCATGAAAGAAGACAGTTATGGGCCAGGAATGTGCTGAGTGACATCACTCTGTGTCCTTACTGCCCATTGCTGAATAAGGAAACAGACCCAGACCTGCAAGCTCACTTTTCCAGGGTTTAACGCAAGGTTCTTTTCTAACATTACTAAGTGACTTTGCTTGTTAAACCAAGTACCTCAACCTGAGCCTGACCAACTGGCTATGCGGTTGCTGGCAGTCTGTTGAGATTCTTGTTGTGAGGAACCCTCCACTTTATGTGCTGAGGACATCAACTCTTCCATCATCATATGGTGTGAGACTCTGCACACTGCTGCAATACCTACCCCACCCAGATCCAGCATTCCTAGTCTCGGGAGAAAACAAGGAAAGAAGCCCTTCCTTAAAGAAGTGAAAATAAAATCTCCCCCTCTGTGTACAAGAGCTTACAAAGCAAAGTGTCTTCTGTAAAGTCACATACCCTTATGCTTGGTGAGCTGGTTTTTAATATACTGGGTCATCCTTGCAATCTGCCTGTTGTTAAATTATTAGTTACCCACATTACTTCTGCCTTTCCCGTCATCCTGAAGACGATGTTCCCACCTGGTAGATGGAGAAGAAGAGTCTCCAGAAGCTCAACATGTTAATCAAAGCAGAAAGGAAATGAAGACTGCAGGAACACATTAGCTGTCATTTACATCAGTGCCCAACAGAGCTCTTTTCCTGCTATTTTTATTTCTTATTTTACTTCATTGTTACAATGGTAAAGTGCATATGCTGGTACTGGCCCAATGGCTGAAGAACTGAGTGTGGGGGAGCGGGGACAGGTGTCTACGGTGCATAGACAGAGGAGGAAGTGGCTTCTTCCCTCTCCTCTCCATTCTCACTGCAGTGTCTGTAAGTGTGACCTTGAAAGTAAAGGACAATATGGGAGGATGTGGGGTTATGACGATTGCTGGAGCATTATTCTACAAAGCAGAGGGTCAGAGAAAGGATAATTCACCTATTTTATGAAAGGCCATTCCATATTTTTAATTTGATAAATGTTTTTTCCTTAGGATGTATGAAGAAACTTGTATTTTACAAAAGCTTGGAATATTTTATTTCTCAAAACCTAAACGTGCACTTGCCAATTCTATCCTTTGTAAAAAAAAAAAAAAAAAATAGCTAAATCCTTCTAATAGCAGCTTTTAATTATATGGGATGATGAAATAGTTGAGCTTTGCCTGATGTTTGTGTTAAAGCAGACTTCTTCTCAAGTACATCAATTATGGTATGGGATTTTGAAAGAAGGGTTGGAGGTGGATAGTTCTGCCTTCTCATGAGGAGAAATGAAGCTGAGCCCGATAAGGTTAATTGACTGGCCCAAGGTCACAGCTGGTTAATAGCAGAGCTGGGACTAAAGTTCAGGCCTTTGGCCTCCTGGATCAGTGCTCTATTCCCCACACCATGTTCACAATCTAGTCTGAGACTAAAGACTAGAGATTAGAGCCTAAAGACTCTGTCAGTGAGAGATATATTTTCTAAAGAAAAAACATTCACTACACCAGCAGACTTTGGGAAGTCTGTTCTTAACAGGCTAGACATCATGAATGAGTCTGCCCAACAAACCTGCACATTCTGCACATGTATCCCAGAACATAAAGTTAAAAAAAATAAGTGAAGTCACATCCACTTTGAAAAGCGCAACTCTTCAGCAATAATAATAACAGACCAACATATGAAGCAATTGCTCAGTGTGGTCACTCTTTGTGCTTTATATATGTGCATTCAATCATTCATTACAACATCCTTATGAGATAGGTACTTCCATTATTCTCAATTTACTGATTAAAAAAACTGAGGCCCAGAGCACAATCACCCTTCCCAAAGTCATACAGTTGCTAAGTGGTAGAGCTGGAGCTTAAAGTCCAGCAGCTAGCTCCAGGGTCTGTGGTTTTAACCACTACCTGATAGGCATATTTTAACAGCAAAGCAGGCACTCTCTGCAACGCACCCTAAAGACTCCTATTCATTGTTACCCATGGAAGCAATGCAGATAAAAGATAAGTATTGCCCATGTGACACAGCCTGACACAACTTAGAGATAGCATCCGGAATCAGAAGACAGGGCAAAGCGAGAACACACTGGCAGGGACGAGGGTCAGAGCATCTTCCACCAATTTTTATCTGGGCCATTTTCTCTTCTGCAAAAATGATGAAAATGTCCTTCCACCTTCCTCACAGTTCTAAGATTAAAGACAATATATTGAAGAGCTCTTTATGATTTAAATGATCATAAGTATAGGAATCACAATGCTATAAGGTGATTTGGAAAGTGGTTAACATTATCTGCTACTATATATAATAAGTATCTTGGTACTATCTATATTTTATTAAGAATTTGACTAATATTTAAAATGCATCTACTGGAGTCTGTTTTACAGAGATATGTATAATGTATATGTACTACTACTTTTACAAATGGAAAGATTCCTTTAAAAATAATCTATTAGTAATGAGATTATATCCTCCTTCATTTTCAGAGTATTACTTTTAAGTGTTTCCTTTTCATTTAGTTTTGAAAGTTTCATCAAGCATTTTAAAAGCATAGCAGTAGAAAAACTGGCAACTTTCCTAATTGCAAGAGAACAGTGAAACATGCAAAAACATCATTTTATCCTCCTAATGCATAAAGTTCTCACATCCCCTTTTCCCACAACATTGCATGAAACATATTTTAATAATCCAGAATGTCATCTCATTGGTTCTATGAGGTGGCATCCAAATGCCAGACTGTGCCATTTCTGGCAAATAGAAGTCAGTCTCTGTAGAAAACAATGGCCAATGGGAGAAAACAGTTTGTACCAGTGCATAACTAACACAACTACATCATCTCCTGATAACCCTGCAGACAACACATACTGGCTGTACCATACAGGCAGAAAAAAGTCATTAAACTATTAACTAATAAAAGAAGCAAAAATGAAAGGCTGTGTTGTGAAGAGTGTACATTGAAACATTGATATAAACTTTTGTTTTGTCTTTTTTTGTGAAGGAGAAATAGCAATCATCTTTCTGCTCTGTGGTTCAAGGAATCACAACATGCATCTCTTCTTTGGGTCTTCCTAATCAAGGCGCCAGAACCAGAAAAGACACATTCTGGTGAAAATCGTAGAGAGGGCGAATTTGATTGTTAACAACCACCACCCTGGCATTTTCCTTTGGCATGCTGACTTTTTTCCCATTTTATATGCAGCAACTTTCCCTAATCATCTAGCAATCTCTCTCTACTCTATCACAAACACCCCCAAACTTCTCTTAACCAGCCAGCTTATACCAGATCTCCCTCTAAACATCTTTGTCCTGTATATCATTTCCTCCAAAATGTATTAGGTACAGCAGGTATCCCCAGCTCTGGGGCCATGGACTGATACCAGTCCCTGTGACCTGTGAGGAACCAGGCTGCACAGCAGGAGGTGAGCGGTGGGTGAGTGAGCATTACTGCCTGAGCTCCACCCCCTGTCACATCAGCGGAGACATTAGATTCTCATATGAGTGTGAACCCTACTGTGAACTGCACCTGCAAGGGATCTAGGTTGTGTGTTCCTTATGAGAATCTAATCCCTGGTGATCCGAGGTTGATCCAGTTTCATCCCCAAACCATCCCCCGACACCCCCCATGGTATTCAGGTCAGCCAAGCCATGTAAAGGTATTTGTCTGTAGTATATATTTAAAAAGTAATCTAACAAGTCATTCTTAAGAAAGTGTTTTAACCTTATTCTCCCTAAACAGAGGTCTTAGGGGAAGAAGAGGAACCCTGGGAGAATTCATTTTCTTTGGTGATATAGACATGGAAACACTTATTGTATACTAAAATAAGTTTAGGGTTGTTATGACATGAAATGCAGAATTAATGTATAAGTTGATCACTGAACACTCAACTTGAAAAAAAATGTCAAGCTGCTGCCGGCATTTTTATATTAGCAATCTCATGAGGATTTGAAGTATCCTCTGCTACTGTGGATCCTTCAGGAAAAAAAAATGAGAAGGATGCTTTAACTCAAAAGAAAGTAAGGGTAATAGAGAGCCGCTCAGGTAGACTGATGCTGATGGGACACCAAGACTAACAGAAGTCCCGAGAGCAATGTCCACCATTTAGCCTCCACAGTGATTTGGCTTCTGAATGTAAGGCTCCACTGGCAGGTCCAACACATTTAGAAAGTGACATGGACTCATGCAAAGCCACAGAGATCATTATAGAAATTCTGAATTTAAAATGAGTGATGATTAGTGAATATTTAAAAAACAAACACTAAGCATTCCTTATTAAATCTTTCCAGCTGCATTAACTTATAATTAAAATACATTATCTAGAAATCAGGAAATAACTGATGGAATTTAGATTGCAAATTGGTCTGCCATGCACTGCTTGGTGATATATCTCCACAATTTTGATTACTACTACTAAATTTACTACTGACAAGAAATATTGTCACAACACTAAACAGCAGCTAACATTTACTGAACATTTAATATACTAAACATAAACCAATTCGCACACATCTCATTATATCCTAACCTTAAAATAGGGTAGAATTCTACCTGTAAATGATCTTTTAGTTATATATCTTATAACCCATCAAAAGATGTTTAGGATTTCTGTGACTTCCATTTTTACCAAGAAATGCAGTCCTCCCCCCACCACCTCTGAAAATGGTTTTGGCTACAAATCTGGCAGAATTATTCACAAAAGACATCCGTGGCTCCTTCACACCCATTTTTCCCATGAACCGCACTGTCCCTTGTGATATTAGTACACAAAAGAGTAGGAGAACATCATAACTAGTGTTCTCATTACGTGTAAAGGAAATGAGTGGGTTGTTTCAGAGCACAACACAAATATTTAAAGCAGCTAATTGGGACTCTGGGAATAGTAAAACCCTCACTTATACAAAACTACACACATAAACAAATGCAGCCCTGTCCACAGGTCAACTCGTGTGGGTATTTCTGAGCCCACACTCATCAGCAGACTGAGTTTTCTGATACTCTTTTATCCATGGGAGAATCCATACCCACAGTGGAATCACCCTTGGACAGTGCTGCAGTAGAAACCAGTCACGAACATCATAGTGGGATGAGTAGTTCTTTATTTGGTCCACTGGTGGACCACACTGGTGGACCATACTGTGGAGGGCTATGCACAACTGCCATCTTACTAACTCAAAAAACATCCTTTGGGACTCTATCATTTAAGAAGTTTAATCCTTTGCTCTGAAGAGGTAAAAACAACTGCTACAATGTCCTCCATTTGAGAAATTAAAACAACAGATCAAAAATGTTTTGATGTCATGTCAGACTTTTTTTTTTTTTTTTGATGTTACACTCTTGGTATGTTACACTGTTTGGAATACTGGGTGAAGTTATTAAAGATGGCCTGGAATTCTTGCTCTTTAGAATGAAAGCCTATCTGTGTAGGAAATATATACAAGATGTTAACAAGAGTTAAAAGGCACAAAGGTGTAGCTATTAGGAAATTGCATATAAAATACCTTAATTTTGCACAAAAATAGAAGAGTCCATTGCACTAAGTCATCAATGTTCAGATTTATTGTCTTGCAACACCTCAGCAATCAAATATTTCAACTGCATTCTACTTGCTATTTAAAAAGTTAAATTTTTACTCCATGAATACTCAAGAAATATGGATGGATAGTCGTAGAGTAGTTCTGTTTTAACAGTCTTGGCTGAATGAAGCTTTATCTGTTATTCTTCTGAAACTCTAAACCCAAAACAAATGAAACTCTGCTTTTCAAATCTTTATTATATAATGCAATAAAAATAATCTGTACAGGAATGTGAAGAGAATTACACTGGACATGCTCACCTGAGACATTGGATTTTGTAACTGTATATAAAGTTCATTTTTTAATTAGTTATGTAAAAGATGTATTTTAGGATTGGTCATGAACTCTGATTAATTTGAATACCTCTGAAAACTATGGAAACCGAATATAAATACATCTTTTTAGTTCCTGAGAATCTAATTCTCAAGAAAAAATAATTTATAAAGTATAGAAGACACTTTAAAGAAAAGTTAAGAATAATTTAATGCCAAAGAGTCCACAGAAAATTGTAAAATGTAGCAGATGACATGTTTAATAAGCCATATGAAAGGCTCGAAAATTTTTGAAATCATACCCTGTTAAAATTCGACATAATGAAAATTAAATTTGAAAGTTAAATTTGAAAGATCTTCTTTTCCCACATTTCTTTCTCAAATAACACCTGCATTGTTACAATAGCTTTCTTACCAAGCTTTCTTTGTTACAATAGCTTTATTTATCAAGAAATGTAGACTAACTTGAATGTTGAAGAAATGAAGGACCCCGGTTACTTCAAAATAGCAATGACTGCATTTTAAGCAGAAAACCCTTGTATTAGCCATGTTTCTAAAAATAGTTTTAATATAAGGAGGCAATTTTTATGTCCTTGTATATATAGAATTCTACATATAAGTGAAGCCTTTCAACATTATTTAAACACTACTCACTAATAATGATATAATTAAAAAACTATTAATAATCCAGGGGCAACAATGCTGACAATAGGTCCTGTTACTGGTGGAAGACATCTGTATCACTCAATAAAACCCACTGCATTGAGATTCCATCTCTATTAAAAGTACAAAAATTAGCTGGGTGTGTTGGCGGGCACCTGTAATCCCAGCTACTCAGGAGGCTGAGGCAGGAGAATTGCTTGAACCAGGGAGGCGGAGGTTGCATTGAGCCAAGATCACGCCACTGCCTTCCAGCCTGGGTGACAGAACATGACTCCATCTCGGAAAAAAAAAAAAGTATGAAATTTAATGTTTCAAATTCCCATTTATTGTCCCTGTTATACCTTGTTCAAAGCTATGTATATGTGAACTGAAATACACCCATCTCTTCCCTGTATTTTGGGAACAATGGTGGTCTCTCTTAGCTATTAATGAGGACTTGCACCTTAGTTTTCACTTCATTCACTTATCCAGCAAACAAATATTTGTTAAACACTTACTGTATACCAGACTTTGGCCTGTGGTTCTCAACCTATCAAAACTAACCCTTTGAAACAAATATTTTGTGAGGTTTCCTTTATTACCCTAAACTTAAATTCATAGATAATATAACCTATTTATTTCTTATTAAAATAAAGTAGATATGATACCCTAGCTATAATATAAAGGAGAAAAAGGGAATGGTCATTTAAAATAAAATAACATGTATTACCATATGTGAATGGTCAGGCAGGCACACCAGAAACCTGAAGTAGGCAGATGCCTCTACTTAATATGAATGCAATTAAATATGAAAGAGAAATAAGATCAGATGCCATTCCACACAAAAAATACATATTTATAGAAAAATGATAATGCAAATGTACAGATAGACACTAGTATGAAAACAAATAATGGCAATAGAATAGATGTATTTGCATAGAATAAAAGTAGGAAAGAAACAACCTCAAGTAAGGTAGGCATAACATGCCAAGACAAATACAAACTTCCACTGTGGAAAGAAAAAGCTGATAATCCCATGAATGAGGAAGTAAATAATGTCCATACACCACATCAAAACTACCGAACCTGTTTTTTTTTTTTTTGAGACTGAGTTTTGCTGTTGTTGCCCAGGCTGGAGTGCAGTGGTACAATCTTGGCTCACAGCAACCTCCGCCTCCCAGGTTCAAGCAATTCTCCTGCCTCAGCCTCCCGAGTAGCTGGGATTACAGGCATGGGCCACCACACCCAGCTAATTTTGTATTTTTAGTAGAGAAGGAGTTTCTCCATATTGGTCAGGCTGGTCTCAAACTCCCGACCTCAGGTGATCCACCCGCCTTGTCCTCCCAAAGTGCTGGGATTACAGGCGTGAGCCACCATACCCAGCAAAACTGACAAATCTTTAAAAGTACTTCAAAGGCCATTTTTCTTGTGATTGAAAATATCAGCTGATACTTTGTGGGACCCAGGCGGATGCCTACCATGGATTATCAATAATAAAAAGTAAAGCATCAAGTTATCTCTTCCCACTTTGTTCCAATATTACTGTGTAGCAATTATACCATCAAGTGGACAAAGTACCCAAGGTGAGTAAATTATTCAATAGTTTGGAAACAATGTCTTTATTTCATTTAGACTTACCTCTCAATAACTACCTTTTACACAAGTACTGGTCTTCAAACAACTTCTTGTAAAAAATAATAATAATTAATTAATTAATATCATACACTAAAGTATTCTGATTTGTATTTTAGCGGGTGATATGGTTTGGTTCTGTGTCCCCACCCAAATCTCATGTTGAATTGTAAACCCTAGTGTTCCGGGAAGGGATTTGGTGGGAGGTGAATGGATCATGGGGGCAGATTTTCCCCTTGTTGTTCTTGTGATAGTGAGTTCTCAGGAGAGCTGGTTGTTTGCAAGTGTGTAGCACTTCCCCTTAGCTGTTGCTCTTTCCTGCCACCATGTGAAGTGTGCTTGCTTCCCTTTTGCCTTATGCCATGACTGTAAGTTCACTGAGGCCTCCCCAGGCATGCCTCCTGTACAGCGTGGAGGACTGAGCCAATAAAACCTCTTTTCTTTATAAATTACCCAGTCTCAGGTAGTTCTTTATAGCAGTATGACAACAGACTAATATAGAGGGTTTACTCAGGCAGGAATTATTGGAAATCTTGCAGGACACAGGGCAATTTTTCATTATGTTGTACTGTCCTGCCCAGAGCATGACATCAAATATTCCTGTCTGTTTCCACTAAATGGCAGAAGAATCCTCCCAATCACCTCCACAATTTTCCAGAACACACCCTAGGGGGCAGTACTGGTGATTCACTGAGAATCACCAGGCTGGACTCTGGGGAGTACAAAAGTGAGCACAGACATCATCTCTGCCCCTACAGAACCCAAGTTTAGTGTGGGATACAGGTATATATAAAATAACCACAAAAATAAAGTTATATCTAACCTTAAATTATGCTAAGTACTTGAGGGAAAAGAATGTATTGCTGTGAGGACTAGGAGATTAGACAAGCCTTCCCACAGAAAGTAACAAGAGAGCTATGATTTGCAAGATGAGCAGACATCTTCATTTATTTCTTGGCATCTTATGATCAGTGAAACGCAGTACAAGGATTTTTTTGATGCTTGCCTGGAGGAGAGGCAAGAATCCTCCTCCAGTCTTACAGATACAGATATATATGGTATGGGAGAGTGTTCTGGAAGGTTACCGCCTTTATGGCACAGCACCAAATTGCCTAATACATTCCATTTTTCCTTACGTTTTCTCTATTTAGGATTTATTTTGTTTCCTTGACATTTATACTGAAAGAAACACTGAAAGTGGAAAACAATGAAGTGTCATTTAGTGACAGTATCATTGAGTTCTGTTAAATAACAGTTCTTAGTAACTATTTCAAATTTCTGAGCTATTCAAAGGACTGCTTTTTTAACTTTACAGGTGAATAAATGGACCCAAGAAACAAACAAACAAACAAAAAAAAAAACATTGCCCAGGTTCACACAAGAAATAAGTGTGAAGCAAATAACTAATAATGCTGGCTTCCCAGGCCAAGAGTTGTTTTTCTTAATCACTATATTGTTTATTTGTTTTTTTTTGTGTTTTTTGTTTAAGTACATTACATGATATGGTGAACATGTCATCAGATAGATCTTAGAAATGCAGAAAAGAAAAATTAGCTTAAGACTCCTTTGGTTTACAAAAGAATTTCTTGATAGAACTTCACGAATGTCCCAGACATAAATACTATCCTTGCACTGATGTTTTGATTTCTAGCTTTTGTCTTCAGTGTGGGTACAGGGTTTGGAGGCATTTAGTAATTTTAATCTGAGTCAGATTTTCAGAAAACTGAAATACAAAAGCAATGATAGAGGATTCACAAGTGGGAGAAATGCTGGAAAAAATGACTGGTTTTCACTTCAAAGGTATCATCATAAGCCCTGACGGATCAGAGCCAAAAAGAACATTATTAAAGAATCATACTCATGACAGGCATCTGCTGAACATTTTGAAAGATGCTACTAATGTGAGGCCTCATCAATCCATTCTCAGGGCCCCTGTACCGGTTTCTCCTTGCAGCACCCATGAGCCCCCACAAGCTGGCTGCCCAAGATGGCAGAACACACAAGCTGAGGAGTGGAACCCCAGGAGTGATGAAGAAATAAATCTGATTCTAAGGATTCCTCATTTCTCTCGCAGAATAACAATCTAGACTAGAGACTTTGAGTCGTAACCGTATCGCCATTCTTATAAGTGAATTTACAGCATGAGCTCCACTCTTACTGTACCTGGGCTCAAATCCTGGCTCCAGACTTACTAGCTTTTTGACCTTGGGCAAGATTACTGGGTGCCTCAGTTTCCTCATCCATAAACTGGCTATAATAATTGTACTCACCTCATAGATATTTTGTGAGATTAAGAGAGATAATATATCTAAATTCTTTAGAACAATGCTTGCCATATGTGGAAAACTCTAATGACGGTTAGCAATTAATATTCTATTATATAAACAGAAATAACAATGTTGTAGATAAGTCCACTGTCCTTTGCATCGTAAAAATGTGAGGAAACAAAAATACTTTGAAACTTAAAAAGACAAGTTGACAAAGTGGAGAGAATAAAATGCGACGGAATAAAAGCCAGGATTGCATTACTCATTAGTCCAATAAATGACAATTGCATTAATGTGGCAACTTTCCTTGGGGAAATCCAAAAGGCATCATCCTCCCCTCTCAAAAGCTTATTTTCTTATTCATAATTTAGAGACTACAACATTGTTCAGTGTCAAACACCAGAGTGTTGCTCCTATTGGAACAAAAAATGTAAAACAGCTGTTTCATTTAAGCCAGCGGAGAAAGTAAAAATGAACTGAAATCATTTGTCACCAAAAGAAATTAATGCCAAACATTATCTTTTGTGACAGACCTGTTTTATTTCTGAAGATCCCATAAGATAGGTTCCTACGGGGGTGCTCTGTTTAAGAAGCCATCTGTCTGCTTTGGGCAAATGACTGCAAGCCTAATCCACTTACAGAAAATGTCAACAAAATTGCTTCAACACCAGTGAGCTGAATAATAGAAAACCCCAAGCTAAACTTTAAAAATATGATTCAACTGCAGGAAGCCTTATGAATTTAGGTTTGTGTGATGATACTGGTATTCTAAGAATTTTCTTGCAGTCATTTTGATAAAAGAACCATTCGATAAAATAATAGCAGTCACTGCTTGCTGATTCCCCTGCTCTCTGCTCTTTCCTTCCCATCATTGTGACCATCTCCCTCTATGTCAACAGAACTAACAGGATAGGACAGAAGATTAATGTCAATCTTTAGCAAGGTGATGAAGGTAATTAATTGCATTTCAAATGAGATTTAGTAATAGATCGTCATTAGCACAATAAACAAACACTGTTTAAAAGTTCTAATATCTCACATTAACTTTCCATGGATAATAAATGACCCTGAGATCTGAATTCATACTACTGTCATGAGTGTCATAAGCTGAATACAGAAGGAGCTTCTATAGAACTCTCTACCTGACCAATTTATGCTATTCCCATTTCAAAAAAGATCATTTATAACAGCTGGAAAGACAGAGGATGGCCCAAACCCCACAGAAAAGGCTATCAAGATAGTTACAAATATTAGTAGAATATTTTTAAATACATTCTGGTATTTGGTTAGTAAGGCTTCACTCTAAAAAGTTACTGTTAAATTGTTGCTCAAATTATTGGTTACTTGATCCGTCCAAAAAGTAATTCTGCAAACATGCCAGAACAAAAGTGCAGACACAATAACAACAGTATACCATAGAGTGAACTGATCACAAAAATGGCTTCAACTGCTTCATCACCTCCACAGTGCTGGATTTTAGCAAGTAAATGGTTTTTCATGGCATCTGTCCCTTGTTACACAACTCCAGGGGCACAAGTCACCCTGCCTTCTACGTGCATGGCATTCCTTATAGCCCAATGACAGTTGTATTACATCTGGTCTAGATATGTCCTTTTACCAAGGACATTTATTCTTTATTCTCTGCAAAATCATAATGCTTTTTAAGAGGCTGAAATTGTCCTCTTTGAGAGTGAATCATGGCATGCGTATGGCTGGCCCATCCAGTAGCCTTGTAGCCACCCTTCTATGCTGACATGACTTCCAGGTTCAGTGTTAGCTGAAGTGGCCAGTTATTAGCAAGATATTTCTAAAGGGGCAATTTCTTCCACCCTCAACCCAATGAGTCAGGTTTTAATGAATGAGGCTAAGGCAGCTATCAAATAAAACATGCTAGTTCTTAGTTAAATCAAGGATGTGGCCAACTCGGCTTCCTCCACAATGACTGGTTTGTAGATTTGGTCATTAATGAGATATTCACTCTCAGTGCCCCAGATTCAGCAAAGAATTCATTTAAACACCAGATTAATGTTACTGCAAGGAAAGTCAAGACCTATTTTCTCTAATCTGAGACTGGCTCCAATTTCAGATCTCCGACTCAGGCCATCTACACCACCAGACTACTAGTTATGCTTTTTTCTCTAACTTTTTATATTACTCAAGGATTTTCCAACCCTACACAAAAATTGAATGAGTAGCATCCATATTTCCCAGTTTTTCAGATTGTGTCATGTTGGCTTGATCAACTTATCTATCCCCATCTGTCTAACAATGTATACCTCACCCTAAATACCTCAGTGTGCAGATCATGAAAATGAGGACATTCTACGTAACTACAATACTCTTATTAACCCCAAAGAAATTAACATTCATTCAGTAATTGCATCTGATATACAGTACATACTAAATTTGCCCAGTTGTCCCAAAACATCTTATTACTTTTTTTAAAAATCCAGAATCCAATCACACATTACTAGCACCTTTGAAAATAGCAACTCAGTTACGTGAAGTTAGAGTAAAAGCTTGAGTGAGGGAGAGTGTATTGGCAAACGGAACAGCAAATTCACAGCAGTAAATACCACTCACTCAGAAGACAAACATTTCCACAGCTTCACTCCTGTCGACTTTATGGAATATGCACCATTAAATCATCACATACACTTGTCAAAACATTTCTTCTAAATGTCAAATACCATCACTCTTACATCCTTATTTTTAAATCAACTTTATAAGTATATATGCCTGGAAAAAATTCACCATACATTCACCAAACCCATTCAACTTTGTGAGTGTCATGATAAGGCCTCCCTAATCCTTCCTATCCAGATTTCTTCTCAGAATATCTTACTGTGAAAATCAAACTATCAGCATCTAGTGGGAGAGGACATTCATATTCAATTCCTTAATATGTCAGTAGTTGAGATTTCTTAGAACTTTGAATTGTGGACCCCCCAAAAAAACACATTTTTAAAGAAACTTTAAATTATCACCATGTAGGGAAACCAGAGGTTTATTTGACAGCCTTATGCAACGCTGTCCATGTCCACAGACCTCTGCTAAAGAAAATAGCCCCAGGCTGACCCTGAGTTGGAGTGGCCCTGCTCTGCAATGTTGGAACCAACCTCCCCATCCAAAACTGGTTGGACCAAGGATTCACACATGGGCCAAGTGCAGCCTATCAGTAGCTGACCAGTGACCTATGAGATGTCCTGATGTCAGGCAGTAATGACAGTAATTAGATAAAGCAATTGGATTAACTCTTTCTGAGACTGAAACTGAAAAATTCTAAGTCTTAGCTGTGAACATAATGAAGCGCTAGAAAATACAGAGAGGAAAGAGAGCAGCAGAGCTGAGCCCCTATAAGGACACAGCACTAAAGTGAAAATTTACAATTCTTGCTCTGAAGGCAAGGAAAGGGGAAATGCAAAAGGAAAAGATAACACAGTCCTCTAAAGCCTGCTTCAAATGTGAAGGATCTTCTAGCCTGAGATTCCATGAGCTGTCCATTCTGTGGCTCCTCTTCTTCCTAGGAGATGTGTTCCCTGCATTGTCACATGCAGTCTCACTTCAAGAAGCCCGAATGAGTCCTGTTTTACTTTAAATGAGAAATGACAGGCCTGCTACAATTTTAACCACACCATTTGATTGCTTGAAAACCAAGGCAAAATAGAGTTTAAACCATGTCCCGGCTAAGGCTTTCAAGCTTCTTGTAGAGAAAACCAGCATCAGTCAAAAGGATAGAAAGAATTGGGGTTATGGCTGACGTCTGCAGTGGGAAGAATGATTAATAAGTTATGAATTGACTTTGTGACTTTGGAAATGTCCCTAACTCCTGTGGGCAGCAGTTTCCTTTTCTCCAAAACATGGGGATTTGATGAGACGTTCTTTGATTTGACCTCATATGCTAAAAGTCTATTGTTTATTAACTAGGGATCAGGTTAAAATTGCTATGTTAAAATTCATCACCTAATTGCTTAAAATAATACAGACTGTCTAGTGAAAGATAAAAAAGCAATTAAAGTGCTATGATAGTGGAATAGCAGGGTTCTGTGGGAATCCATGCAGGGATACCTAACTCTGTTGAAGATAGGAGGCAGGAGAAGGGGAGGTGTCCGTGAAGGCATCCTGAAGACTCCGTACCTGAGCAAACACCTGAAGCACAGGTAACAGTGCCCCATGCAGTGTGAAAACAACAGTATGGGGGCTCCCAGGGAGCAGGGATACAAGCAGGGTTACACACTTTCAAGGAAGAAGGGACAGTCCATGTGACCACGCAGCACGAAAGCATCCCTGGTGCCACTGAGGAAATGGAGAAAGTTCCATGTGGCTGGAATAGTGCATGGAAGAGGAAGGCAATGAGAGACGAAGCTGCAGAGGAAGGAGGGGAGCTGAGAAGCCAGGCCACAAAGAGCTTCAGAAGAGAAGTTAAGAGGAGCTGTGGGAAGCCGTGGAAGGGCTTAAAGAAGGAAGAATGGTCATGACCAGCTTTACATTCAAAAAGATCACTCCAGCTGCTGGGCTATGGGGTGGGACAAGGAAAGAGGAGAAATGACTTTTCACTAACTCAGGTGATAAATGAACATAATCTAAGGTGACAGCTATGGGAATGGAGGTTTCCTAGGGAGGTATTTAGGAGGTTGACCCAACAGTGCTTCCTAACCAATTAGAGGTGGAGGGTTAGGGAAAGGATCAAGGATAACCCCCAGGATTTAGGCTTGGATAACTCTGAGTTGTCATTTATTCATTCAAGTAGGAATTCCAGAGGTGTCACTGAGGGTAAGCAGGACATACGGATAAAGAAGCACAGTTTGAGAAATCCCGACATTGCTGTGGCTGAGTGACCTCCCAGGTACAATGCCTGGGAGGTAATTTGGTATATAAATTTTGTGGGAGGATGAGCAGGGAACATCTAGAGATAAAGAGTGACACCTGGGCCAAAAATACACACTTGAGATTTGACAGCATGATGAAGATAATCAAAACCCTTTGCATGAACAGCGTCCCCCAGGGACACAAGGTGAAGTGAGAAGATAGTCTAAGCTAGAACCCTAAGAAATACCAGCATTTAACAGAATAGTGGAGGAAGGGGAATCTGCAAAGGATTCTGGGAAGAAAGAGCCAGAGATGTAGGAAGAAGAGAAAAGGGGATGGTGTCCCAGAAATCAAGGGAAGCAGTGTTGGAAGAAGTGGGGAGTCAGCCTGGGAAACATCACAACATTCTATCTCTACAAAAAAATAAAATTAGCAGGGTGTGGTGGCATGTGCGTGTAGTCCCAGTCACTTGGGAGACTGAAGCAGGAGGATTGCTTGAGACCAGGAGGTCGAGGCTGCCGTGAGCCATGATCATGCCACCACATTCCAGTCTGGGTGACAGAGAAGACCCTGTCTTAAAAAAAAAAAAAAAAAAAAAGTAGGGAGTGATTAGCCATGTAGAATGTTCCCAACTAGTCAAAAAAGATAAAAACTGAAAAAGTGTCCATGAGATTTTGTGACAAGGAGGTTATTGGTGACCTTGGCGAGAATGATTTAATGGAGTGTGAGGGGAAGAAGAAAGATTAAAGTTGGCTAAGAAGTGAGTGGGAGGTAAGGAAGTGGATTCAGCAAGTATAAACAACCCTGATAAGAAGTTTGACTATGTAGGCCAGGGGAAAGAAAGAGGAAGGAGATGAGCAGGAGGAGGGTTGAAAGTCCTTTAGCAAAGCCCTTTTATATACATATTGTTGATGAAAAAAGCCAGTCAAACTCTGTAAAATATTTGAAGAGAGTTATTCTGAGCCAAATGTGAAGACCATGACCTGTGACACAGTCTCAGGAGGTCCTGAGAACATGTGGCTAAGGAGGTTGGGTTACAGCTTGATATTTTACATTTTAGGGAGACATAAGACATCAATCAGTACATGTAAGGCATCCACTGGTTTGGTAGGGAAAGGCAGGACAGCTCAAAGCCGGAGACTTACAGGTCATAGGTGGATTCAAAGATTTTCTGATTGGCAATTGGTTGGAATTAAGTTATTATCTAAAAATCTGGAATCAATAGAAAAGAGTGTCTGGGCAAAGATAAGGGGTGTTGAAGACCAACGTTCTTATTATGTACATGAAGTCTTACAGGTGGCCATCCTTAGAGGCAATAGATGGCAAATGCTTCCTATTCATACCTTTAATAGGTACCAGACTCTCAGCTAAACCCTTCAGGATCAGAAAAAGACCTGGAAAGGGAAGGGGCTTCTCTAAAGAATGTAAATTTTCCCCACAAGACAGCTTTGCAGGGCCATTGTAAAATATGTCAAAGAAATATATTTTGGGGTAAAATACTTGATTTCTTTCAGGGCCTGCTATCTGTCATGTGATGCTATACTGGAGTCAGGTTGGAATTTGGTATCTTATTGCTACAGTCTACTTTGTCTTAAGATCTCTGTTTTAATTTTTTTTTTTTTTTTTTTTTTTTTTTTTGAGACGGAGTCTCGCTCTGTCGCCCAGGCTGGAGTGCAGTGGCCGGATCTCAGCTCACTGCAAGCTCCGCCTCCCAGGTTTACGCCATTCTCCTGCCTCAGCCTCCCGAGTAGCTGGGACTACAGGTGCCCGCCACCACGCCCGGCTAGTTTTTTGTGTGTTTTTTTTAGTAGAGACGGGGTTTCACTGTGTTAGCCAGGATGGTCTCGATCTCCTGACCTCGTGATCCGCCCGTCTCGGCCTCCCAAAGTGCTGGGATTACAGGCTTGAGCCACCGCGCCCGGCCCTCTGTTTTAATTTTAAGGCTGATCAGTTCAGCCTGAATTCCCAAGGGAGGAGAGTATAATGCAGCATGTCCAATCCCCTTTTACCATTGAAACTGCCTTTGCAAAATTATGACTGAGACAGTGAAAGAGATCCAACCTAAATGACTCCATCTTGCCTCTAACCTCCAAGCTGTTCATTCCTGGGCATAAGCTTAACTAACTTTAGGAAGAACTTAGTTTATAGTTTATGGTTTAAAACAAGGAAAATAAATCCCCTTCTTGACTACTAACATTAGCTACAAGATTAGAAATTATGGTTTAGGAGTCACATAGCTGGAGGCTACAAGATTCTGACCCTCCCTAAACTGCTCCTGAGATCAGTACTTGAGATGTTTTGCAGACCCTGAACTTGATGGATCAACTGGCATTACCAGATCAAGAAACTGGCCCATCTGATCCTACGATGCCCACCCAGGAACTGACTAAGCACAAGAAGACAGTAACGCCCCATGATTTACCCTCCATTATTTCATCTCCGACCCAGCCAGTCAGCACTCCCTGACTCACTGCCCCTCCCCTCCCACAAATTGTCTTTCAAAACTCCGATCCTGGGGAGACAGATTGGAGTAATAATAAAACTCCAGACTCCTGCACAGCTGGTTCTGTGCAAATTATTCTTTCTCTATTGCAATTCCCCTGTCTTGATAAATCAACTCTTTCTAGGTAGCGTGAAAGGTGAACCCATTGGGTGGTTACACCATCAGGTTCCCATCATGGTCTGAACTAGCTTTTTGGATTTTTTTGGAATCCCCTTGTCCCCAGAGGAGAGGTCCATTCAGTCGGTTAAGGGGCTTAGAATTTTATTTTTGGTTTATAATATAAATGCAGTTAGGCTGAACTATGAGTAAAAGGAAAAATTCAAAATATGAAATGGAATGACTAAAAGCCTCTACTTCTAGGATTGATCATTGTGTTCAAATTTGTGTTTCATAGCATCCTAATTTTTTTCTCCTTATTTTAGAGCCCCTTTATTTGTGTGAAGTAAGAAATTTACTCAGCAAAATACAAAGCGCATAAATTTCAATATGTAAGTAAATCTACCTAAACTTTAAAAAAGCAGGGATGACTACCTCCAGAAAATGAAGATTTTTCACACAGTCCAGCAGGTGGCTCCCCTGCTTTGGACTTAGGGAGGGAGTGCCTGCTGTCCACAAAAAGCTTGTGCTCCAGTGATCAGAAATGGCTTCTAAAACCATGTGGTTTATTCCTCTGCTTCCATGTAGACTTGCACCTAAGTCATTCTAAGCATATAAAAATGACCTCAAATAGATTTTGAAAACTTACGACATCATCAAAAAACATTGGTGTATCCCCAACCTGTGTAAATAGGCATTTAAATTAGAAGTAAACACTATGCACACACAGTTTCAGATGGACACTATCTTTCTTAGTAAAACCCAAAACTGCCATGCCTCTTCAAAGGGAGAAAGCATATCTAGCTATGTGCTTTCACAATTTGGTGAAAGGAGAAAAAAAAATGGTAATATAAAAATATGTCCAATAAAGTTTACTTCATATAATTGAAAAAACAGGTTAAAATCGTCATACCTCATATGTGTAAGACAGTATCTTTATCCTTTTGGAAAATTTTAATATACACAACTTAGTCTAATATGATGTAAAGCTCTCAGGTTTAAATAATTTGTTGGTATTATAAGACAACGTTCTTTACTTGGTAGGGGTCATTAGCTTGATTTAGCATGTGGAAAATGTTATCATTATGCATTTATGATTATTCACAGTGAAGAGGGTATGTGGATGGAAGGGCCATTGAAAAGGTTCACCATAGACACCTCCCTTTGCAACTCTCCCATCCTGCTGTGCTGCAAACTGCCTACTAATATCAGAAATAACATGGGAGAGAGAAGGGCAAAGGTCTGTTTTTCAACTGTCAGTGTAAAAGGGACTAAGAATACAACGCCCCCCCCAACACACACACACACTCATTCACTATACTAGCTAAAACCAGCATCCCTCACCTGCCAATCTGCTCAGGAAATGGCTCTTTTTGTTGTTGTTGTTGTTGTTGTTGTTGTTGTTGTTGCTGTTTGAGACAGGGTCTCACTCTGTCACACTGGCTGAAGTGCAGAGGTGCAATCATGGCTCACTGCAGCCTCACCCTCCCAGGCTCAAGCGACCGTCCCCTCAGCCTCCCAAGAAGCTGAGACTACAGACACATGCCACCATGCCCAGCAAATTTTTGTATTTTTTGTAGAGATGGGGTCTCACCAGGTTGCCTAGGCTGGACTCGAACTCCTGAGCTCAAGGGATCTGCCCACTTCAACCTCTCAAAGTGCTGAGATTACAGGAATGAGCCAACACGCTTGGCCTGGCTTTATCATTTTTAACTTGCTAATGGTGCAAAATGAATGTGAGCACCTAGATTTGGAATCCCCACGGTTATGAGCTCAGCGCTAAAGTAGGGGTGGTTCCCTCCACACAGCCCCTGGGTGGTCCCCACAGCCCAGGCAGCAAATCATGTCACCTCTCACTCTTTCCATCTTTCCTGATTTTCTGCAAAACCTAACGACAAAAAAAATTGAAAAGATTAGCCACTAAGCAAAATCACCTCAGAAGGAGACAAGGGCTTTTTTTTTTGTAGGACAGGCACAGATTTATCATCATAAATGCAATTCTTGTTCAAAAAGATTTCAAGGCTGAGTCTTCTAGATTGTAGAGGAGTTGGGGGGTAAGCACAGAAGAGAAATGGTGTATGCAGAGACATAGAGGCAAGAACACACAAGGGATATTTGGAGAATTGCAGAGGGATAGCCATGGTAGGAGCAGAAGGAGTAAGTGGAAACTAACCAAAGAAAAATGAAATCTGTTGTAGGGAAAGTGGCCTACTTTACATGAGGGAGCAGCCCCACTAGAAACAAATTAAAGAATTATATACACCTAGACAGGATTTTAAAACTTTGTTATCCTAGAGACTTGAGAAGCTATATTCCACTAAAGAAAATATATGTTGAATAATATTTGAATACTGCATATGTCTGTTGTGTTGCTAAAGCAAAAATTTACACATGTCTGTTCAGAACAAACACTGGAGCATTCTGCTGAGTCTACAAGGAGAATCCCATGGCCCATTCTTGCTTACGCTTTACTTTTCCCATATCTTTTTGTTCAAACAGCCAGGCTGACACCTGCCAGAGGATGTTTTAGTACTAGAAAGAAATCGATGGATCCTGGCAGCCGTCTCAGCTCCCTTCAAAGAGTGACCTTTAGGTGTGGCAGCCAAAGTATATCCCCCACCATGACATATTACGTTTTATAATCCTCAGCTTCAGGTTGCATGTTTTAATAAAGTCTTCTACTAATGTCAACTTCAAGGGTATTAAACCATCACAGCTGATTTCTGTATTCTCCACCCACATATTCTTTTCTTCTTTTTTCTCTTGTACTTGAAAAAAAATGGGGATTGGTGGTACTGAAGCCGAGTTTAATTCTTTCAGCTGTGAAAAGCCCAAACATTGCTATACTATTTTAAAGTAACAGATTCCAACACTCCTCATATCTGTAAACCACATGTTATTTATTTTATGTAGTCAGATATTTTAAATAAAAGGAAAAAATATAAGAATCTCCTAGTTCCTATGGACAACTTGCTCATACATATGAAAATGAGCACTCACAAAATGCAAAACCCCAGTACTCAGAAGACCAAGAGGAAAGGAAATCTGTCCTTGGTTGAAAACCAAGCCCATTCTTCATTTTGAAGGCCAGACTATGATGAGATTTATACTATGGCCTGCAGCCAAAAGTGGACTATTTTGGTAGATACATATATCTTCTGTTCTCTAAGGAATTAAGTTAAGGGCTCTCTTTCTTGACTTTACTGTTCTGGCACCACTCTAGAGCCCAGATAGCGTTCTCTGGTGAAACTTTCAGCAATGAAGGAACATTTTATATCTCTGTTGTCCATCACGGTAGTCACTAGCCACATGTGGCTACTGAGCACTTGAAATGTGACAAATGCCCTTGAGGAATGGAATATCTAATTTTATTCCATTGTAATTATTTTGTATTACTTAAAATAGCACACCTACGGCTAGTGCTTTCTGCATTGGACAACACAGGCTAAAAGGTGCCAACCTTCAGCAAGATAATGAATTAAATAAAATTATTTTTCATTCGCTCTAGCCTCTTTCCAGAGGTAGCACTTGCCACAATTACAATTAAATAACTAATTATGGCTTATACTTTGTAATATCTGTATCTCCCATAAGAACATAAACTCTGAATGCAATAGCTGCTTGTATCATGTTCATAGAGGTATCCCAGGAATTAGCACAGGGCCCGGCCAAAGTCAGACTCCAAAGTGTTTGTTGAATGAAAAAATAAATTGAGTGTCACTGAATACCTACTGTCCTCAGCCAAGGTCCCAATTTCCCAGGACCATGACTAATCACCCCCAAGAAACCTCATTTTCCAACTTCTTAATTCTGGCAAGGAATAGTCAACTTATCCAAAAATTAGCCCATCCTTTTATAACTAGTACATTGCCCCCAACATTTTATGCAGGCCCATTTTAACAAAAGTTTTCTGGAGAAAATTACCAAAGGACTGACCATCATGCTAATTAGTAATTTCAAGGTCAGAGGGAATTATAATTATTTTAATTATATTATAACAGGTATATCTGGGAAAGGCAGAAGCCAGTGGAGTAACAGTGTGTGTATTTGTTGAGAGATAAGCCAGTGAAATTCTAATCATGCTGGTTAGGAAGACTGTCCCATCTGCCCACGTACAGAACAAGTCATGTGACCAAGGGCACCCCACTTTACATAAAAATGTATCCTAATTAAATTACATTTTTCTGCCAAAGATCAAAAGAAAACTGTGGAGTTTTGTTTCCTGATGAGTTTTGCACTAGGAAACTCAAACTTTAGCTTTCTCCTCCTGGGTCCCTGTATTAGTCTGCTAGGGCTGCCATGACAAAGCACCATAGACAGGGTGGCTTAAGCCAGGGTCCCCAACCTTTTTGGCACCAGGGATTGGTTTCATGGAATACAATTTTTCCATGGACTGGGGGGCTGGAGGGTGGTGCATGGTTTCAGGATGAAACTGTTCCACCTCAGATCATCAGACATTAGATTCTCACAAGGAGCAAACAACCTAGATTCCTCACATGCAGAGTTCACAATTGGGTTCCCATTCCTACGAGAATCTAATGCCACTGCTGATCTGACAGGAGGCGGGGCTCAGGCAGTAATGCTTACTGCTGCACGGCCTGGTTCCTAATAGGTCACGGAGCAAGGGTTGCTCTGTAGCTTAAGCAACAGAAATTTATTTCTGACAATTCTAGAAGCTAAAAGTCCCATATCAAGGTGTTGGCAGGGTTGGTTTCTTCTGAGATCTCACTGCTTGGCTTATATAGATGACCATCTTTTCCCTATGTCTTCACGTGGTCTTCCTTCTCTACCTGTCTAAGTCTAAATTTCTTCTTCTTATAATGACACCTATCATATTGTATTATCCACCCCCCCCCCCCCCACACCACCAATTACCTCATTTCAATTTAGTTACCCTTTAAAGGCCCTATCTCTAAATTCAGCCACATCCTGAGGTACTAGGGGTTTAGGATTTCAACATACAAATTTGTGAAGGGGACACCATCAAGTCCATAACAGTCAACCCCTCCTAATGTTCCGATCTCTGTTGCAAGTGGAATTGTTATCTGCAGCCAACCACACTAGAACCCTCTGTGTTTAAAATTGAGGGAGAGTTTGTCTATTGTAACATGAATAACAAACCCTTCCCTCCCCATCTGAAGATGAGCATCTATCTCTTTGCTTTTATATATTTACAAGTTTAGGAGTTTAATTGTTATTATGAAGTGTGGATTTACCATTGTTATTGAGCTTTTTCATTCATTCATTAAACAGCTATGTACCAGGTGGGGCAGTCTTGTTAGACTGTGGACAAGGACTCTGGGTACACACTGCCTGGTTTTCAATCACGGCACTGCCAGTCATTAGCTATTAGCTAACCTTTCTGTCCCTTGGTTTTCTCCTGTAGAAAATGGATATCATAATACTGTGTACATATACACATAGTGGCTATTAGAATTTACTGATTTAATAAGTACAAAACACTTAGAACACTGTCTACAGAGAATACATATTTTATAACAATAAGTGATTATTTGTTGTTGTTTAAGTGTATTTTACATTTTAAAAATATATTTTAAAACTAGAACAAATTCAGTTCCAATCAGTCATATGCTTGATTCCAGCTTTATGGTGAATATTCTGATTTTCTCTAAAATGTCCCACTTCTTTCTGGTATACCCAATTTGTTTTACAATAATTCTCTAGTTTATTGAATGGAAATAATGAGATCTCAAGATGAGAGGATTATTCCAAAAGTGTAACTGAGACCAAAGGGTTTGCCAATTTGGAACATAAGTGAATACCAGGGAGGAGAGCATTTTCTAAAAGCATTTTTATATATTCATGGCACTAGATATACGATGAATTCTTGGTAAATATTTAAAGATTGGCAGTGATGAAGATGGAGATGATTCACAAAGAAAGGAAGAAACTCAAAGATAAAAGTTACCCAGATTTGAAGAAAAGATCATATAAAAAATCTAAAGTTCAGTCACTTTGATTGTTAATATCTGAACCATGCTGGAAAAACACAATAAACCTAAAGGGAATTAAAGTGTCTTTTTTTAATCCTCTTACGAGCAACCAAAGGCAACAGTGACCAATGTCTTCTAGCACTGGGATAATTGTTAATATTTTTATAGATTTAATTCATATAATTCAATTCATCAATCACATCTTGAGCACAATTTGTGTGCTTCTTCTATAGTAACAATAAAAAATTAAACATAGGCACTAGAAGAACAGAATGTAGAATAGGGCCACCAAAAATTGTATATACTGTATACTCAGGATATCTGTGTACTTATGTATATAGATGCCTGTACACAGTATGAATTGAGGGAAATGACTTGAAGGAGCTGAAGCACTGGTCTAGAAACCTGTGCAATTATATCAAATAACCCTGAGAACAGTCACCACTTGCCTGATAGTCAAAAGATGGCCACCGGAAGGAAGAGAAAAATAAAGGTGGACACTGGTTCTATTGAGAGAAAAAGCCAAAAGCAAATTACCAGTCCAGTGCATATGGGAGCCTGCCTGTATTCTGAAAAGATGGAATACTCTGGTAGGAAAAGATGAAACTGAGTAAAAGAGTAGGCCAGGTTCTTTGAATTATAAGACAGAGCTGTAATAACCAAAACAGGATGGTGCTGGCATAAAAACAGACATATCGACCAATGGAACAGAATAGAGAACCCAGAAACAAATCTACACACCTACAGTAAACTCATTTTCGACAAAGGTGCCACAAACATACAATGGGGAAGAGACAGTCTCTTCAATAATGGTGCTAGGAAAACTGGATGTCCATATGCAAAAGAATGAAACTAGACCCCTGTCTCTCACCATTTACAAAAATCAAATCAAAATGAATTAAATATAAGCCCTCAAACTATGAAATTACTACAAGAAAACATTGGGGAAATTCTCCAGAACATTTGTCTGGGCAAATGTGTCTTGAGTAATACCCCACAAGCACAGGAAACCAACGCAAAACTGGACAAATTAAATCACATCAAGTTAAAAAGCTTCTGCACAGCAAAGGCAACAACGCACAAAGTGAAGAGACAACCTACAGAACGGAAGAAAATATTCGCAAACTACCTATCTGACAAGGGATTAATAATCAGAATACATAAGGATCTCAAACAATTCTATAGGAAAAACTCTAATAATCTGATTAAAAACTGGGCAAAAGATCTGAATAGACATTTCTCAAAAGAAGACAAATGGCAAACAGGCACATGAAAAAGTATTCCACAACACTGATCATCAGAGAAATGCAAACCAAAACTACAATAAGATATCATCTCACCCCAGTAAAACAACATATCCAAGAGACAGTCAATAAAAAATGCTGGTGAAGATATGGAGAAAAGGGAACCCTCATACACTGTTGGTGGGAATGTAAATTAGTACGGCCACTATGAAGAAAAATTTGGAGCTTCCTCAAAAAACTAAAAATAGAGCTACCATACAATCCAGCAGTCCCACTTCTAGGTATATATTCAAAAGAAAGGAAATCAGTATATCAAAGAGTTACCTGCACTCTCAGGTTTATTGCAGCACTATTCATAATAGCCAAGATTTGGAAGCAACCTAAGTGTCCATCTGCAGATGAATGGATAAAGAAAACGTCATAGTACATATACACAATGGAGTACTATTCAGTCATAAAAGGAGATTGAGATCCTGTCATTTGCAACAACATGGATGGAACTGGAGGTCATTATGTTAACTTAAATAAGCTAGGCACAGAAAAACAAACTTTACATGTTCTAAGTTATTTGTGGGAGCTAAAAATTAAAAGAATTGAACTCATGGACATAGAAAGTAGAAGGATGGTTACTAGAGGCTGGGAAGGGTAGTGGGGGATGAGGGGAGATGAGGATGGTTAATGGGTACAAAAAAAGTTAGAATAAATAAGACCAAGTATTTGATAGCACAACAGAATGACTATAGTCAATAATAATTTAATTGTATATTTAAAAATAACTAAAAGAGTACAACTGGTTTATTTAAAACACAAGGGATAGATCCTTGAGGGGATGGATAACCAGTTTTCCATGATATGATTATTGTGCATTGCATGACTGTACCAAAACATCTTATGTACCCCACAAATATATACACCTATGTATCCACAAAAATTAATTTTTTAAAAAGAGTAGACCAGGAAAAATGAAACTCCCCAGAGGTTGAAGTAGGAAGAACAGGACAAAATTTCAACCCCATGAGAAAATGGAGCTGCCAAGAACTGCAGAAATGCCCATCCTCCCAAATGACACATAGGCATCCAATGGTGACATTAGACACAATGTCCAATATAAAGAACAAGTTTTGGTACACAGGCATGTACAGTGACATTGGACATCATGACTTGGATATTAAGGACAGGTTTTGGAGTCACACAGATCAAAGTGTTCACCCACCCCCACGGCTTACTAGTTAGTCGCATCATCTTGAACAACTTGCAGAGCTTCTGTAATCCTATTTTCTCATCTAAAACTCAGCACTGTACTAAGGCACAGTCCCCACCCTGAAGGAGCTGGATTTTGTATGAGAAAAAGACATAGGGACACATCATTAACATTTAGTGAGTCAGGATGGTGAGCACGGGAATAAAGTTGTGAACAAGATACAGATCTGGCACTAAACAGGAGACAATTTGGTTTTGATGAAAATTGCGAGGTGAGGGGTATGGAGGGACAAGAGCAGGGAAGGCTTCACTAGATAGGCAATGGATAACCCTAATGCTGGATCTGAGTGATGAAGAGGAGCTGATGGGTGACTAAGGAGGGAAAGAACATCACAGCTGGCAGGAACAGCAGTGCAAAGGCCTGGAATCCCAAAACTGCCTGATATTTCTAAGAAACAGAACTGCGGGTATGGAGAATATAACATGTGAAGAGACTGGGGTAAGCAAAGACCCCATCACAGAGGACCTTCTATCGAGGTCAAGAACTTGGCATTTTTTCTTGAAGCTAACAGACTAACATCAAATCATTTCTCTCACTCAAGTCTTAGGCTTTTTTAAAGATTTATTTATTTTTAACTCTCTTAAATGGATTTAGAGCATTTTTCAGAGGATTAAATGAATTTCATTAAATTTTCTTACACAAGAAAGATGTATTAGATTTGAAAAAAGGACTGGATATTATTTTCCAAATGTCTACAGTTTCTGTTGTCAAGTTACAAACTGAATCAACTACGTTTGGTCGTCAAAACCAATCAAAGTTAAGATCTAGCTGAGTTACAATTGACATTTTCCTCATCTGATGTATTACTCTGGATTCTTGGGCTTCTCTACTGTGCTTCAATACACAAATAACGATAGTTTCACAAGAAGACACACTACTGCATATGAATCCTTTTGAAATGACTGAAGATTTATCCTAAATGTAAATCTTAGTAGGGAAAATCACTACATTAGACAATAATTATAATTAATGTAATAATAGTTAAAGGCACTCAAAACTTCATGGAGAACAAAAGGCTAGAGATAGAACAATGCTCAGACTGACAACTTCATGGTAACTACATGACAAATCCAGAGGGCACTACTCACACACATACATTCAGTGGGAATGGCACCCCCGACGGTTGTGCGGTACACAACTGACATAGGAGTATGCAGCAGCTCTGGCCAATTCAGGGATTAGACTGTTAAACCTTATGCTGCAAAAAAGAAATGACAGACAAACTGGTATAGAAATGTCTAATCAAAAGCTTCAGGAAAATAATTCTGGTTGTGCTGATGTTTAACTTCAGTGAAATTCATAAAGTTTCATGTAATTAATTTTCAAGGCTCCTGTAGTTCAGAGATCTCTATGAAAACTCTTCCCGGGTATCTCTGACAAAACCGCCAAAGGATCTGACCTTCCCAGGAGCTGTTATTTAAAGAGTAAGGACAGTAGTAATGACTTTATTATTTGCTCCTCTCTCTCTGTCCTCTCTCTCTCTTTCTGACCAGAGAAGAATCTCTAGAACAAAATTATACTTCCTGACATGAACCCAGCAATTTTTAAGGTGGTGTTTATTAAGCAGAGGATGACCAAATGATTCAGCATGGTTGATAAAACTGTGATTTAGTAGCAAAGACTGTATTTTTCAGAATTTAAAAATGTAATTTCCATCTTGATGGCATTTGTGATTATTATATTGCTTACACATTTTTACGCTTTTCATAAGAACAGCTGAGAATATATTTAGTTAACCAAAACCTCCAAGGAAAATTTCATTCCTCTATTATTGTTATTATCATATCTACATGTATTATTACAGAGCTTACAATAAGCAGGGTTTAATAAATGAGTTGTTTAATATAAGAAACCAGAGCCTATGATACAACACATACACAAACACACACTATGCATACATATAATTGTTCCTTTCGATGGTATTCTTCCTCTCCCAGGCTAAAATGTACTATTGATAAAGGAGAACAGGAAGGAAGTTGCTGGCTTTTTCCCTCTCTAGTTTCAGAGTACATGTAAGGACTCATGGACTGACTCAGAGCATACACAATACACATTGTTAAGAAGCTTCAGTCTCACTTACTCAGATTTAATACTAGGACATAGCTACCTCTAAAACGTACTTTTTCATATACAAGACTTTATACACTCGCTTTGTTTTTTAGCAGTCTTAGATATCAGTTTCTTAGTTGATAGCAAACCCACGATAAACAAGAACCTGTTTCCTGCAACATGTGTGGTAAGTGTGAAGAGCCATCTAGAAGGTAAGGGAATGAGGAAGTGGTGTGTAACCATCGATGATTTCACCAGCAAATAAACTGTATGTAACTCTCAAGTGTCTATAGGACTGTTAAAGCATATGTTCAAATTGTGCCCATCCAAGCAGTTTGGAGGAATACACTTGTTACAATAATGTACCACCAGAGAACATGAGTAATTCTAACGCATTTAACCTTCCCTTTCTATATATCTTTGCTTACAAAAAAGTGAAGCCCAATTAAATCTGAAAAAAAAAAAAAAAAAAAAAAAAAACAGAAAATGACTGATACAGACTCATATTTCTGACCTAAGGAAATCAGAATTTGTTGCTGAAATCCAAGTTATATTTTGAGGGCATCCAGTATATTTTAAATGTATGTGAAAAACACATCTCTTAACACATGCTTAAGAAAAGGAGCTTAACTTTCTGAGACTAGATTTATTTCTAATTGATCAGGAACTTTTTGACCCAAGAAAAGGATAATTCCCAGGCAACAGATTCATGAACCAATTTTATTCTAGTTTTTTTCATAATGCCAGCTGCTGAGTAGCAGACAACTGGGAGATCTAGAATATTCTAGTTGATTAAGGAATACCTCTGAGAGATTTGAATCACAATATTTTGTCCCTGGAAAACATTGTAAAGCAATTTAAAAACTTTCCATCCCTCAGTACAACTGACTCAAAAATCCATTGAGAATAGTTATCTTTTAAATAAACACTCAAAGACTTTAGCTATTTTTAGAACACATAGCTTTGTCCTGGCAGATTTACAAATCCCATCATGAGGGATTAGTGCATTTCACTGTATAGGGAAGGATTCTCTTCTTTGTCTCTGAAACCCTGGAGCTTCTACGTAACTACTTGTTAACCTTTCCGTATTATGCAATGATGCCAAAGTCTAATACTTAATTCTAAGTCATGGTTCTGTGAGAGTCTTTTCCTTCCAGAAGTTACCTTTTTTCAAAGCATTAATATAATTATAATAATGATCTGTATTTCCTGTCTTATTTAAATAGTTATCTGAAGAGTTATGTGTAAATTTTTATGAATCTAAACGTATTTTTAAAACTCCAAGGGGATATGTTTTTCAAAGAATCTATAATTAATCTCATAAAGCCATGAATTTTTCCTTAAAAGGAAAATTAATTATTCTGCATCCATGAATAGGTATCTTCACTTACCACAAATACTAAAAGTATCAATAATGTATGGAGAGTAATTAATAATACAAAATCATTTTATAAAAAGTGGGAAATGAAATAAAAAGATATATCCTTCTGGCCTATTACTATGAGTATGTAATCTCATATATGATGTTTCTTTGAGCACATTGTATCTACTTGAAATAAGAAATGTTTAATTAAACTCAAAAATAACCACTTATGACTCCAGGGTAACTTTCTTGCTGCTCCATAATTATGATCTTTTCAATGTGACTTTTAAAAAGTAGCATCTAATTTCATTATACTTAACCTAAATTATCCTTTAGATTTTTACATTTACATATATGTATATACATATATACACATAACATTTTATATATACACATGCATACATGTATATTTATATGTATCTATTTATTTAATAAGTATATATTTATATATTTATATGTATATATTTTATATATGTAATAATTTATATTTAATAAATTTATATATATATGAGATACGGCTTGGCTGTGTCCTCACTCAAATCTCACCTTGAACTGTAATAATCCCCATGTGTCAAGGGCGGGGCCAAATGGAAATAACTGAATCATGGGGGTGGTTTCCCCCATACTGTTCTAGTGGTAGTGAATAAGTCTCATGAGACCTGATGGTTTTATAAATGGGAGTTCCACTGCACAAGCTCTCTTGCCTGCCACCATGTAAGACATTCCTTTGCTCTTCTTCCATCTTCTGCCATGATTGTGAACCTCCCCAGCCACGTGGAACTGTGAGTCCATTAAACCTCTTTCTTTTATAAAGTAGCCAGTCTCCAGTATATCTTTATTAGCAGCATGAGAACAGACTAATACAATATATAAATGCATATGTTGACAATGTTCAACTTTATCTGAGCCTGTGTTCCAGGAAATCAGGGATGGTTAAGAAATCCCCCCATCCTTTTGCGTTCCTCAGAAGACTTTACTTACTGCAAAGAACCCCTCTTCCCCAAAGGACTCAGCTAAGACTCACGGAATCTCCCCTGTTTATCTGTAACAAGGCCAGACACAGACCTTTCAAATTCCCTTTCTTGCCTCATAAATGATTAGCTGAACTGTTTGTGTCCACTAACCAATATGAACAAAATATTAATACCTACTACCTGGACTTGGCCAAACTTTAATTAGGCTTCTCTCTTCCCCTTAGGCCCTGGAACTTTGACCCACTCTCACCCTAAGCCAGCACACAGCCTCTCCGTAATCGCCTCTTACCAAGAAAGCGCTGACCACAGGAAAGATGTTTCCTAACTGTAGGATCAACTGTGGGATCACGCTACCCACTCCCTCATATGTGCTTCTTTCTGACCTCCTTTGCCCTTCCCTATAAAAGAAAAATCCTTTCTGCCTGGCCTTTCAAATGCTTATAGATCTTAAGGTAGGAGCATTCTCCCTGTTACAATAGTTCCCCTATCACAGTAGTCCCCTCTTCTTATTGTGATAATTCTTTTGAACAGATTCTCTATCTAAATTCAGATTTGATTTTATTTGACAATGTCTATGTTTGTACCATATATGTGTATGTATATATATATATATACACACACACACACACACACACATTCAGAGAAGTGAAATCATTTTGCTCTGATTTGGGTTAACAATAAGGAAATTAGATAGATATAGCCCATTTTTGTCTTCCTTGAGTAACAATATCAGAAAAGAAGCTTGTGACTATAAAACCTACAAGGGCTGTAAGAAACCAGAATGAAACAACTGGTTATCAATGTTTTCTTTCCACTTATATCACTGTAAGAAATAGTTAATGCAGAGTTAAGACATCAAACTCACTTAAGCTACAACTCACCTTAGGCTAAAATTCTGTGTGTAAGAAACAAATTTTCTCTAAAGAAAATTTTCCTGAAAGAAAAGTAAGACCTTCAATAACTTCACAAGTTGGAGCCAAGTCCTCTGGTCTATGATGCATCTATTCATTAGGATCCTGCCACTTTTGAATTATTCAGATTCATTATAAAATGCAGCTTTCATCTGAAAAAAAAAAGTGTACCTCCAAGAAATGCTAAATTTAGTTCTACTGGAGATAAAGTGGTGTGTGCTTCCATAATCATGTCAACAGCCTGGCTTTTATCTCTACTAAACTCCTGGGCAGCACAGTTGGGATGCAGCCACCCAAGGCAGAAATCTGGACACCATGTAACCAATCTGCCTATTGCTAAGAAGCATTAACATTCTATTTGAACTGTCCTATATTGTTAGATAAGAGCTGTTTGAAATAATGTTTTAAACTTGTGGCTTTTCTTAAATTATAGATGGATCAATTATACTTCAAAAAATTTACCCATATATCTAACACTAATACGAATATTCTATATTATATAACTCTCTCTCTCTCTCTGCATCTTTTCAGCTTTAAATTGTAGAAATTTCTCAAAAACCAACCTTATAACATCCTCCTCTGCAACTATAAGCTATCAAATGAATTTTATGGATGCACATGGTTGTAAAACTTTGCCGCAGATTATATTTTAGAAGGTGGATGATTAAATTAATTTGTTATTAATATGGCCAGATTTGATATAACAAATTAGCCATAATGCTAATGAGTGGTAATTAAATGAGCAAGGCAGAAATTTAGACCTCCCCAGACCATGTTGAAGAGATCCAGCACATCTTTATTTTGATGTGTTTTCTTTTCACCATTATTCTCAAATTGTTTTGACAACCACACTCAAGTATCAAGATACAAGGCAGGGTTTTGGAATCTATGAAAGGCTAGAATATTTACTCACCGCTGAACCGGTATTTCCTCATGGAAGACTTCCCTGACCTCTCCAATTAGGTCAAACCCCATTGCACACTCTCATAGTGCCATGCACTTTTTAAAGGCACCCATCATAAGGACAAATTTACACATTGTGTGATTGTTAAGCAACAGCTTCCCCCACTAGACTGTCAGCTCTGAGACCAGAAGGCCACATTTTTATTCACCAGTACATTCCCAAGCACAAAGCCTGTCACCCAGTAAAGATGTAACAGATACATTTGTTGAATTAATAAATTTGGTTTACCAAAAATAAAATAAAAGTTTGTTAAATTATTATTTGCTCATTTATGGATTAGAAGCCTCATTTATGCATTGCACTTCCTTATTTATAAATGTCGATGTGGAAATAAACGAAATCACCTTCTTGAAGTGGGAGAGAAGGGTCTTTATTTTGCACTAATTAGCCAAACAATAACAGTATTCTACAAATGTGTCAGGAGCATCTTCTCAAATACCCTGTCCAGGGATAAATATATCAAACTTACTTTATAACCCCCAGATAGATGTTATGCCTTCTAAATGTATACTCTACACTTTATAAGGCCTAATAATGTTTTCTTTTGTGTATAAAAATAATGGTACTGACACATGAGATTCAAGCTGTTTTTCTAAAACTGATCTATCCATTCTCTCCCTTCTGTCACCCACCTTCTTCCTGATAATCAATGATATCCATTGTAAAGTGGCTGGTTAAGATTCCAAGTGAGTTTAGGGCTTACTAGGTTGAGTGAGACTAAACTGGCTGCCGTTGGAATAAGACCCTCAATTTTGGCTTCATCCCTATTTTGACCCCCCCCCCCGCCCCAGTTGCATTCACCAAATGTTTCTGGCATGACTGTTACCATAACTGTTTGCCAAAATTCCAACATTATTTTTAAAAGTTTAACAGACAAAAAAAATTAAAATACATTTTACAAGAAAATGAAAATTGAAGAAGTAAATGTTACCTAGAGAAGACGCAGAATAGACTCTGCTCTAACTCCTCAGTTGATAAAGGGCAGATTGTAGGTCTGAACAGTGGAACTGTGGCTGTGGAGGACGGCGCATGAGGAAGGAATATGAAAGGAGTATAGCCTTTGTAAAGTTTTTGCTAGAGGCGTGGCTCTTAAACTTCCTCTGTCCCATCAAGAAATGGCAGCTGGCAATGTCCATACTAAAAGCCAATGAAGAGCAAAGCTGTCCAAGAGAAACAAGAGGAGGCTGACTGGGCTCTCAGGGGTCCTGGGTCTGCTCTTCTGCTTTGGTATTGTTGTTTTGCTTTGCTTTCGTGATTCTCAGTCATACCTGTCCAAGGACTCAACTGTATCCATTCGCTCAGGGGTGAACAGGCCCTGGGAAGCTGATTCATGCTAACCAAGCTCACAGGAGATGGACCAATAAAAAAGGAAGTTAACTGATTTACTTACAAACAGAAATGTGACTACTGGGCAGATGGAACTAGTTATGTCACTTGGTCAATTCATTCTATTTCCCACTAGAAAAGTATACCTGGGAAACTAGATTGAGAAAAGAGAGTTGCTTTGTAAATACAGTGTTATAAATAAATTATTATCAAGCTACACTCTCTCACTGTAGCTTTCTGCACTAACCACTGACTACTGACAGTAGGCATATTCTGTCAAGGTGATTGAAATAGTCATACTAGATGGACAGGACACTCACTCCCTTAGATAAGTAAAATAATAAATATAAAGCACTTGGTAGGATACTTAATACATAGTAAGTGCTCAGTTAATACAAACCATTATTATTATGGTATGCAAGTATTTTGACAATATAGCATAGTGGGATGACAACATGGCCTTTAGAATTAAATCCTTGCTCCATCACTCACTTCCTATATGCCAATGGGAAGGTTCTTAACCTCTTGAGCCTCATTTCCCCTATCTGTAAAATGAGTATAATGGGAGTAATTTTATAGGGTTATCCTTAAAAGTAATTAAAATGTTGATTATTGTAAGCACTGAATGTTCATTTTTATTAATAAAAATAACAAACACTCGTATAGCATGTGCCAGATACTGTTTTATATATATTTACTCATTTAGTCCTCATTATAACCCTATGAGGTGGGGATAGTCGAAGAACCTGTCACTGGTAGACTGTATTTACCAATATCTGCTCCTCTTCCCTAAGAAGGTTTACATTTGTTCCACTCCACTGAAATCAGACTTGACTGTGGCTTGCTTTGACCAGTCAAATATGAGTGGAAGGGACATGTGACTCTACTGGGCAGAAGCTTTTAAAGCCCATTTTTGCATCCCTACCTCTGGGATTGTAGAAGTGTTTGCTGGGATGGAGTCCCCATTAGCCTGTGTTCCTGAGTGACCATTACTTACCTGTGATGGACACGTAGTACAAGCAAGAAATAAGTCATTGTGTTATATTGCAGTAGATTTTCAGATTTTGGTTACTATAGCACAACCCAGCATACCCCAATTGATACAAGAGCATAGAGACAAAACAAAATTTTCCCAAGGACACACAGCTAGGAAGTGTCTGGTTGCAGTGTCTGTACACTAAATCACTTTGCCTGCTGTTTCTCAATAATTGATAGTATAATAATATCAATATTAAGAATGGTTTATTATTAAAGCATTATTGTTGTTATTTGGAGGTCTGTTTCTAGACTTTGTAAATATATGCTTTTTTCTGAATATTCAAAAGGAACCCTAGCCTTTCTCTAGATTCTACAGCAACAACAGCTGGCAGATGCCAGAGACACCACTGGAAAAGTTCTCAATGGACAATGTGGATGACACTGGGCATGTTCCTTCTTTATATACCCTCAGGCAGCCCCCAAAGGCACAGTCACTATGTCTGTTAGAAGAGCCTGGTCTGAACATTCACACTAACAGCCCCCTCTCCACAGTATCTCATAGAATGATTTTAAATATCTATGGCCAGTAAGTGAAGCGTAGCCCACTTCTCACTCTCACTCAGCTTTCAGAGATGGATGCCTCTCCTCATACTTCTTTTCTCATTAGCCCATCATCTGCTTCCTTTCTTTTGTCTCTCAACAATGAACAGAGACTTCAAATGTGTTTTCAGGCTCTAACTGAAAGCATATTTCTTTGACAGTGAAATTACAATGACATCCATGTAATTTCCCCTATGTAGCAAGATTCCCCAGAACTGTGAGGTCCTGAAATTTGGGAATTCCGAGAGGGAATCTGCCTGGGTTAGAAACACAACTACACGGCCGGGCGCGGTGGCTCAAGCCTGTAATCCCAGCACTTTGGGAGGCCGAGATGGGCGGATCACGAGGTCAGGAGAACGAGACCATCCTGGCTAACACGGTGAAACCCCGTCTCTACTAAAAAAAATACAAAAAACTAGCCGGGCGAGGTGGCGGGTGCTTGTCGTCCCAGCTACTCGGGAGGCTGAGGCAGGAGAATGGCGTGAACCCGGGAGGCGGAGCTTGCAGCGAGCCGAGATCGCGCCACTGTACTCCAGCCTGGGCGACAGAGCGAGACTCTGTCTCAAAAAAAAAAAAAAAAAAAAAAGAAACACAACTACACATGGAGAAGTGAGAAGCTTAAATCTCGGCTCTTCCCACGGAAACTGAAAATGTTTTAGATAAAAGCACAAAGAGCAAAGGCTTAAGTAGTGGTAAAAGGCAAAAGCGTTAGGAGGAAAAATAATAGTCACATATACTAAACATAAATTTATAAAAGCAGCCCAGAATCATGGCACACATTGGAATGCATTAAATTATAAGTTGTAAATCTATTCAGGAAGAGTGTAAATACATATTTAATAGGAATGACCATTGAAGGGGTAATAGTTTCATTCATTTTTTATTTATTGCCTGTTATTCAACTAGTAATCAATGAAATTCATGAATAAATAAGAAGGGCAGCTACTTCTTAACCCTTTTATTTCTTCTTTAAGCCCTAGTGATTGCCTACTTCATAGTTTTTCCTTTGTAATAAAATACTTATTAATTATATTTCTTTAGTATTATTTTTATACATCTGTACTTGACACTTCTCCAGCCTGCTAAAACTGATTTTTCCATAAAACCTTTAAAAATACAAAGTAATAAAATTTAGTTTCTTAAAGTAGCCAACAGGACAACTTAGAAAAATACATATTGGGAAAGCTCACTAGAATGCTCCCCTTGGGTTCTTTCTGATTTCAGTTTTATAGATGTGATCACCTTTACAATGCAGTTGGTTTTGTACTTAAAAAGTCAAATCACTCAGGATAGAGTTCAAGACTTTAGATGAATTCCACTTCATTGCAAATAGCATTTTATCAGTGATATAGTGTAAGTCCACATCTTGCTCCCAAGAGATCCTCAGAACTCTCATGAGTGAAACACTTCCAAAATGACTAACAACGTACTAGAATATGTTGGCTATGTAAGTGAAGTTGTAGTATCCCTTTCTGAAAGCCTTAAAAAAACAGGAAAAATTTCCATTGTGAGATTTTAATATTATGCTAACAACCAAATGTCTATAGTTTGAATGTTTGTGTCCCTTCCAAAATTCATGTTGAACTTAATCCCCAATGCAATAATATCAAGAGGTGAGGCCTTTAGGAGGTGATTAGTGCTTTATAAAAGGGCTGAGGGGAACTATCTAGGCCCTTTGCCTTATTTTGCCTTTCTTTCCCTTTGGCCATTTGAGGAGACACCGTTTCTCCCCTCTGAAGGATGAAGCAAGAAGTCACCATCTTGGAAGGAGAGAATGTGCTATCACCAGACACCAAACCCACTCCTGCCTTGATCTTGGACTTCCCAGCCTCAAGAACTGTGAGAAATAAATTTCTGTTGTTTATAAATTACCCAGTCTCAGGTATTTTATTATATCAGCACAAACAGATTAAGACACAAAACTCATTTTTGAAGGACATCATGGAGAAGAAACAGAGGGAAAGGTCTGTTAACATGTGAGGGTGGAATGGAATGGAGTTATTTTGATTCAGTGATTGTCTTGAAAAGGTACCGAGGACTGAGTCATCCTATCATCCTAAATAAATACAATGGCTATGTAAGGAGACCAATTTTGTGTACAATAGTGAAAAAGAAAGAAAGGAAGAGGAAATTGACTGCTACAGTTGGATATAAACATATGGCAAAAGTGTGGAAAAATGCAAAACATATGCTAAGCAAGTCCCTACACTGGACCCATGTAGGTGCTAGAATATGAATTAAAAAAAAACAAAAGTATGGGATCTTCCAGAACCACCTGGATTTCAGTTTCCTTGCTAAATACTAAGTCCTGGTCTCTGGAACAATTTGGACACTGTAATTATAATTCTTATTCATTATATTGTAGAGTTAGTCATGTTTCTTTCTGCAATTTTTTCTTCAGCTTCCCTGTCATTTTTAATATCAGATAAATGTAATATTG
Source organism: Rhinopithecus roxellana (assembly GCF_007565055.1). NCBI lineage: Eukaryota > Metazoa > Chordata > Mammalia > Primates > Cercopithecidae > Rhinopithecus > Rhinopithecus roxellana. The sequence goes on along the minus strand of NC_044562.1, from coordinate 84,932,067 downwards.
AACTGCAGAAAACATTAAACAATTTATTTTTCAGTCTCAGCTCAATTTACTCTAAAGCCTATGCCCCTTTGCACCACTCCATGCTGTCAATCCCCCAACTGGCTGAGGACACATTTCTCATTTTTTTCCAGCTCCTTCCTTACTTATTGGAAATTACACTGGAATTAAATATTTTTTAGAAATATAAACCAACATATTTAACCAGTATTGGTTAATTCCCACTCTCTCTCTCTAGATAGTGGGGAATACTAGTCTAAATCATGTGTAAGGAAACTTTTTCAGTAGGCAATGCAGAATTGTATAGGTAAGTCATGCCACAGCCTCCTAATTCAGTGATTATGTCTTTCCAGGATGGTTATTAATCATTCAACCAACTGGAAGCAAGGGTAAATTGAATCTAGTAAGCTTATAAACAAAGAGTATTTATTAAAAGACTTTGAGGAGCTCAGTAAACCAATAGCAAGGCTGGAGAATCAAGTAGGAACCAAGTATTTCAGATCTAAGGCATAAGAACTAAAGGAAGAATCTTATAGAAAAAGATGTCTTCTTAGAGCAGCACCACTGGAATAAAAAGTCTTCAGCAGAGCCCAGGTTCTTTTTCTCTCAGCTAACAATTCAAACTCAGAGGAGGTCATTTGTCCAGTTCTTGAGGAAAGGACACCAGATTAACAGGCCCCAAACTCAATGGAGGAGAAAAAGGAGCTATAGGAAGTATGGAAATATTCTCTACTCTTGTTGAGTAGTAGTCCACTACTCTGGTGCTCAAGCTGAAATACCAGCAGCTATAGTATGTGAGTTATAATAATAGAAGATCAATTCTGTCTGAAAAGCTTTATCTTGGAATAATTTGAACAGCATTTGCTCAATCACATCTAGCAATAAGCTTCTGTCACTAAACCAGACACATTAACAAATCTCTGACAACACTAAGTGGCCTTAAGTCAGAAGTTAACAAAGAAACAAAAATAACAAAAACTAGCTCCTCCATGTTCATCCTCACCTGGCAAACAAACAAAACTAACAGCTAACATATATACTGTCTAGTTTTCTGCACTGTGACTTACATCTTTTGTATGTATTATCTCATTTAATTCTCACAAACTCTGGGATGTAAGTATTATTACCACCCTGAGGGAGATAACACAACTTGGCTAGTCTCACCACTATCAGGTAATCACACGGGGTCTGCATTCTTATTTCTGCACTAGGCTGCCTGGACCCAATGGGACTGATATGGTTTGGCTGTGTCCCCACCCAAATGTCATCTTGAATTGTAGTTCCCACAATCCCCATGTGTTGTGGGAGGGACCCAGTGGGACGTAATCAAATCATAAGGGAGGTTACCCTCATGCTGTTTTCATAATAGTGAGTGAGTTCTCACAAGATCTGATGGTTTTATAAGGGGCTTTTCCACCTTTTGCTCAGCACTTCTCCTTGCTGCTGCCATATGAAGAAGGACATGTTTACTTCCTCTTCCACCATGATTGTAAGTTTCCTGTGGCTCTCTCAGCCATGCTGAACTGTGAGACAATTAAACCTCTTTCTCTTATAAATTAATTACTCATTCTCAGATATGTCTTTATTAGCAGCATGAGAAAAGACTAATACAGGGACTCAGCCACATGGATGGAGTTTTAGAGGAGGCAGAACATTGTAGTGGATAGAACCATGGGCATGAGTTAAAAATTGCAGGCTGGCCATTTACTAGCTGTGTGACTCCAGGCAAGAAATTTCAACCCCCCACAAGCCTCAATTTCCTCATTTGTGAGATGGAGAGAGTCCTACCAGAGTCAGCATGTCATGTTGCAAGATTGCACTGTTGTGGCAAGGAAGAAAGGGGAAATACATATAAAGTACCTAGCCTTGAGTGCTGATCACAAATTAAGTGCTGAACAATCGATGGCCATTATTATATGTCTGTCTCTCCTTATAGACTAGTCTTGGAGACCCAGGTAATCCTCTTGTTATTTGGATCCCTAGTACCTTCCTGTGATTGGTACATTAACAAGCCCATATAAAAATCTCCTGAACATAAAGTGTTTATATCAGGGATCACACTGCCACATTATAATCTAGGGTTATAATAAGCACCTCTTTAACACTACAGCTCTAGGTCATCCCTGCTCCTTAAGCAAATGATGCCTTATCCATTCCCCTCCTCCACTGGCCTCAGACTGCTAACTTCATGAGGTCAGAGTCTGTATCTCGTGATCTCCATGTATCCCCAATGCCTAACACAGAGCCCAATGCATAGTAGGGGCTTATCACTTGTGGATTGAATTTTTAATAGACATTTGTAGTATGTTTTACAGTTAACCTAACACTTTCACATAAACATGTGCAGTATCTCTGCAGCACAGGTTAAAGACATAGGGTCTGGAGCCAGACTACCTGAGCTCAGACTTTAGTTCCACCATTTACTAGCTGAGCAGCCTAAGGAAATATACACAGACTTGCAATGCCTCTGTTTTTTCACCTGTAAAATGAGATTAATAACAATACTGAGGTGGTGTGAGTGTTAAATTGTTAATTCATATAAACCTCATAAAACAGTACCTAGCACAAAATGAGTGTTCTTTAAATGTCAGCAATTATTAATTTTTGTAGCTATTTTTCTCCCATTTAGCTATCAAGAATATATTCTGTCTGCCTAAATCATTTCTCTTTTCATGTAAGAAAATATAAAAGGTGGCATATTTACTTCAAAATCCTAAAATTAATGTGCAGCAGACAGCAAATCATATTCTCAAGAAAATTACTTCCAAAGCTATTTGCAAAAAGAAATGTATTTATAGGAACTGTTCTTAAAATAAAAATCCTCAATGGCCCTAGATATTCTTCTGTACTTTGTCTCTTCGAAATCATTTGTGTTGGAATCTTCCCCAGAAGCATTTGTCATTATTCTTTCCAGAAATAAGAACAGCCATATTAACTTGAACGTAAGTGTTCATGTGAGTAAACACACACACACACACACACCAGGCAAATTAATCTCACACATGGGCTGTACCCTGCCTGCACCGAAAACCTCATTGCCTTATTAAGGCAAAAACCATGTCAATTCCAGTATGCAGCTCCCCATCTCCTAGAGTATGAACCTAGAGATCAAGCCACACATTCCTTAAGGCGTCACATGACCCAACTTCAAACGATACTACAAGGCTTCAATAATCAAAACAGCATGGTATTAGTATAAAAACAGATATATAGACCAATGGAACAGAATAGAGAGCCCAGAAATAATGCTGCACACCTACAACCATGTCATCTTCAATAAAGTCAACAACAAGCAATAGAGAAAAGACTCCCTATTCAATAAGTGGTGCTGGAACAACTAGCTAGTCATGTGCAGAAGATTGAAATTGGAAGCTAACCTAGGAAATACCATTCTGGACATAGGACCTAACAAAGATTTCATGACAAAGACACCAAAAACAATTGCAACAAAAACAAAAATTGACGGTGGGACCTAATTAAAGAACTTCTGCACAGCAAAAGAAACTATCAAGACAGCAAACAAACAACCTACAGAATGGGAGAAGATATTTGCAAACTATGCATCCAACAAAGGTCTAACATTCAGAATTTATAAGGAACTTAAATTAACAAGCAAAATTAAACAACCCCATTAGAAAGTAGGCAAAGGACATGAATGGACACTTCTCAGCAGAAGACACACATGCAGCCAACAAGCATATAAAAAGGTGTTCAACATCACTGATCCTTAGAGAAATGCAAATCAAAACCACAATGAGATACCATCTCACAGTCAGAATAGCTAAAAGTCAGAAAATAACACATACTGGCAAGGTTGTGGAGAAAAGTGAATGTTTATACAATGCTTGTGAGAATGTAAATTCATTCAACCATGTGGAAAGCAGTGTGACAATTTCTTAAAGAACTTAAAATAGAATTACCATTTGACCCCAGAAATCCCATTAGTGGGTATATACCCAAAGGAATATAATTCCTTCTACCATAAAGACACATGGACGTGTCTGTTTGTCACAGCACTATTCACAATAGCAAAGCATGGAATCAACCTACATGTCCATCAACAGTGAACTGGATAAAGAAAATGTGGTACATATACACCACAGAATACTACACAGCCATAAAAAATAATAAGATCATGTCCTTTGCAGCAACATGGATGGAGCTGGAGGGCATTATCCTAAGCAAACTAATGTAGAAACAGAAAACTAAATACCATATGTTCTCACTTGTAAGTGGGAACTAAACAATGAGACCACATGGACACAAAGAGAGGAATAGCAGACACCAGGGCCTACTTGAGGATGGAGACAGAGGGTCAAAAAACTACCTACTGCATACTATGCTTATTACTTGGGTGATGAAATAATCTGTACTGCAGCCCCCTGTGACATGCAGTTTACCTATATAACAAACCTGCACATGTAACCCTGAATCTAAAGTAGAGGTTAAAAAATCCAAACCATCATATTTAATCCTTGACATTTCTCTACACATTGGAGAGATGAGGAGGAGAAAAGTAAAGGCACAGGGGACTTCTGAATGTTTCATCTACCTTCAATACTGTGATGTTCCAAGCAAAGCTCTCGGTTGCTTTGTTGAGTTTTCTTCCCTTCAAGCCTTCTTTTGCCCCCAAATTATGAAGTTCTTCATGGAACTCCATCCCTTTGAAGAAAGAATGCATAAGAAATCTGAGTATATATCTCAGAAAAATGGGCATCTTATAATGAAAATATTATCAGTAAAATATAATTTCGCATTCCTGTCTTCTCATAATTTCCAAATCCCTAAATTGAATCATCCTTTTCACTCTGTTCATCCCACCAATAGTGTCCTTATGCACAAATTGACAATAGTCAATGCATTGGACTAAATTGCATTTAAAACAGCCAGGAGCCATAGAAAATGTCATGAGAAGTAAAAAAGTAAATTCCATGGGTCCAAAAAAATAGGAAGAACAAATAAGACCTAGTATTTAATAATACAACAGGATGACTATAATCAATAATAATTTAATTGTACTCTTAAAAGTAACTAAAACATTATAATTGGAGTGTTTGTAACACAAAAGAGAAATGTTTGAGGGGATGGATACCCCATTTTTCATGATATAATTGTTACACATTACATGCTTGTATCAGAACACCTCATGTACCCTAAAAATATATATACCTCTGTACCCACAAAAATTAAAAATTAAAAAAAATTTATTAAGTAAATAAGTAAGAGGCAAATTATTCCAACAGGTTACATCGATCTTGTTTGTCCTCTTCCTGGTTTATGCATGAAATGGTCTGATGTGTCCATGGCAACCATATGTGAGGAATGCATATGTCTTGTTTTTCTTTATGAACCATTCCTGTGGCTTAATAGTAGGCCCTGGAGCCCACATAGATAACAATAAGTAATTAGCAATGTTGACTAAAAATAAAAAGACTTTTTAAAAAATACCATTCTGGGAAACACCCAAGTGTTTCAGATTTGGAAATGACCTTAAAGTATTTTTAGCTCAACCATCTACTTGAGCTTGAAGACTATGAAAACCATCACCATCATGTTTCTTCAGCCTTTGTCTTAGCACCTTAAAGACGGAAGTCTCATTCTCTTATGAACAGCTCATTCCATCTTCTGAAAGCTATGACTGATATCGAGTCATAGCTTCCCTGGAACTTCTTCCCTGGAACTTCTACTCCTTGGTGCTAGCTGGACACAGACCAAAAAGGTCTAAACTCTTTTCTACAGTGCAAGCTTTGAGATATTTGAAGAAAGATATTGGGTAAAATCCCTTCAAGTTTTCTCTAGGTTAACCATTCAAACATATTCAGCTTACCAATGAAACTCTTCTTTAAGGACGGCATCCAAGCAAGGCCACTGCATTGCCCAGTTTCCTGGAGCTGAGCTCTGTGGGAACCTGTCTCCAGGAGTGAACATGTACTCAAAAGCTTGGAGAAGCCCACATGAGGTCAGGGATCTACCACCATTCTCCTTGTTCTAGTTTTTATATTTTTATTAATGTAGCCTAAGACCATGTTAACTTTCCTGGTGCTAACATCACAGACATAGTGCATAGTAAAGAACATGAGCATGGAGCCCAGCTCTACCACTTACTAGCTATGTGAGTCTAGGAAAGACCCTGACATCTCTGGGCTTCAATTTCTTCACTGGTGACATGTGGTTAACAAGTGGGTTTACCTCATGGGATTGAGGTAAAGTTTAAGTGAATCAATACATATAAAGATCTCAGAGCAGTGCCTGGCATCAAGTAAGTATCAGGTATTATTATTTTTGTGCTTCCTGTCAACAGAAACATCTAAGCCTGCTGGTCAGTCAGTGAAAAACACCATTTTAAAAGTTTGGTCTGAATTCAAAGGGCAGCTCCACCACGTGTTGATATGGGACCTAGGGTAAGTCACTCAGTCTCTCAGAATCTCAGGTGCCTCATCTATAAATCAGATATAATGATGATTACTTTGCAGAGTTGTCATGAGTAAAACAGTGTGTGCTTGGTATAGCATATGCATATGTATCAAGCAGTTGCTACTGTTGTCGTCTTCCTCATCATAATCATTATCATCACTATCGTGTGTGTGGATAGAGAAGGCTGTGGATCCAGAAGATGAAAGCACAAGGGTGTGGATGAAGGTGAACAGAAATAAACAAGTGCACTCTCACAGATATGTGACTCATCTCATACTTAAAAAGAAACAACAAATCGAAATCTAAAGTGAAAACTAGTAATGGGGCAAAAGCCTAGAAGATTAATACGATTTTGGTTCCAATTGTAAAATTAAAGTGGGTTTTAAGGGACTGTATGGAACCATAGCTTCAATACCAGCAGTAGAAGATTTTGATGGGGTTCCAGACAACAAAACTAGATTCATCCCTCATCCCTCTAGACATCTTCAGATACCACCCCAACCCTGTATACTCACATATAACCCACCTATTATCACTTGGATTTTGTCTGTACTAAACAAAGACTAAAGTGTAACTTAAAGTACAGTTAAGCAATGCCATAAAATAATTGAATTTTAAGAGAAGCAGCAGAAAGTTTTTGAAAAAAAATCTACCAAGAATTATTACAGTTTCTAAACAAAGTAGGAAAAAGAAACAGAAAAAAATTAAAAACAGTTACCTGCTTTCTGACACTGTACAATCTTTTCCTGGACTGTGTCTGCCATTTCTATGAGAAACCGGCTCTCTTGAATCATCTGTTACAAAACAAACATCAAAAAGGTAGTTGTCAGAATCCTTGAACTGGCTCATTGGGAAGATGACATACAGAAAGACCCACGTGGTAACTCCAGTAACAGGAAGTCATAGTCTCACCACAACAGATGGGATGGGAAGGATGAGCTCTGTTCCAACCCCCATTCATCCTAACACTGAGGCTAGTGTCACCTTCCTTATGATTACTCCTTTGTGTAACACGCTTGGCACACAGTGGGCACCAAATAAGTAGCTGTCGAATAAATGTACACACATTCCTTATGTCCCAGGTCATAATCATAAATACCTAATTCCACTCCCTTAACACCAAAGATTACTGCAATATCAAGGCAAGTGGTATTGGAACATAATAGCAATGAGAACAAGAATAGGGTTGTTTATCCTTCCAGAGGCAGCAAAGTCACCTTTAAAAATATTATCTGCTCCATTTTATCCTCCCTGTCTCTCCCCAACCCCACTCCCACCAAAAAAATGAAGTATCTCCTATCTTCTCCAAATTCTCTCAAAGCTCCCTGTGTAGCACTCAAAGGTGGGTTTGAAGTCCCACTCAGCTACCAGCAGGCTCTGGTCCTTCCCATCTCACTCCTTCCTAAATGCCACTTCCAGAATCATCATCCAAAAGTACAGTACTAACTAATTCCCGGCTTTGTCATTTTCTCCCTTGCTTACTGAATGAAGTAAAATTTTTCTAACCTAGAGCTATGGTGTTCCAGTTCCCCTAAGTCTCATTTGACATGGATGAATCACGCTTCTCTAAACGCGCCCTACTTGTTCCTCCTCCCACACATTTCTTTCTGTTAGGGAAGTCTTCTTAAGCCATCTCCCCTGATCAAAATCCTGACAGGCCTCAAAGCTCACTTCAGTGCCCTCTTCTCTATTAGTTTCCCGATTTCCCCTTCTGTCTCCTTCTCACTCCCCATATTCCCAAAACATTCTATTTTTTCAATCTGTTCATGGAATTTTTTATTTTCTATCTTATAATTTATTCTTTACCTATATTCTTCCATCTTGTTGCTTCTCCAGTAAATTGTAATTCCAGTAGAGCAGGGACTCAATCTTATTCAGCTTTGTATTCCCAGATGCATCCATCCATTTACATAATCACTTTTTTTCCCTGTTTTACTTTTGTGATACTGATTTCTTCTCCCTCTCTACTACCCACATATGTGTGTGCAATAAAACATTTTATTTATTACTGACCACTTCTTAAACTTGTAATTATCTTTTTGAACTCCCATCTCTCTTTTTGTCTCTAGATTTCTCCACTCTTTTTTTTTTCTAGGCTTCCTCATTTTTCTGTAATTTTGTATGCTCTTAATTCTCTTTCAAATTAAGTACTGAAAAATAAGCATAAAGCTTTTAACAGGATTACCCCTATAGAAATATAATACTCAAACATCAGAAAGTAAAACAAATGTTAAAACTTTATTACATGCTTATTTGAGGTCAAATAAATTTAGGATCAAAACATACTCCAAAACCTTATAGTTCAAGTTCTTTTCAAAAGCCCCCAAATAAGTATTTGTTAACCCCGTAGTATAAGTTGTTTCTTTTTTTCTCATTGTCTAATAAACCTCATAAAGAGATAATCAAGTATAATTTTACCTCAAAACAAGCTTCTCTTTGAGATTCCTCAGAAATAACCTGAAATCTTTTAGTAATAAAAGTCCCAAATTGTGCCCTCACATATTTCATCATTAATACTCTCAGAACATAAAATCATTGCTCATGTGAAATTGTTTCATAAGGGCATTCAATTTTCTCTATGTCAACAGCTTCTATTGTATCGAGAATAATAAATGTATTCTATTTTCTGCAGTCAGCTTTCAATTATTAGTAGCTATAGAAAAAACAAATGAGATGAATAGTTAAAATGCACCAATAATCCAAACCACAATTTAAGTCAAAAATTTCAAATTTTCCTTTCAACTAAGTAATTTATCTAAGTTGTCAGGGAGAAAAAATGGTCGATTTGAGTTTCATCTCCTTCCTAGATCTCTAACTGATACTGATGTAAATAAAACACAAAGCGCAAAAGCCAAGCAGAGAAGGTGAGAAGATGTCCTCAGATAATCCCTGAGCCTGGAAGTCAGCACGACTCAGCCATGACGGCTGGGTTGACTCAGTCGATAGAATCTGGCAGTGGCCTGATTTACATATCTGATGTCTCAGCCTGAGCTGCTAGTTGCCTTTGCCTGTTGTAGTAATACAAAGAGCTTTTCTCTGGTTCTGTCACATGAATCTCTCCTAATGCATCTTATTTCCTTGTCAGGGCTTTGTCTCTAAAAGAATAGAGGACTTACCCAGATAAAGGTTGACATTACTTTATGCATTAGATGTATCCAGAGCAGGGGTGTGTAAAGTTACTAGTTAAGAGTAAAATTATGTCTTTTAAAAGAAAACTTTACTGAAGGGGGCAGTGATACTGTTACTCAAAGATGGATTAAATTGTTCAGCTTTTGTGAAGAAACTATCCTTCCAGCTCTTTCCAGTAAGAAGTTTAACTAATTGCCCAGAATCATTGCAGAGTCAATGTAATTATTTAATAATACTGAAAAGATGCACTTTCATCATATCAGGACTCAAAAATCTTTCACAGATTCCCATTTTATCCTGAATTAGATCTAAATTCCTAGAACCAAATCTTTCTACTTAGAAGTCATCTTACAGACAGCCTATCATGGACAACCACATTTTATAGATTAAAAAAAAAAAAGAGCTAAAAGTTAGCTTGCTTAAAACCACACGAATAGTTAGTGAAATAATTTAGACTAGAATCTAGGCATTCTTGAGGAGCAGACCATATTAAAGTGTAGAATTCCTATTGCAAGTGCAAGTTGGTGATAAACACTTAATAAAGTAACATTCATCAAATTAAGCATCATGAAAATAAAGTTTGCCATGACTGCTTTTCCCTCCAAGTCCAATTCACAACACATACCAACCATGATAAATATTTTTTCATATGAAACATAGGAAGAAATGTATTTCCTTGAGTCCTCTGCTTTTTCAGGAAGGAGTCAGGAACTTTGGAGAAGCTATTGCTCGAGAAAATGTGAGTCAATAAAAAGCTACACTACTCTAGACTTTTTTTGTCCTCTCCTTTTCAGAACACTGGAATAATTCCTCTAGCTCTTACTTTCCTTCTAAGCAAAACAACAACAACAACAACAACAACTGGGTTTTGATTTTATGGTTCTGCAGTGGCTCATCTTTTCAGATCATTTAAAACAAGGTGAGTTTTATTAAACTTGGTACATTTGTAAATCAGATTGCTCTTACATATATAGTTGCTAACTAGAATGAAGATTATTTCCTTTAATTCTCGAGTTCCTTAAATATTTAAAATGAAGCAAATAAAAGCATTGCTAATAGGTTGGCATCTTGTTTTTAAGCAATCAAACCTGTCAATGTGATCAACTCTCAGTCATACAGAAACAAGTGTAAAGTCAGAATATTTGCATGTTCACTGAAAGTCCACTGCCTTTGGTGTATGCAGCAGAGCTCTCCATCCTGGGACTAATGCATCACATTTGCAAGCCTGATTTGTAATGGCACAGGACAAGTGAACTCGCACACACAACAGGTCAGAGGATGTTTGTCTTCATGTTCACAATGGTGACAAAATCTACTTCAGGGAGCCCTTTTGGCATAAACAGATCATTTTTTTTCTCTTGTTGTTTTGTTCCCCAAAGAGTTGTCAGCTATACTTTGAGTAGTCATTAGAAATATTTGTTTTTATCTAGCTGTCATTACAGTTTAGCTCCTTCATAAAACTTCCAAGTGAGTAGCCTTGGTAAACCTTCTCCAGCATTTTCAGGCCAATTTGACTACCTTACTACCTTTAACCAAAAGTGTTACAAAGCCTGAACATTCAAGAATGCAAAGCGAACTTTGGGTATGCATGGACAAAATTCCACAAAATAGCCAACCTGAAGTACTTGCTTATGGATATGTATCTCTGATATCCATGGTCCTAGAGATCCCAGTACCAAGTGGAAATTTTGCCACTCCTCAAGATGCTGATAATTTTCCCCTTATACAGAAAACGTGTCCAAAGACATTGCTGTACCCATATGTGAAGGAAGGTTCCATGCTCCAAGTGCACAGCATCTTGTTTTTAAACACCAAGCTCTGGTTGGGCACACACCAGCAGACCATTCTTTTTTTAGGTTCTATTACTATACAAGCAAAGATACTTCTTGAAATGCAAACTAATAGAGTTCCACACAAACTTCACAATGAGAGACAGTGATGGAAGGAGAGTATCTTTGACTTAACCCAATCTTAATTTAAATGGATTTCAATAAGCAAAACTAAATTAGGGAACTATAGACATAACTACAATTCTTTCCCATCCTGAGGCTGAATATATACTGGTTCTAACACTGATATAAGAGAATGTATTTAATCCAACCATTACACCTGGCTTAACTGCAATACTTACTAGTGTATTTGTTCCATTGCAAGCATGATTAGACAGCAATTAGCTCTTTTTTGCTGGATTCCTGCTCACTCTAGCACAATCAACTGCTCTCCAAATCACCCCCCAACTGACTTAGTATAAGATTAAATAACCCTTGACTTATGTTCTCTAGATTGTTTTGATTTCCTTTTTTCAAACAACAAATTAAAAAAAATTGTTCTTACCATAGTAAAGTTTTAACTTTTATGTTAACATTAAATAAGTTAGCACAGAAGTCCCCTTTGGAGAATGCTTTGGGCTTCTTTTTTATTTTTATTCTTTATTATTATACTTTAAGTTCTAGGGTACATGTGCATAACGTGCAGGTTTGTTACATATGTATACTTGTGCCATGTTGGTGTGCTGCACCCATCAACTCGTCAGCACCCATCAACTCGTCATTTATATCAGGTATAACTCCCAATGCAATCCCTCCCCCCTCCCCCCTCCCTGTGATAGGCCCCGGTGTGTGATGTTCCCCTTCCCGAGTCCAAGTGATCTCATTGTTCAGTTCCCACCTATGAGTGAGAACATGCGGTGTTTGGTTTTCTGTTCTTGCGATAGTTTGCTGAGAATGATGGTTTCCAGTTGCATCCATGTCCCTACAAAGGACACAAACTCATCCTTTTTTATGGTTGCATAGTATTCCATTGTGTATATGTGCCACATTTTCTTAATCCAGTCTGTCACAGATGGACATTTGGGTTGATTCCAAGTCTTTGCTATCGTGAATAGTGCCGTGGTAAACATACGTGTGCATGTGTCTTTATAGCAGCATGATTTATAATCCTTTGGGTATATACCCAGTAATGGGATGGCTGGGTCATATGGTAATTCTAGTTCTAGATCCTTGAGGAATCACCATACTGTTTTCCATAATGGTTGAACTAGTTTACAATCCCACCAACAGTGTAAAAGTGTTCCTATTTCTCCACATCCTCTCCAGCACCTGTTGTTTCCTGACTTTTTAATTATTGCCATTCTAACTGGTGTGAGATGGTATCTCATTGTGGTTTTGATTTGCATTTCTCTGATGGCCAGTGATGATGAGCATTTTTTCATGTGTCTGTTGGGTGTATGAATGTTAGGAAGAATCAATATCGTGAAAATGGCCATACTGCCCAAGGTAATTTATAGATTCAATGCCATCCCCATCAAGCTACCAAGGAGTTTCTTCACAGAATTGGAAAAAACTGCTTTAAAGTTCATATGGAACCAAAAAAGAGCCCGCATTTCCAAGATAATCCTAAGTCAAAAGAACAAAGCTGGAGGCATCACGATACCTGACTTCAAACTATACTACAAGGCTACAGTAACCAAAACAGCATGGTACTGGTACCAAAACAGAGATATAGACCAATGGAACAGAACAGAGTCCTCAGAAATAATACCACACATCTACAGCCATCTGATCTTTGATAAACCTGAGAAAAACAAGAAATGGGGAAAGGATTCCCTATTTAATAAATGGGCTTCTTTCTTACAGTTGTAACCTTCTGTATCCATTCCACTTCAGAATGATATATTTAAGATATTACCCAAATATTTTCATAATAACTTAAAATACTGGAAATGATCAAATATATTAGGAAAATACTTCTTGATTGCATGAAAAATTAGAAAGGTGAGAACACTGAAAAGGAAAAGCTCAGCCATCTAAAGAAAAAAGTATATAAAGTCAGATAATATTTTTCTTTCAAATGTATTTGCAAATAAAATTCTGCTGAGTACCAGGTGGCAGAGGGGTAGAAGAAGTGTGTTATAAGTCACTGTGAAAAGTCCATCATAGGACTAAATGATCTAAGACTCCAACTAAGGACATAAAATACCATGTGGTCAACTCTGAACACTGCGTGTCACTACTCCTTCCCTTTTCAGGTGTAAGTCTTCCTTTCCCATCAGGGTTGCCCATTCCTCAAGGACAGAAGTTTTGCTTTATACTATTTCTTTCTCTAGCACCTTGCACACTGCCTTGTACATAGTAGGCATCCAAAATATGCTTGCTTAGTTAACTAATTAAAAGCCTAAAGACACATACAAAATGACATATCAAATGAGAAAATGTTATTTTACAAGCGGCAAATGTATGTGTTCCCACACATTTTCCTATTTATCTTGAGTTACAGAATTGTCATTCTTTCTATCACGACTATCTGTGCTGATTCTATCTTTGTTCATTCATCTTTGATTACATAGAATAAAATGTAGAAATGTGACTAGAGTAAAACATTAGGGCTGGAGCTAAATCTACATGCCTACAAACGCTATTGCAGAATGAAAAAAGTCAAACCCATTCAAACAAACTAGTTTTGATAGTGACCTACTAAAATCACAAAATGTTTTCCAATCTAATCACCTGCTATTACAACTCCATGTTAAATGATGAGTAACATGTTCACGTCCTCAATCGTAGACTCCTAGGGCTGGGTAGTACCTCACCATGTTACATCTCCTGATGGTAAGCTGCTGATGCACAAGGTCTGCTGAATCTTCCACAGTATTTAATGGAGTGGCTTGCACATTAAAAGGAGTTCAGAAAATGTTTATCAAATGAAACATCTCCATTTTCTGGCTATAACACTAAGTAACTCTTTCTGTAACCAATTTTCATTCTTAACAACCCCCAAATTAAGATGAATCCTAAATGAAAAAAAAGTCATATTACTTTTATTTGCAAATATAATATGACATTATGAGCCTTAAAAGACAATGACTCTGTGACTATACTACCTACTTCAATGGGATATTTTTCCAGAGAAAGTAAATATCCACAGTGGGGAAGTGATGCTTGCTCTTTCAGAGACCTGAGGCAAAAAAGAAGAATCACAGTAAAATAAATGGAAGAGTCACTTGGAAATGGTCTTCTGATTTCAAATTAAGCTCCAGGGACAGTTTATCGAAAACTTTCCTGATGAGCAGAGGGCCACTGAAATGGCGCTGTAGTGAACAATCCAATGCCAACAGCTCTTCTCTTTGTGTATTTAGCTTGCGAAAGAGGCATCCATTCTATCATTGACTTTTAGAGCCTTTTCTACTTGCCAGAGTTATTAACTGATAGTGTTCCCAGTTCCCTCTAGTGCTGTTTTAGAAGCTGTACACTTCCCACCTCCAGCCATGACACGTTTTATATCAGCAAAGTCATCTCTGCTTCAGTTGCACAAAATATTAGATAGGCATTTACATAGCAACATCCTATTCAGAGTATTAATAGTAATAGTAAACTGGGCTGCCCATAAGCAAATTGCAATTCTTTGAGCAACCCCACCTTCACCTTACCTAGACTTGGTGAACCCTCTGTCATTACCATCTCTCTCTTTCCCAGGTTAAAACCCACTTGTGGAACAGGATCTGCTAAATTCACTAGAAGGTATGAATGAATTAATAATAGCTCAATGTGTTATTACTCACAGGGATGTTGCCGCATTTAAAATAGATAAAAAGTCTTAACCCTAGGGAGCTAGTTGTAACTTTGAAATTTCAAGTCCCAGGAAGCAGACAGAAAACGTACACTTTAAATAACATGTGCTAAGACAGGGGAGAGTGTGTCTTCCTTTCTTCTGAAATTATGCCATGTCAATAGGCCCATTTTGCTACAAATACATTTGATTTTTGATTTCTTGATACCAACACAGTTACTATAATGGAATTACAATTGCAAGACTAATATTAAAAGGACTTTTAAGGCTGGGTGCATTGGCTCACGCCTGTAATCCCAGCACTTTGGGAGGCCGAGGTGGGCGGATCACGAGGTCAGGAGATCAAGACCATCCTGGCTAACATGGTGAAACCCCATCTCTACTAAAAATACAAAAAATTAGCCAGGCATGGTGGTGGGTGCTTATAAAGTCCCAGCTACTTGGGAGGCTGAGGCAGGAGAATGGCATGAACCCAGGAGGCGGAGCTTGCAGTGAGCTGAGATCGCGCCACTGCACTCCAGTCTGGGCGACAGAGCGAGACTCTTCCATTTCCAAAAAAAGAAAAAAGAAAAAAAAAAGGAGAGAAAAAAATGACTTTTAAGACTGAATTTTAAAACCCTCAGGAGGAAATATTTTCAAATATTTAATGAGCAAGTGTTGGTAATAAATAGTGGGATGTATTTATTTATTTATTTATTTATTTATTTATTTATAGTGGGAAATAAATGGGGAAAGCTAAATTTAGGGGAAAAATCTGTGCAGATGAACTCAGGGTCAGTGTTTTCTAGAATATTTTATTTTATTTTCCCTTAATAATAGTATAATTTGATGGACTCAAGTTTGCTTTCAACTTGCCTGATTTATTTCTTTCCATACTGAAAAAAGAAAACATCTGTATCTGTTCAGGAAAGATTTCAGGTTGTTTTTTATTCTAAACATATTCTGCATTTTTTAGTGGTAACAATTTTTCCTCTTGGATGGCATCTATGCAGTTCATTACCATTTTTGAGAAATCCAAACATTTAAGCAACTTAAGTCTAAATTGAACCAAAGCGTTCATTTTGGAATACCTTCTCCCCACGCCAACCCCACCACTAGGCAATAAATCCTGGATTTGCTTTTTTCCCTTATTCATCCAAATCAGTTTTTATTAATAGTCTGTGGTAGGTGGGGGGTGGGGTGGTTAGACTGTATTTTTATGAGAAGTTTCAAGTTTACATAAAAAGTAAATGGAAAGTACAGAGTTCTCACCCTCTAACTCTACCCCCACCTCCCAGTGTTCCCTACTGTTTACATTTTGCATTAGTGTGGTATATTTACTACAATTGACAATCTACTATTGATACATTCTTATTAGCTAAAGTCCATAGTTGACATTAGGGTTGACTCTTTGTGTTGTACATTCTATAGGTTTTTGACTAGTGTATAATGACATGTATCTGCCATTACAGTATCATACAGAATAGTTTCACTGCCTTAAAAATCCTTTGTGCTCCACCAGTTCATCCCTCCCTGCCTGACTCAAAGCCCCTGGCAAATAATAATCTTTTTACTGTCTCCATAGTTTTGCCTTACTCTGTAAGTTTTTTAGCCAAATATAAAACAGGGAACAATTCAGCAAGGGTGGTATCAGAAAGGTAAAATCAAGGGGATTTAATAATTTATCATAAAACATATTCAATTATAGGATGGAAACTACACGATTTTCACCAACAACAGATGCTTTTATTTATTCTTTTTATTCAATGAACACTACCTTGTAACGTGCTAATGTGCCTACATTGTTTTGGGTGCTAGAGGTGACAGTAATAAGTAGACAGGATCTCTAACCTCATGGAGTTTACATTCAAATTGAGGGGTAAAAGAGGACAGAAATTAAAAAGTTCAAGCAAAGTATTTTTCAATACTGCTAAGCAGGAAGATGGAAATAAAACATGGCTATGTGACAAAGGGATGGATGGGGAGAGTAGTTAGGGAAGGCTTTTCTGAGAAAATGACATTTGAGCTAAGAATTAAGAGATAAGGAGGAATAAATTATAGTGTTCCATTGCACAGTAGTGACTATAGTTAACAATAATATATTGTATATTTCCAAATAGCTAGAAGAGGTGGTGTCAATGGTATAGTGGTAAGTACAGCTGCCTTGCGAAACAGCCAGAAGAGAGGATTTTAAATGTTCTCACCACTAAGAAATAAATGTTTGAGGTGATGGATACGCTAATTACTCTAATTTGATCATTACACATTGTATACATGTATGGAAATGTCACACCATACCCCATAAATATGTGCAAAGAAAGCCAGTGTGGCTGGAAGAGGGTGAGCAAAATAGAGGGTGTGGGAGTGAGGCTGGAGAAGCAGATGAGACTGGAGAGGCAGGTGAGGTTGGGGAAGGCAGGTGAAGCTGGAGAGGCAGGTAAGCTAGAAAAGGCAGATGAGACTGGAGATGCAGGCGAGACTGGGAGAAGCTGGTGAGGTTGGGAGAGGCACATGGAGCTGGGGAAGCAGGTGAGAGAGGCAGGTGAGGCTGGAGTGGCAGATGAGGTTGGGAGAGGCAGGTGAGGCTGGAGATGCAAGTGTAGTTGGGAGAGGCAGTAAAACTACAGAGGCAGGAGAGATTGGGAGAGGCAGTAAAACTAAAGACGCAGGTGAGGTTAGGAGAAGCAGGTGAGGCTGGAGATGCAGGTACAGTTGGGAGAGGCAGGTAAAACTAAAGAGGCAGGGGAGGCTGGAGAGGCAGGTGAGGCTGGGAGAGGCAGGTGAGGCTGGAGAGATGGGTGAGGTTGGGAGAGGTGGATGAGGTTGGGAGATGTAGTGAGATTGGGCAAGGATGGAGAGGCAGGTGAGGTAGACAAGCAGGGGCAAATCCTAAATGACCTTGTAAAGCCACAGTCAGGAGTTTCCATTGTATTTTAATGGAAGCCACTGGAGGATTTTAAGCAGGAAAGTGACTTGATTTGATCTGTTTTTATTTCATTTTATTTTATTTTATTTTATTTTTTATTTGAGATGGAGTCTTGCTCTGTCACCCAGGCTGGAGTGTAATGGCGAAGTCTCGGCTCACTGCAACCTCCGCCTCCTGGGTTCAAGCGATTCTTCTGCCTCAGCCTCCCGAGTAGCTGGGACTACAGGCGTGCACCACCATGTCTGGCTAATTTTTGTATTTTTAGTAGAGATGGGGTTTCACTATGTTGGCCAGGCTGGTCTCAAACTCTTGACTTCAGGTGATCCACCTGCCTTGGCCTCCTAAAGTCCTGGGATTGCAGGTGTAAACCAGACCCTTGATCTATGTTTTTAAATGTTCACTCTAGATCTGAAGAGATCTCAGAAGACCTATTTAAGATTAATACAAACAGTAAGACACTAAGAGCACTAAGGATGCCAACCATAACAATGCAAATCCTAGAAAGTAAAAATGGTGTTTTAATTTCAAGGCCAATATCCTCATTACATGTATCTGTCCCCAACCACCCCATCCCTCAAAATAAATACTCAACAGAGATGACAACGGTGTTTTTAATCACTTCTGAATTCTACCAAGTCTACCATGTGGTGTCGGGATATTTACACTTAATTCCCTCCCAAAATGGTTTTCCATAGAGAACTGTACATGAAAGACTTCATTGTAAGTATTTCTGCTTCCACCATAGCCTTTTACATTAACCTTTGGAAAACCATGCTCTGCCTGCAATTACAATTTGCATTTTAATAATACATATGAGAAAAAGGCTAATATTTCAGTCTTGGCTTCAGCAGATAAAACTGAAAAAACAAGACACTGTCACACGCTCGGGGATGTGAAATGGAAATTGCCCAGCCCCAGACCAGGTATCCTTCTGCTTACTACAGGTCAGCTTCAGGGAGCTCCCTCGCCACGAGTGATTTCTCTTTCTTAGCTTAAAAGAGAAGTGGAAGAATAAGTGATTTCTACTGTCTGTCTCTATGGCAACTAGTACCCTAATTTCACCTCTTAGATGGCAATTATACCTATTCACTGAATAGCTTTCAGTCCCCATTTTATGTTGAAAAAATTGATTTCATGAAAAATGAGATGCAGGTAATAGGTAAACTTTTCCCTAGCAACCATGAAGTACAGTTTATAACAGGTATGGTCATTCATAAGCAGAACATGCCCTGTGGAAATTTTCATTTTTCATTCATAGAACATTTACCTCAAATGTCTTTCTTCTAGTTGTTTTTTTAATGATAAAATCTTCATCTTTTCTTCCTGAAGGTTTATTTTATTCAATTATACAATTAGTTGGGTTTATTATAAAGAGTTTGGTGAATACAGAAAAAATATAGAAAAGCATAAACAAGAAAATATAATTCACTCTCATATAAAAACAATCACTATTTATAACCTGCTAGCAACTTAGGTGCATATACATAGAAATGTAATTTAAATCCTATTGCCCATTTTTTTGTAATCAAATTTTCTACAAAACATTGTAAGGACTTCTGCATACCATTAAATATTCTTCTAACACATGATTTTAATATCTTCAAAGGAATCTATAATATAGATTATTACATTTCACTTAGCTAATCTTTCTATGTTGACATTATTAACATAAATGTTTATGCATCTCTCTATTGGCTTAGAATAAATTCAAGAAAACGAACGCTATAGATCAAACTAATAAGCATTTTAAATTGTATTGCCAATTGTTTCTCCAAGAAATATTATATCAATTCATTTTTCCACTACAGGTAGATGAATGAGGGTATCCACTTCCTTAAATCCTTGATCAAAGGTACTATTTTTAAAGAGAAAAAAAAAATGTCAATTTAATATTGAGGGGAATATCTTACTATATTTTCTTAATTTCTAATTTAAAACTTATTTTAAGGTTAACTGTTTTTCATTTTTCATTGTTATTGGGTGAGGGGGGTGGGGAAGTGAATTGCTTATTCACCGCTGTAGCAGACTATTGGTTGTCCCTTGATATCCATTCTCCCTTTATTTCCTCGTAACAGAAGAGACAACATTTAGCATATGGCCCCTTGAAATGATATTTTCCATTCTCCTTTGCAACTAAGTGTGGATATGTGTCAACTCCAGGCTGATGAAATAAAAGCAAATATGATCTATTCTATTTCAGATAAATGTCCTAAAAGGAAGAAGCTATGTCTTACTTCTTTTCATCTTTCCTGATGGTTAGAATGCAGATATTATTGCTGGAGCTCAGCACCCATTTTGGACCATGAAGATAAGGGGTACATTCTAGGGATTAGTGGAAAAATATAGATTCCATATAAATTTTGTCTCAACCATCACAAGGCAGCACTGAGACATGTTTACTTCCTATAGGTGTACAATTAAATGGTTATATTGCACTCTAAAGTCATTTAGATGATGAGTGTACATATTTTTGAGGGTTTTTAAAAAATAATTCATTCTTTGCTAAAGCAGAGCTTTTCCACTTACAACCTGTGGAGCTCCAGGTTCAAGTCATTTTCTCAGAGGTCTCCACTGAGACTTAGCGGAAGCTGAATGGGCCAGCTCGGCATGCTACCTCCAATCCATGTTTCAAAGGTAGTCACCCTGTGTTATTCACTGGAGTTCCACAAAGGAGTCCCTGCTATTCATGATTTCACATGCACACACACATAAAAAACATGGAGTCACAATTTCTTACCAGATCATAAGCAGCCAGCATCTTTTTCTGCACATCTGGAATTGCACTCAGAGGCTCCAGGTAAGGAAAGTTGTCTTTCATCACAAGTGAGACTGAAGGAGTATTGTCACTGGTGATGAGCCGAGATGACAGAGTTAACAGGCACTGCTTCAGACTGGCAATTGGAGGGAGTCCACATAGTTCCTTAATAGACACGATTGCATTCTGTGAGGAAGAAAACATGGAATCACACTTCTGACCACCTGACACATCATCCCCAGCACTCCCAGGTTTATAGAAAAGTATATTCATTTTTAAAAGATAATACACAGAACTAATTCATGACTATACTTCACCTTGCTCAATTTTTACCAATCACCACAAACATCCCATGAAAGCAAAACAGATTGGGACACAAGGCTATGCAGTGCTTTTCAAAGCAGAGCACTGGGAGAGTCACACAACTAAGTACTGGCTGATCATGAATGCCATGTGTGGTTTGTATCATGGTGATCAGGAAAACATAATGGCAGGGGTTGTATACTGGGGTGTATTTCGCTAGGGCTTTTTTCCTTAAAGTAGCAGGATGCTACTGTTCACCACCCTCCATCTGACTAATCAATGGCATTCCTTTGTCACTTCATCAGAAAGGCACCCGACAGACACACACACTGAAAGCACATTTCATGTAGAGCTACATTTGTCCATGTTACAGTCTTTTCAAAAAATTCATTTGAAATAGAAATTATGACTATTTTACATTTTACCCACAGCAAACAGTACCTAACTTATTATGTGTCTCATGAATTTCATGACAATGATCACCTTCATTTTTCTACTGATGAGACTCCAAAAAATCCTTAACCCCAAAGACTTTATGTTAAGATAATATAAACTATCAATGCTACCTGGATATGCTTTATCTATAACTCTTCTTCTATGTATTTTAAGTACATAATATAAAATATGCAAAGTACATATTTCAAGAATTATATAAAATATGTAAAGTCTAATCTATAAAGTTAAATGCAGAAATGGTTTAAAACTAATCTAACATAGGGATTTATAATAGTACTAGAATTATGTCAGAAAAAGGTACATAGAATATGCTGATATTATTTGGATTCTATTTTTTAAATGGTGGCTAAGACAACCCACCACAAGTATTTAACTGGGTCATGGGTTTATGGTTCTGCATCACGTGAATGATAATGGTAATGGATTTTGGTATTAGGCAATCCTGGATTTATTTTCCTTAATTTTTAACTTTTGTAGGTACATAGTAGGTATATATATTTATGAGGTACATGAGATGTCTTGATACAAGCATGCAATATGAAATAAGCATATCATGAAGAATGGGGTAGGCATCCCCTCAAGCATTTATCCATTGACTTGCAAACAATCCAATTAGACTCTTTACGTTACTCTAAAATGTGCAGTTATTATTAACTATACTCACCCTGTTGTTCTATTAAATACTGGCAGTCCTGGATTTAAAGGCTAACATTGTTATTTGTTAACTTGCAATATTTGGGAAATGTATTAACCTTTTCAAATTTATTCTCTATCTTGAAAACAGGGATTTTTGGTGAGGATTATTATAAATACATCAGCTAAAGAAATAAAGTGAATTGAATAATATCCACTTTGCACATTCCAGGTACTCAGTGAATATCTGTTATTGTTTGCATCTAATAACACTAGCCTAATAAGTGTATTAAGTAGTTTTTTTTTTAAGTTTAACACTGTCTCAGATTATAAGCATTAATGAAGGAAAGAAAACTTAACATTGAATTTCTAAATGTTGAGGCTAGTCAATTTCTATATACTCTAATTTTACTCTAATAATAATCTTGTGATAAGTATAATTATTTTTCTACTTTATGTGGAGAATATTGATGAGCAGAGACCTGAAATAATTTGCTGAAGATCGCACAGGGATAGATTTGATCAAGAACCCATGTTCTTTCAATTAAACCACATTTCTAAGACAAGGTTAAATATTTTTCAACAAGTTTGAGTGCTGATTTTTTTTTTTTGTTTAGTTTTACTTGTTCTTGTGGAAAGTAATTTATTATTGTTGTCATTATACATAATTTAAAACTAAAAAGTAACCTAATAGGCATTACACTTGTTTTATATCACTTCAGATTCTCTCTCATGTTCATATCTGCAAATATGTTATATATACACTGGTAATTAGTATGTGTGTGTTTGTATAAATTTTTTATTACACATATATTGTATATTCTACTTTTTTCCCATTGTTTCAGATGCACATTTCCATATATCAATTCAGTTTTGTACTAAGGATATTTAATGGATATACAGCATTTTGCTACATCTTAGTTCAGTCCGAACTTAACACAGCATTTACAGTTAGAAACATAAAATATATCTGTTTTATCACAGACAATACTGAACTTAGTTCAATGGTACACAGGTTTACACATCTTTCTTTCTTTTTTCATTTTCAGATAGGGACTTGTTCTGTTGTTGCCCAGGCTGGAGTGCACTCGTACAATCACAGCTCACTGCATCATTGACCTCCCAGGCTCAAGTAATCCTTCCACCTCAGCCTCCTGGGTAGCTGGGACTACACATGCTCACCACCACACCTTGCTAACTTTTGTATTTTTTAGGGATACAGGGTTTCACCATGTTTCCCAAGCTGGGCTCCAACTCCTGGCCTCAGCCTCCCAAAGTGCTGGGATACAGGCATGAGTCACCGCGTCCAGACTTAAACAATCTTTCTGATAAATTTTTGCAAATCAGTTCATTAATAAAACATTAGAAGGGTAGGAATAAGCAGGAATAGGGAAGGAGAGTGCGGGATGTTTCTCCTACCTGCATATTTTCTCTCATATCTATGGCTTCTCGTAATGGATGAACTGCTATTTTAAAGATGTCATCAATGGTTTTAAGACCGACATTCCTGAGCATGGTATACTCCCGAACTTTCTTCCCCATTCTCACTGAAAGACTGCGCTTCTGTGCCTTTCCTCCTCCACTTCGATTAGTTATTGCTATGTGGACAAAAAGGGTTACGTGCTCCATGATGTCACCCACAAAAGAGCGCAGGGGAACATGCCGATATCCAGGCTGCAAACATTCAAATGGTATCGTATATTGCCCTATAAACTCATCCCCAATGTAGTCATCATCCAGAGCAACAAAACGGATCATGGCCAGCTCAGGTAGGTTTACTTGGAACTCAAAAGTTTCATCAAAAATAGGATTATCACTGTTTTGCTGTACAGTTTTAGTTCTTTGTTCGGAACAATCCGCTGGAATTCCATGTATCTCTATACACACATAGGGATCTATGACATCCCCTTTGGCACAAGCTCCCTTGGGCTTTGGGAAATTCTGACCACTGATGATCTTGATATGAAGAGCTAGAGGAGACACCCCAGGTACAATGCCCTTTGTATTTGCGCTGAAGTAAGAAACTTCATCTCGCATGATAGACGGCCTTAGAACATAACCACATCCCCCATTTTGAAGAAACCAGCCCGTGTGAAGGTCCATCATTGGACCTGGAGTCTGAAAATTCATTGCTACAATCTGACAGCCACAATTCCAAAAGTCCTGTGGATTCAAGTTACTGGAATCGATCCTCATGGCACTGGGATAGATTCTTGATAAGAACTTCTTATTATAATTAACAAAATCCTCTGGGTACTCATTTGCAATGCGGCTGGCCTCTGTTTCACTAAATGAACAAATTTCCCAATAGTTTTGGCTTTTCATAGATAGTTCAAAATCCCTGTACTGAACAGATTTACAAATAGATACCAAATCAGAGAGCTCCCTACAGAGTCGGATTTGTTTCTGCTCACCATTGTAATCTACCGACATCCTTCGAGACATTTCGGCTTCTTCATCTTCATCTGTTACTTCTCCTTCTAACATATCTGGATCAGAAGGCAACTTCTTTCCTTTCACAATGATCATTCTTTTTAATTTTTCTGGTGATGGGAGGTAGGATTCTGAGGGCAAAGGTGCTTCGGTATAGAGTTTATTGCCAAAGACCTTTTTCATCTGTTGAACCATTACCTTCTGCTGTAGCAAGGAGCAATGATTTCCCAAGCAAAGAATGAGTGGGTATTCAGAAGCAACAAAGGCAAATTTATTTATTACCTCTATGACACTTCGAAAGGAAACATGTGTTGTCATGTTATTTCGATTACAAAGGATTGGTTCATTATCGGAACCATCACTTACATCGAGTTCAATGCTTCGACAGCCCATTTTCAAAGCTCTAACATACCCATTGATGTCAGCTGGCCCCCTGAACTGGTCTTCTATTAGATAGGTGTTATGAGAGGCATTGATATAGTAGTGAGATAATGGCTGGGTCATATCTTGGGCAACCTTCTTTTGCTCAGGATCAAAAATGTCACATTCTGATGACAATAAATACTGGGTAAAGCCATCAATTGCAAGAAACCCTTTTTGACGTCCCTCTTCAGAAAGTTCGTATCTCCTTATGATGTCTAAGCAAATATCCTCGGTAATATGGGTGACTCCTTGCTCAGCTTCTAAAAAGAGCATGAGATCATTGGCATCCAAATATTCTTTGTTTTTAGATATCTGTACAAGTAAGAAATACACTTCTGGCCTGGTGCAAAGTTCACAAAAAGCTTCACAAAATTCCTCTTCGGTCACGCGGGTGGTTAGTTTTTCCTTGCTCTTCTGGATTTCTTTAAACTTTAACCTGATCTTGGCTTCCTTCAGAGTAGGGTTGAGTTGTTTTATTAACTCTACAGAGGTGTCTTCCAACATAATCCCATTCCCATCAACATCTGCTGCTTCAAACACTGTTTTCAACCACATGAACCGTGGTGTGTTCTGGTTGCCCTCCATAAAATCAAGAGGCTGCTTACTTCGAGAAACCAGGTACCGTAACCCAGACACCCAGATGTTTGCCACATCTGCTGAGTTAGCAACTAGGTCCAGAGACTCATAGTTTTCCCCATGGAGTATGGAAAAGGCACAGTCCTCACAGATCTGGTCAGCAAGGCCATTGTTTCTAAATGTTTCCGTGTTTTTCCCCAGTCTGATCTCTTTTATGGCAGAAATATCAAGCTTGGCTTTCTCGAGGTCTTTCTTTGAAGGTTCCCAGCGAAGAGCTTGGAGGTCTGTGTCTAGAGTGAAAAAACGGTTGTAAATGCGAGAATTTGGCCGGACTTTCTTCAGCTCACAGCCAGCTTGCATGAAGCTGATGCAGTCATTTGCACTGCTAATTTTCTTTTCCGATGGCATGCTGCTGAAAGACACGGTTTTCTTTCTTCCACCACATTTTTGGTTTGAAGGATCCTGTAAAATAATTTGAAAAGAATGAATCAATATCTTTTAGAAAACAGATAAATTCAGTAACACTCTATGAACTCCTCAAACTTCGATTCACATATTGTGATTATTTAAATAGAGGCTAGCCTAAAGTTCACCTTTTCACTGTGTCAGAAAAGAGAAATTGCTAAGAAAGCTGAAATTATAGGATTCAGGCAAAAGCTTATTTTTCAGATGCCTGTGTGGTCTTTGAAACAAAATCAAGTATTAAGTACAAATCACTCTGATTTGTTCCTTAAAGCAGATTTCTTAAGAACCTCATGCTGGTGCCTCAACAACCTAGCTCAACTCCCAATAAATATGCAACAGAAATAAAGCTGTATATTTTTACAGGTTTCCTCATTTATACTTTGCAACCTTTTAAAGAGGTTTTCTTAAGGTTGATTTAAATAAACGGTTTTACCTTAACATACTTTGTATCACAAAGTGCTTAACTGAACAGCTTAACTAGAAATCACTTTTTTTCTCAAGCTTTTTCAAGGTGTCTTGAAAGTCAAATTGAGAGCTAATAATAGCCAATCACTCGCATTTGAGCAAATTTTCAAACTGAGGTAAACAATTTGATTTTAACATTATAGGAATTCACACCTGCATTTCAGTGTAATGTTATTAGCAGGCACAGCTTAAACCAAATAGAAATATGAATGGCTCTACTATCTTTTTAAGGTTCTTCCAATATAAGTTAAATTTCAAAGCCCTTTGCCAGAAGATTTTACAGAGAACACTTCCACCTTGCAAATGCCATTTCTGGAAGTGTCCTTGGATCTTAGTGTTATAGAATTCCAGTTTCCTCAGCCCATTTCACCCTTCCCTGACCAACAGGGCCAACAGGTCATCAAACTTCATCCGTTCAGAAGAGAGTATCTTAAGCAGGTTTATTATTTTTTGAGACTGTTTCCCTCTTGATTGTATCTAGGCCTTCTCCCCTATCATCCTTCCTAAAATACAGTTCCAGTCCTCTGAATACTCATGAGATGATGGATTTCATTTCAGTCTTGGGCTGTCCACTGTGTCTATCATTCCCAATTCATTTACACTGAATATCTGACTGATGCCACTTAAACTGGGTATTTCTTTACACTAGTCTCTGTTCTGACCACAGACTCAATTAATGATGCTCCCAACCACATCCCAATTCACATGACTGCCCCAGGAACAAATTTCCCAAAAGCATCATAATGCATGTTTACCATGCCCAATTTTATAAGCATACCAAAGAGTCAGCAAAATGTAGAGTACGAAGTACCTTGTCCTTGGAGAAAAAATAACTGTTCTTTTTTTTTTTTTTTTTTTTTTTTTTTGACAGAATCTCGCTCTGTTGCCCAGGTTGGAGTGCAGTGGCATGATCTCAGTGCAATGCAACCTCCGCCTCCCGAGTTCACGTGATTCTCCTGCCTCAGCCTCCCAAGTAGCTGGGATTACAGGCACATACCACCATGTTCTTGAGTTGTAATTATTCCACTCGCTAAATATATGACCTTGAGTAAGTCACTTAACCTCTCTCAATCTTAATTTCTGATAGGAATTAGTAATCTTTTTATATAACATAGTGTCATTGTGAGACTGAAAAGAGAAAATATGCATGACTGTTCTTTATAAACTGTAAGCACTTGAAAGGTTATGCTTTTCAAAGGAAGAGGAGCATTGCCTTATACACCCAGTAACTGTAGGACTATGAGTAGGTACTGACCAGGATATTGGGTATTATACAGAAGTTAATTCATTCCTGACTTCTGAAATTTCAGACAAATCTTCAGAGATAAATTGAAAATATTTTTAAAACAACCACATAAGATTACTATTTCAAATACTGAAAACTATAACCAAAGTAGTCTGGACCGTATCCTTCATTGGAAATATTTTAAAACAGGGTAGAATATCTTCTCTGGGACCTCATTTCATCAGTTCTGCCTATATAAGCTTGCCTATCCTATGATTCAGAAAAGACAGGATAATTTATTATTCAATTGACTAAAACTCTACCCATGAAAAGGAAACAAAATTTGCTTTAGTTATGAGATGTTGGTGGGATGATTCATTGACTCCAATATATATCAGATCTTCAAGTGACAATGATAGAAATTACTCAATTTAGATTACAGAATATTGCCTGTTGGTGTCCTGGCATTTAACAACTTAGCTCCTGCTTTTACAAAGAGTAGCTATTTTTAATTATCTTATAGTGGTCAATTTCCTTATCCTTAAGTTAAAAAACACCTATAAATCTTCAGCTAGTTATACACAGATGCTCTATTAGAACACATTTAAATTTGTCACAACCCACATGCTTAGAAATATCAGATGTTTGTGTGTATTTTTCCACACCATCAAGGCAGGCACCTAATGGCATTGCTGAGATGGGATTAATCTACCAAGTAAAATAAAGAAGAAAACTGTGAATTCTGATGGTAAATGAGATTGTGACTCAGCTTTTAAAGCTAACCATTTGACTTACGTTTTAAGCTAATGAGAGCTTTCACATTAAAAATGATTTTATATAAGCAGTTCATGTTCCAAATAGAATTGTTGTCAGCAGAGTGATAAAATCTCTAACAGTTTCTAACAAATATTAAATGGGAAATTAATGCTACTCTAAATGAATGTATATGGTTCCTATACCCCAAGTATGACATTACGCTAGCATTCTCCATAGTCTATCGCTCTGTTACTGATTTGAGCCACTGTTTATTTGTAAGAACAAAATCACTCTTATCAGAATAGCTTTCTCTTACAAGGCTCTCCTCTGCCGTATCTCCTTAAATCAAGACATTCCCCCCTAGCATGACAAGCCTTCAAGAAATATATGTTTTATATCTAGCCTGCAAAAGAATCCACCTGCCCATAATGCTAATTTCTTGCTTTGACCCACAATTCCTACATGATTATAAAACTTATAGCAAAATCCCACCTAAAACTTGGAACCAGCAAAAAAGATATGATTCTTAGGTTGTCATTTTACAAAGGACAGAATCCAAAGTCATTACAAGTTTCCAAATGAGCTAAAACTTGGCCAGAGCATGTGTGAATGAATAATTAGTTTGTCTGCTGATGACTACAGCCAAGATTATGTACATTCAAAATATGCTGGAAAAGGTTCAGGACTCTGATATTTCTCCAGGTCTGCCACAGGAAAGGAAAATGTCTGGATTCAGAGAGCAATCATGCTGTTCTTTCAATAGCCATGCAATTGGCTCTGACAGGCTGGGAAAGAAGAGGGGAGGTGGAAATGGTGCCCCAGCAGACAGGAAGGGTGGAAGACTTCAAACCTTCTAAGCTTCTTCACCACCACAGTCCTACACCCCTACATCTGTATTCCCTCAAGAAGAACTTGGCAGATTGGTGGTGGGAAAGAAGGAATATTAAGGTAAACAGACTAGAAAAAGTTGAAGGTTAGGTATCAGTTTTCCTTCTTGGTAAATACAAAACATAATAATTATGATGATGATGATTGAATGAGAGTCAATTTGATTCACTATACACTTAACACAATTCAACTATATACTTAAAAATGGTCAAACGGTAAATTTTATGTTATGTATGTATTGGGAAGATGGGTACTTCTGGCACTTTCCAAAAGAAACCAAGTTTATTATCAGTTCAGGTGTGCTCCAGTCAATGTCTAGCTCATTAGATGATTGAACTGATTCCAATGACCATAACATCTTTCCAGGAGATTTTTATACACTCCAAGGTCTTTCAGTTTATTTCAAAGCTAACTCTCCTCACATGAGAATGAAGGCAAGAGGCTAAAGTACCAATACCACTTCCACCCGACTCCTGTCCCAAAACCAAAGATTCTCTTTGAGCAGCTTACAACAAAAGCTTTAAATTTATTAAGATAAATAGTGCA
This sequence comes from Rhinopithecus roxellana, assembly GCF_007565055.1. NCBI lineage: Eukaryota > Metazoa > Chordata > Mammalia > Primates > Cercopithecidae > Rhinopithecus > Rhinopithecus roxellana. The sequence continues at coordinate 84,902,133 of NC_044562.1, read as the reverse complement.
TTGTCATGCCTCTGTCCCCTAAATTAAAGCTTAACCTCATACTGCAGTTGAGTCCAATAATTAGTCAGACATTGAATTCAATCCTTTCTACTTTCTAACATTCTATACATAAGTTTCCACATTATCATTTCTCAAGAAAGGAATCACATTTCAATAAGTTAAATAAAAAAATAAACAAAATTGGGTTTATATGGTCTCTGAACATCTCTAAATAATACTTCACATTTTGGATCTACTGTCTTTTGAAATCAATCAATATCTTATAAAGGATTCAATCATCAGAAACAAGACGAGTCTCATGAACTAGTAAAGCAATAGACAAATATTTTACTCTTTTGTTAAAACAACACAAGACTGACTTATCTATATGCACTGTTTCTAATATATGTATATAATAAAGATAATTTCTATCTAATCTTATGCTATAAGGTCTGATTTCTAAACTTAGAAATCATTTCAAAATACAGGGGGAAATGGCCAAATGTCTTTTTAATTTTTTAATTATTTTCTACAACATTGTTGCTTATCGACTACTGTTAGGAATTGGCCGGGCGCGGTGGCTCAAGTCTGTAATTCCAGCACTTTGGGAGGCCGAGACGGGCGGATCACGAGGTCAGGAGATCGAGACCATCCTGGCTAACACAGTGAAACCCCGTCTCTACTAAAAAAAATACAAAAACTAGCCGGGCGAGGTGGCGGGCGCCTGTAGTCCCATCTCCTCGGGAGGCTGAGGCAGGAGAATGGCGTAAACCCGGAAGGCGGAGCTTGCAGTGAGCTGAGATCCGGCCACTGCACTCCAGTCTAGGCGACAGAGCGAGACTCCGCCTCAAAAAAAAAAAAAAAAAAGGAATAGGATACCAATCATGATTCAATGAGACTCTTCACAACAGTAAAAGATTTTCAGCTTCCTAAATATTTAATATTTTAATATTATTTTAAAATGTTTAATAATTTTATTAAGCTAAAATTGGAAACAAAGTTCAGATAAATCAAATAAATTTCCATTGACATTTGCTTTCCCTAAGCCCAATAAGATTGGATATAATGCAAGCTCCTTACCAAAATAAAAAAAAATCATTTTTCTTCAAAACACATTGATAAGCCCCCCCAAATTCTACTTATTCAATGGAAGTTTTGGGTCTCAATCATGAAAATATTGAATTATTTAAATATAATTTCAGGAAAAAGTATACTGAAGTTGCACAAAAAATGTGAATGTACCTAATGCTTATACACTTAAAAATGGTTATGTACTTAAGTGTACTTATACACTTAAAAATGGTTAAATTGTAACTTTTATGTTATGCATATTTTAACACACAGGGGGAAAAATGCACACTGAAGCATTGTACAAAAATTTAAAAGTGAGTAAAGGAAATACCAAGCCCAAGCTTCCCTGCCTTTGACCTCATGAGCATGTTTAAACATCTAATTATATCATCACATATACTTTTTGGTGTTTTGGCAAGTTGTTTTTAAGCAAACAGTTCTAAAATGATTCTTTGTTAGAACAAATTTACACAACTCTAAAGACTAGAAATCAAAACACCAGTTGTCAAACTGTGATGAGAAGGAATCTTTGTTTCATAACACTGAACTCCAGCTACGTAGTGTAAGGGAGGGAAAGATTTATATTTGAAAAGTTATCTTAAGAAATGATTAATAAAAATTTAATAGATTATACTAAAAGATAAGCATATAGCACATAGGTTTGATTTTCACCATAGGGACCCTATCTGTTCTTACATACAACTTACACACTATAAAAATACGCTATTCATTCTGGTTCTGTGAAGTTCCAAGCAAAACTGAGAAACAAAAATTTGGTTGATACATGACATTCTCAAAGGATGGTAGACAATATACAATCTAGAATCCAGATAAGCTCCAACCTTGGATATTGAGAGGCCTCTGGTCTTATTCTTCATTTATTCATTTGACAAACAAGAATAGGTACCTACTCTGTGATAGAGGCTAGCACATTACAGAGTTTGGAGGAAACTGATAAGGTTTCATTTTTATCTTAGATACATCATTCTGCATATGTGCTAAAGGGATTTGATATGGACAAAACTGAAGATGATACATTAGATGACTATTTCATTCAGCATTACAATAAAGAGATAATGATGACCGGAGCTAGATTCCTAATACAAAGGATGAAGGTATTAGGTAGATTAGGAAGGTATCCTAATAAAAAGGATTCCTAATAAAAAGGATGAAGGGATTAGGTAGGTTCCTAATAAAAAGGATGAAGAGGAGTAGGAAATATCAAGAAACATGAGGTAAAACAAGAACTTCTTGACTGAGTAAAGGATGACTTCTAGGTTTTTGGTTTGAGTGAGAAGTGAATGGAAATATTACTGAATGAGCTATGAAATATCAGGGGAAGTGAAGTTGAAGTGGAAATTAAGTTTACTTTGAGCCATGGTGAATTTTATATGACTATGGGCCATCTAGGTGAAGTTGTCCAATGGAAAGTTGGATATATGAGTCAAACCTCCAGGGAGAAGTCTGGGCTGCAGTTTCAGTGTTGGAAGTTACACCTGTAAAGGGATAAACAGAATCTTGAGCAGAGTAGAGTCACCTATTAAATAAAAGCAGTTGGAGATGGGCTAAACCCAGAGGAACACCAGTATGTAGAGGCTGGGCAGATAAAAGAAAAAAAGAGCTGAAGGGTAAGAAAACCAGGAGCATGAGCTTCCACAGATGCCAAGACTAAAAGGAAAGCGTACTGGAAATTAAGATCTGAAGATAGCTTACTGAATTCAGCAGTTAAGCAGTTACTGCTAATTTGGGCAAGAGAACGTCTTATGTTCCTTTTAAGATGCCTAGGATAGAGAACAAAATGAGACCCAAACTGCAGCCATGACATGAGCTGAGAGTAAAGGGTTCCAGGGAAGGAACAAAAGTCCTGCAGTGGGAAAGACAGCCAGGATGGCTACCATACACTAAGTGAGATAAAGTGGCCCCAAGTGAGACTGAACAACAGGCAGAGGCAGAGAGTAACCAATCCAGAAGAGGGGTATCCTCAAAAATGTTGGCTTCACTAACCTGGATTGTGATCACAGAATGGAATTCAGTTCTGATGCACACACTTTGCCTGTCCAATGGGCCTATGCCCAAAATCACATCCATGTTTGGCAGTTAAGTGGTCTGGAGAAAACCCATACCCATACACAAGGCCTAACTCTTCACACAAAATTCAAGGTGGTGGGGGAGACGGGATCATCACTATATCTGTTGCCTTCAAGCTTCAGAAAAGGAAAGCCTACAACTGTAGAATGATACCATTAATTTCGTGTTAAAATTTCCCAAGTATTATTCCCATGGTCAACTCCAGTTACTTAATGCAGAGACACAAACTGGTGATGCACTTATTTATGGTTAACACCATGTGACTTGCCCAGGGTCACTGTGTGATACAGTGGGAGTGGAGGTCCTAATAGCCACTATTGAGAAGCAGCTGAAGCATAACCCAAGTAAACCATTGACCTTCCCTAGTGTGTGCCTTATTGGTGAGGATCTGAACAGTTATTTTATGATCAATAAAGAAAGCATTTATTGTCTACACCATCTTCTAAGTCAACAGAATTAATTAAAGGCAACGCTAAGTGTATGCACGCACATTTCTCTAGCCAAATTGAGTTCTATGTCTGAATTTACCATTAAATTTTATTTATAAAAGGTGATTCATTTCACAAAATGCACTAAAGCCATCTCCTTTAGGAAACCCACTCTGATACATATGCTGTGGTGGGGATGGGATACTAATTAAAATATAGGCAGCCAGTGACCCTCTAAATTTTACACATCTTCTCTGAAATGACTCTCTTCACTTGGAAGCAAAAATAATTGATGTTCTACAGGCAAGGCTAGCAATACAGTGCAGAGAAAAAAACAAAAACAAAACAGTCCATTTCAGAGTGGGTAGTTAGTACCATTGATTTATTTTGTTAAACAGAAGAAGCTTCCCCTGTGCTGTACCTCACTGCAATCATTTGCTCATTAGAACTCATTAAGAAGGGACACTCTAAATAAAAGTGATTATCTCAAGCTCTTCTTCTACATAGTTTCCATCCAGTTAGGGTTTTTCTGCAAGAATGATTCTTATTATACACATTCCATGGATTATTTCAAATACAACTTTCATTTACACAAAGATTCACTGAACTCCTACTCTGGGCTATGCACTGTACAAGTGATTTGTTCTTTTAAAAATCATTAATCCCAACACTAATGTTGTCTGGAATAAATTTTAATGTATGAATTTTGTAGCTAATTAAATCAGTAAATAAGAATAAAGATCATCAAATTTAATAATTAGGGTAAAATGTACAAAGAATGCTTCTAAATAAACAATAAAAGCAGCTTTAAATAACATTAAAGATGTTCATGAGCCAAGTCCACAAAGGAGCATAAAAGGCTGATGAGGCATATTAAACAGAAGTACTACACTCCTTTGTAGTGTCAGCTGCTTTCATGGAAAGGCCTCGTTTCTTATTTTAATCTTGCCAGTCTCCTCTTATATCCTTCACAGTCCACTGCTTCGTATACAGTTATGAGGTACATGAATTTCCATTTTTCTAGTCAACAACATGGTCCTTTTCACTAATCCCACCGCTGCATGCAATGAGTAGTTTTGTTAGTACTGTGCTTTAGCTGCGTCAACTTGAACAAAATGAGGGTGACAGCAATAAAGGTCATCTGATGATTCATTCAGCGGCCTCTGAGGAACAACTTGCGTCTATCAGTCCTGTCCCTCTAAGACAGATGTCTGCCTCACACTCAAAAACAATACATTTAAAATTAATAGGTAGCCTGCGCAACTCTTAGCAGAGGTGCCAAGAACCAAGCGGGCTTGGAGACTGAGATACGATTCTGTCCTTCCTCAGGAGACCCCTGCACAGCAGGGCCCAGGAATCCTGGCAGAGCTTATGCCAGCACTGATTGTTGTTTCTGGTGTGAGGATTAATTGGATGTTCTCTTTATGGAAAACAGGATATCATATCCCTTTAAAAGGAAAATCAATGATGAAAGCTAGCTAAATGTATACTTCTAATACCCACATTGCTAACACATCTTTTTCAATGTATTGTTATAAAGATTAAATGTAATGCTCCAATTATTTCACAGGTATAAACATATAACTTGGTGCTTAATTAGGGCATTCATCAGAAAATTATATGTAATTAGGTAGGCTTTCAAACTGACACGTACTTTTATATTTTATTCTAATTGTTGCATATTTACTTAAAATACTTTATCTGAAAAATTAAAATATCAACAGAAATAAAACATTATTAAATAGAGTTCATGTCACAAACATTCCTGACAAAATTTCCCACCTCTCTTTGTGTCCTATGTAGTGAGTTCACAGAAACGTTTTTCCTTCATTGCGACTTTTCAGTTTTTAATGGTAATATTTGCCCTCAACTATGACACACGAATATATTATTTACATTGATTTTAGTCACTTTGGAGTCCAAATATATTCTTTAGTCATCTAAATTTGAATTAAGCATATTTAAAACTGAAAAGGAAATACCCAATGTGCCTCAATATTATGTGAGTTTTGCCATTTATTAACATAGAGTGTTATTGGAGCTGAGTTTTAGAACAGATATGATTTATAAAAATAAAATCATTCACAGTTATACCAGCTTAAGTGGAAATAAGAGACATAATCAGCCTTTCTTCAGAGCATAAAGTTTTCATCAGTGAAATTGTTTGAAAAATAGTCAATTTCCAGGAATTTATGGTTTTCTGTGCAACATTTGCTAAGGACAAAACTCCAGGTTATATGTATCACTTACAAATTCAACTCAATGATATAAAATATATAACTACTAGTGGTAGTTCTTAGAAATGAAATCAGTTCTATTGTACTGTACAGTAATATACACATGTAGGTTTTTCATTACAAAAAATATTCTGTAGAAGATTTAAAAACAGTGAATTTGCTTTTTAAAAACATTTTATAAATGTGTGTCACTTGGGACAAGGAGACTAAATTTCAATTTTTAAAAAACCCAATTCTATTCAAACTTAAGAAATAATACATTAATAGTCTAAACTGATCTTTCTATCTTTCTCTAGATTTGGAGAAGTGTAGTCTACCATTTAATAAATTGGTATATATATTAACAAATGGACTCCTTCTTGCATTTGTATTAAGTCTGTATTGTAAAACTGACATTTAAATTATTTTAAACTGCCTAATTGAATATTTCTTTAGAAATAAACCCCTTAAAGCAATCTCTGAGTTTTCCATAAGACAGATCTCTGAACCCCATATAAAATAGAATGTCAATTATCTTGACCCAATGCTATGTGCAAACACATCCTTAATATGTTTTCTCTTAGGACAATAATAGAATATGTCCTTTGGGACTAGTTATCATCTTTGGCTCAAATAGCCAACTTGGCTTGAATGTCAAGATGAATCTGATCAAAGGTTTTAAGTTTTACCCATAACTTCTGGAATGGGTTAGAACTATCTAACACTTTAATCCTTATTGCATTACCTCTGATTAACTGAACATCAGCATCTGCTTATGTTGAAGGAACAGATGGCAGATTTCAGAGAATGAATATTCTCAGCTCAGGGACTCCTTTAGGGTGAACTCTCCCTCACCCCCATTCATATCCAGTAAAGGCTCCATGGTCATAATGGAAACAAATTCATTCTCTTAACTTAGAAAAATGTAAAAGAAAACTATGTAAGCATAGTTCTTATTTGAGATAATAAAACTCAAAGTCCATAAATATCATACTGATAGAAATTACTGAACTAATTAAATTCCTTCTTTCCAAACCAAAGTATTGGATTAGAGATTAATAAATTTTACTCATCAGCACCACCTACTTGCATGACTTTTTGCAAAGCAAATTTCTATGTCTATAATTTTTATTTGTCAAAAAATATAATTCCTAGCCCAATTCATAGGGCTGTGTCAAGGAATAAAGGAAATAAAGCATGCTAAAGTACTTTGTAAAACACAGACCACAGTCTGATAAAATTCCACAAAAGTGAATTATAGATCTTTTTATGAAAATAAGTAAAATATGGCAATGTGTTAAAGAAATATATTCTTCAAAAAGTCAGATTTATTCCAGGAATGTAGGAATGAGTCAACATGAGACAGTCCATCAATGAAATTCAATAAGTAAACAGGTCAAAAGAGAAAAACAATTGATCATAACTAAAACTACCCCAAAGACATCTGACAAAATGCAGTATCAATTCACAACAAAACACTCAGTAAACTGAGAAGAGAAGAAAACTTCCTTAACATAATCAAAACCATTTCAGAATCCTAGAGGAAACATTTTACCAACTGGTGAAGATTTAGAAGCATTCTCATGAAAATCAAAATGCAAAACAAAATTAAAAAGCCTACTATTTATTTACTTTATATTTTAATATTATTTTGGATAGTTAAGTCAAAGCAATAAGATAAAGATAAGAAATTAAGTGTAAAATATTGTAAAGAAAGTGATAGATCATTATTACTTGCAGAAAATATAACTATTTACCTAGAAAATCTCAAAAGATCAAATGAAAAACTTATTAGAACCAATAAAAATGATAGTGGCAAAATATAATATAAATATAGAAAAATTAATAGCTGCCTTATATGCCGACCTGTTTCTAAACATAATGGCAGGGGTAAGTAGGGGTGAGAGGAATCCCATTCAAAGTAGTAATTAAGACTATAAACAAGTCAAGAATAAAGTTAACAAGGTGTCTGCAAAACTTAGATACAGAATTTTATTTTACTTAAAGTTAAAAAGGAAAAATTAAATAAATAAAAACATTAAAAATTACCAAAAATATACTACTGGCAAAATTCAAATTCTTCATTAGTTAGCAGACAAACACAATAAAATTGTAATGAAAAGCCCAATGGGATAGTTTCAATGGATGCAGTTGTAAGAGGCATTTTAAATAACAAAGGAAACAATATGTTATTCAATTATTAGTGTTAATAAATTCAGTATTCATTTGAACAAAAAAACTAGATTTCTGCTTCATGTCAGACAAAAAATAATTTTAAATAAAGATTAAATAAAACACAGAAATACTAGGAAAAACTATAAGACTATTTTTGTATAGTTTTGGGTGAGGAAGACCTTTTCTTAACAAACATATTAAGACCAGAAAGCACAGAGGAAAAAGTTGATAGATTTGACCATAGAGAAACTTAAAACTGTATTAATATTTTTTAAAAAATTCAAACTGGAATATATTTGCTACATGTTTCTTAATATATAAAAATTGTTCACAAATGAATTTTGAAAAGACAAATTCACAAAATTATACAACTGTTTAGAGAATATATAAAAAGATGCTCAAACAAATAATTATACATTATGTGTATATATATACACACAAAGGTATACACAAATAAAATGACTATTTTTGCCTATCAGATTACTAAAGTTTAAAAAATGTGAGATTGTAGGGAAATGGAAATTTTTATACAACAGTACATTGAATATAAACTTGTACAACTTTTCTGGAAGGTAATGTAATAACATGTTTTAAAACATTAAAGATGCATCTACTTTGATCCAGCAATTTAATTTTTAGGAATTTAAAGAAATCTGAAGGAAATACTTGAGTAAATGAGCAAAGATATAAGAGGTGGTTCACTGCCATGCTGCTGGTATTTTAAAAAGTAAATACAAACTAATAAACTAAACATCCATTCCCAGTAAGGACTGGAAAAATAAATTATGGTACATTTCATGTAACAGGATTCTATACAACCCATTTAATGGGTGATGTAGACCTATAAATCTTAAAATGCATTTTGTGTGTGTGTGTGTGTGTGTGTGTATGTATACTTAAAAAGCAGATAACAGAACAGTACTTAGAGTATAATATGAGAGCTTGAGAGCTTACCATTTACCTATGACAAATCTGGAAGAATATATTCCCATTGGTGATAGTGGTTATCTCTAGAAAAAGGGAGCAAAATTATGGAATTTTCTTTCTCTGTATTGCTCAAATTATTTAAAATTAACATATATTAGCATATATTATGAGAAAACATATTAAAGATATTTCCATATTAAAGACAATTAGAACGCATTAGTCCTATAATTACCTCATGAATTATCAGAAAGATAGCTACACCTTCTAGAGATTAATGACATCCATCTTTTTAAGCTTTTTTGAGTCATAATTAAAATGGTTAAAATGTCAAAGAGCCCAGGAATTCAAGGGCTCTTTTGAAATTATTTTTATTAAAATAATTACACTGGTGTTATTTTAGTTAAATATAATTTTTGAAATATTTATTATTCTTGGGAATGGTCAATGCACTTCTAATATAACATATAAAAATAGCCCTTAAATATCATGTCAGATCTTTGATTTGGAAATTATTTTATTATCTTACATTTTAGAACTACTAATATTAGTTAGCTATGGTGAAAAGAATGTCCAAAGCACAATTCAGTTTTATAATGTATCTGGAAAATTAGTCTCATAAATATTTAAACAATCAATTTGAATGAAAATGTATATCTTCTCTTAAATCAAATTTTTTCTACCTCTAAGTTTTGAGAGTAGATGTAAGCATATGAATGTTCCCAGAGGAGGAAAAGAAGGTTAAACTTGAGAATTCCTTACTAGATGTTTAAGTCAATTTGATTTCAATTAAATGCACTCCACTGATAATAAGATTCAAATCTGCTATATTGAATTAGCATTTAAGTATATCCCAAAGTATTGGGCTCAGTAAGAATTCCATATGTTACAAGGTCTTTTACCTTTCAGAGCATACATACTATTAATAACTATAAAATTTTCAACCACAATCATCAAATATAGAATGTAGCCTTAAAAGTTCTCCATCAGGTGAACTTGGCCTATCCCTCTATTTTCATGTCTAGATATGTAACTACAAATTTGCCTTTGCATTCTGCCCCCCAGTACACTCCCAAATCTTCAGAAAGTATACTTTAGTTCACCAAAAAGTCTTTCATTGTCTTCTAATCCGCATTCCTTTATTTCTTCTTTAATAGAGGGTCCTTATCTGAACTCAACTAATCTCACCCCTCGAAATAATTTCTGCCCATCTCTGCCACTTAAAACACTCTTCTACTAATTGTACTTAACTCTACATTTAACATGTGAAATCTCAGGACATTCAACTAATGAATGCAATATTTCACCCAAAATGTTACTTAAAATAGCAGATACTTTCCAAATCATTTTTACACTGTCAGGAAAAATATAGTTGTCAATATATTTTTTCAAAAAACTAAATCTGTTCAATTACCACCAGGCTTATTCCTCCTGAGAATATCTGCAGAATGAGAATATAATTACAAGTAATAAGAAATGGTAACTAAAATTTAAAAAAATGTTCTCATAGCCCATGTAAATCTGAGCCAAATTCAGGTAAAATATTAACACTCAATTCTGGTGCATATTTTTTATTATGAGTCAGGGTCTTGCTCTGTCACTCAGGCTGGGGTGCAATGGTGGGATCATGGCTCACTGCAGCCTTGAAATCCTGGGCTCAAGCAATCCTCTCGCCTCAGCCTCCCAAGTGGCTGAGAGTAGAGGCATGCACCACCACTCCAGGCTGCTTCTTTATCTCTGTAGAGACAGGGTCTTGCCATGTTGTCCAAGCTGTTTTCAAACTCCTGGGCTCAAGTGATCCTCCCGCCTCAGCCTCCCGAAGTGCTGGGATTACAGACATGAGCCACCGTGCCCAACTCTGGTGCATATATCCTTGTGTGTTGGTTCACTTAAAAAACAAACAAACAAAAAAAAACTGCCAGGTGGCTTGCTTTCTTGGTACTGAGAGACGTTTACAAACTCTTACGAAATTTCACATAGTTATGTTTGGTTATCTAGGCAATTTTTAAATGGAATAAACATCACAGTTGTTTGCAGGACTATAAGCTAGCACATACTGATCTCTAGGCTATCAATTTGTCTGAACATAAAGATATTTAACACACATTTGGATTGTGTGTAGGGTGTGGTTGTTACATAAGTTCATTCGTTTTACTAAGGGACCTTGAATTCCCATTCGTTGATGAAATTGACCAGCACAACCCCTAAGAGGATAAATTTCTAGTACATCTACTAATATTCTCTGGAAAGAATAAGATATTTCACCCCAGGGAGTGTGAATCTCATGATGTAGAAATAAAAGAAAAATATTCATATTACACATTCTTCTTTAGTATTTAATCATAAAAGGATCATGGGCAGCAAAGATTCCAAGCCATGCTCGGCCAATTGAATTCAATTTGTTCCAAAATAATATTTCATCTTTTAGATCTCATTTAAATTATCAGTAAAAAGAACATTAAAGTCATTTATTTCTGTAGAACTGGTATGGTGACAGGGAAATAAAGTACTTAATGAAACCATTTATAATCTATAATCATGTTATTAAAACAGCATTTCCACTAAACACTTTACAATGAAAAAGTATAGTAATTTACAAATAGCTTAGGGACTGAGCTCTAATTAATCTCTTAGAAAAAAAGACTTGACACCTCAACATATTTAAACTTTATTAGCTTTGCTATCAGGAAACCTTGTAAAAAATGAGAAAGGCAATCCATAATGAATTCACTACACTTAATTTCATATTATCATCCCTAGTGGTTTCTTAATAACTTGCATGAATTGGGAGAAAGTGACAGCTAGTCTTATCTATGAGAGTGACTGTGTTCATTATTATTTTAAGAACCCCCAAGTAAAACCACTTTATGTTCAAAAATGAAAATCAAAATAAGGAGGGTAAGAGCATCTCACCTTTCTAAGAAGTTTTAATCTTTTTAAAGGGTTTCCACATTTGTTTTCTGTTGAGATCTCTCAAGATTTGAGATGAGAAAATGCAAGACACAGGAGACTAACAAAACATGCCAAAAACATAAATCAGTGGCAGAGTCGAATGCCAAACCCAGGTATTTCTACTCCTGAAGAAATTTTTTCCCCTAAGTTTATACTACCTCTGCATTTTACTACTATACTTTTCTAGTTCCCAGTGTATTTTCTCACCCTTCACTACGGGAAGGAATACAAGTTTTACCATTATTGATATTTTCCCTCACTGAATGTTGAATAAAAAGAACTGTTACACTAATTATCTCTTTTCAACAGTGCTATATTACTCGGCAAAAATGCCACTCAAAAAGAGGGCCACAAAAGCCAGGCGTGGTGGCTCATGCCTGTAATTCCAACACTTTGGGAGCCCAAGGCGGGTAGATCACCTGAGGTTAGGAGTTCGAGACCAGCCTGGCCAACATGGTGAAACCCCGTCTCTACTAAAAATACAAAAATTAGCTGAGTGTGGTGGCGTGCGCCTATAATCCCAGCTACTCGGGAGGCTGAAGCAGGAGAATCACTTGAAGCCGGGAGGCAGAGGTTGCAGTGAGCCGAGATTGAGTCATTGCACTCCAACCTGGGTGACAAGAGCAAAACTCCGTCTCTAACAAAAAAAAAAAAAAAGAGGGCCACAAAAAAGAGGACATGGTATGGAAAATTCTTCATATTTTGGAATATTTGAAGTCCTTCAACATATATTTATGGAGTCCCAATTTAGTGCCAGACACTGAGCTGGATGTATAGTGCATATACTGTAATGGCATCTGTAGAAGAAAGATATATTAAAGGATAATCACACAAACATGTAATTTAAAACCATAAGAACTGCTCTGAAAGAAAATATGGGGTATTTTAGGTAGAGGTGAACTAATTTAGACTGGAGCAGGGTACTACGCATCCCCTGAGGAACTAACACAAGCTAGGCAAATTGCCAAGCAAATAGTGTGGGAAAAATATTCCATGCAGAAGAAATAGCACGGGAAGAGCCTGAGGAGACTCCACTAACACAGGCCCCTATAGCAAATGCATAGGAGAGGAGGAAGGAAATGAAATGAAGCTGTGGCAAGGGGCTGTGAAAGACATTTTTTATAAATCTGGAGTTTATTCTATGGAGGTTTTTAAGGCAAAGAAGTAAAAGTTCTTACGTTTTCAAAAGAAAAAAAGTATGTCTAGCTGCTAGAGAATGGATTTGGAGATACAATTTAATGGAGTAACCACTTGGTGATTGCAAGAGAGTTCTGAGTGTACTGAACTAGGGTGAGAACAAGAGAGAAGTGGATTTATTTGAGGAGCTACAGATGAACTGGAGTGGGAGCAATGGGGAGAGGGAAAAGGATCCCCAGATCTCTGGTTTGGGCAACTGAGAGGCTGGAGGAGCCACTTGCAAAAACAGAGAAGTCTATAGAAGGAACATACTTGTAAGTGGCTCTAGAGTATTGAGAATACAATTGTAAATAAGGAACTAGATCCCAAGATAAACCTCTGAGTTTAAGATAAAAATATGGGATTTAGAAACTGTCAGGTTATTAGCAGTTTTCGAAATCATGGGGCTGAATGAAATAACTTAAGAAGGCAGAATAAAAAGAGAAGAGTACCTAGCATTGACCTTTGAGAATGTAGAACATTTTGAGTTTGGTTAGGAGAAAAGCTAACAAAGGAGAGGGAAAATGGTGGTATCGGTAATCTCAGGATTTCCACTAAATAAATCATATTCCTTGAAATTTTCAGTAATAATAATGCCTAGCCCTCTGATATTTGGTATAATTAGGAATTTGACATGATTATTAATATTATATGATAAAAGTGAACAAGCTATTTAGAAATAAAGTTGTTTATAACACTTTTTTCTTGTCTCAAGCTTAAAGAGATATTCAACTTAAATGTAAAAATGGCATAATATAAAAATCCCTCAGAGTCTTACCAACATCTAAACTGGCAAAAGGCAAATTAAAAACATGTTTTACATCCAACTTTGTATCCAAGGTGAGGCAGAGACTGATATTTTCCTATAGTTTAATCAACAGAAAACAGGCCCTTTAAGTTCTATTAAATTATTTAACAGCCACAAACAGATGCAATAATTCATTGTTGGCAAAACAAATCATTTTCTCTTCTTTCTCAATGCCAATAAAGCAAACATTCACAGGTGCTTAATCAACATCCTTGCATAAGGCCAAACAATACAACCATTTTATGAATGACAAAGAAAACATACATTAATAGGGTGACAAAATAATGTGTCATTGATAAGCCAAAGATTTGGGAAAGTTTAAAAAATGATTCTGAAGGATATGAAAAACAAAAATTTACCATGATTCTGAATGCGAATGTCATTTCATTGAATTGACATTTACCAAGCAATTGGTGGAGAGAATTCTTTAAGAAGAATTAGGTTATTTAGACTAGAAAAGCTGACTTATTTATTTGGTCTGGAAAGTTGAAAACCTTACTCATCCCGGATTGAGAGTACCCCTTGGACTAAAGAAGTTTTTTTAAAGAAGTTTCCTGAAGTTTTCTGGCAAGGTGGCAACTAAACCAATCGAGAAAGGACTACCACCGAAGAAAATGAAAGACTTAGATTAATATTATTCTGATTTGCTAAAAATTCCCCTTCCTTCAAATAGAGTGGAGCTTTTCTCTCTATCCTAATCTTAGAGGATATTGAGTATGTCCATTATTCCCTACAATGCAGTCTATAGAATGTAGGTGTGTGCATTTGCATAATCTATGTTCTTGAAAACCACATAAATCTTGGTTGCCCCTCATTCTTATTCTGCATTTCAAAAATCCTAATCCCTTGAATTTTCTGTCTCCATAAGCTTCCGTCTCCATCAGCTTTCCTATATCAAATGGTTCACTGAAATTATTTGCTCCAACAATTCATTTGCTGAGGATAAATGGGTGCTCTCTTGTCTGCAAAACATAAAGACTTTCATTCAGTCTTTGCTTTAAATTAGTTAAAATCCTATAGAAGAAGTAGTCATAAATGAGTGACAGCTAATAATTAAAACAATTTTGGCAAAGTTCTGCAAAACTAAAATAGTACTCTCCTTTTGGCCCAGGGAACACATTTTACTTAAATTTTCAAACAAACTAAGTCTATAAAAATGGTGCAGTTAGAGGGAATCAATAGCTTCCTAGATTTTGTAGTTAAATTTGACCTCAAAAAAATGAAAATTATTAAATTATATAGAATTTCTAATAGATTATAAAGTGAACATAAATACATTTTAATTGTGGCTAAGCCTTAAATTACAAGCACATCAAATAGAGAATAAAAACATAAAGTTCACTGTTATTTGCACTTGTAATATGGACAAAATCTATTAATGCCCAAGAGAGGATAGAAATGAAGTTTAAGTTGCAAACTAATCTCTGTTAAATCCCTGAATTAAGGAGCTCAGTTTGATGAGTAAAGTAGCAACCTAGTCAGTAAATCTAAGTCACATGTGACTTTTGATGAGCTTATGGAAGGTAAACAAATTAGAATACAAGGCACTATACTGGAACTTGGAGGAGCAGGGACTTATGTTTTAGTTTTGTTAGTTGCTCCATCCCTAACACCTACTATTATTATATTAACTTTCTTATTCACAGGTTTCTTGCCTGTCTCCCAGAGCTCCCTGAGAGTGGATATCCCCAGTACCTGCCACCATGCCTGGCACTTCTCAAGCACTCAATAAATACTTGTTGAATAAAAGCCTGTAGAAATCCCATAGCTATGTGCTATGATGATTACTAGTTTATTAAACACTCCTATGGCAACAGGATGGACCCTAAGAGGTGAAAGCAAGATTGGAACCCAGATATCTTACTCCTGGGGTGATTGCTCTTAACCACTACTCCAGGAGTTCAATTCCGTGGGAACACTATCTCCACATAAGGCTTCTGCCTGAACATTGGATTTTACACCCTAATTGGCTTATGTTTTTCACATCATCAGAGAGAATACAAATACTTCCCATGAAAAGCTGATGGAACACAGTATACGTATTTAAATAATGGTTTGAACCTGAAATGTGATGGCTATATTTCTTTCTTACAAAACTAAGTTTACAAATATGTCATTAGTCATGTGTATAAAAAGAGGAGGTAGCAATGATTTTATCCTCACTGACATGAAACACAGCTTTCACATGATTAGTTTCTCCATGTCAACATTATTTTCTTCTTTTCGGTATCTGAACTTTCAGAATCTCGACAGTAATGATTCAGACAAAGCATTCAAATTAATCAATGCTATCACACTCATACAGCAAAGTGACCTTTCTCTTCTCCTTGCAAAGTAAACAGTTAGCTTGACTTTTAATAAATTCACTTTGAGTTTGCTTCTGATTATGTTGTTTTGCTGGGTTCTGGTTAATTCTAGGACACAGTTATTACTTTGCAGACCACTCACTCTCCCTTGAACCTACTTATCAGACTCCTCCTTGCTCTCATTTCTGCCTCCTTCTTCTTGGTTTCCATCTGTGCTCCATATTTATTCCAGTTAGCATTTATACCCAAGCATAATATATATGTATGAGTGTATAAATTTATTTAAAGATATTTTTAAAAATTGAAAATAAAGAGGAAAAAGCTCAGTATATTACAGTATTAAGTACTTAGTATTAAGTAAATATACTAACAAATTTCCAACTATTAAATGAGACTGGAACCCAGAAGTGTCTCATCTCAAGACTACATTCTTTCCTCCACATCAGTGGTTCCCACAGTGTGATCTTTGGACTGCCAGCAACTGCATTACCAAGGACCTTGTTAACACTGCAGATTTTCAGACTCTACACCCACTGAATCTGGGGGTGGGGTTCAGAAATTTGGTTTTAATAAGACAAGGGTGATTCTGATACACCCTTAAGTTTTAGTGCATTACATCATTGGTCCCAGGCTTACCTGATTATAAGAATCACCTGTGATAGCTCATTGACCTAGTATATTCCCAGGTTCTACACATCTGATTCAGTAGGTTAAAGTGGGGAGGCCAGGAATTTATTGATACCCTAGGCTAACCTCCAAGTGATTCTTATGGTCAGGGAAATTTGAAAACACTGCACCAAATCAGAATATTCAACTTCGTACACTTATGAAAAAAATTAGACATTGCATTTAATTATATGATGGTTCCATATTAAGAATATAAGGATACTGAAACCATATTTTTTCAGCACTTGAATTTTAATTCCATTGTTAGTTCAGAAAAAAAAGAGGAAGGGTATTGCAATATAATAGGGAGTCACCACTTTAAATGCGTTAAGAAATATTATTTTATATAAGCAGTTCTAGAGAAGTACATATAATTGAGTTATGTGTAAACTGTAGGTAACCGAGAAAAGTCCAACCTCCATTCAAATACACAGAAGTTAATAAAGAAGCTTTATTTGCATAATAAAGGATTTCTTCCTTTAAGAAAGAATTTATCACAATTGTCTTGTATAAATCTGGAGCTCCCCTAGAATAGATAAAACTTGTTTTGCAATGCACACAATTTATCAGAATGGATAATCTTTGCCATTTCAAAAAAATAACGTGTAAATTAGACAAATAATTTGAAGGGCAGGCTTGGAGCATTCTGGGGCTTCCTTTGAATCTTCACTTCATTTCCTGGAATTAGGCTCCAGAATCTTACCATGTTCTAAACAATTCAAATTTCTGACTAATGAATTGTAGCCGTTCAATGTACTCAGATGAAGAGGAAGGGAGCTGTCATTGATTAAAGTCCCACCACTGCCATGCTAGACAGGATCGAATACATTTCTTCTCAGTATTGTGCTAAGTATATTGAGGGAAAATGTAAGAATCAACATACCTATTGACCTTTATAATACATTCGCAGCCAGGCACAGTGGCTCACACCTATAATCCCAGCACTTTGGGAGGCCAAGGCGGCCAGATCATGAGATCAGGAGTTCGAGACCATCCTGGCTAACATGGTGAAAACCCCATCTGTACTAAACATACAAAAAATTAGCTGGGCGTGGTGGCACATGGCTGTAATCTCAGCTACTCAGGAGGCTGAAGCAGAAGAATTGCCTGAACCCAAGAGGTGGACGTTGCAGTAAGCCAAGATGGTGCCACTGCACTCCAGCCTGGGCGACAGAGCGAGACTTGTCTCAAAAATAATAATAATAATAATAATAATAATAATACACTTGCAATGGAGGAATGATTTGATAATTCCTAAATCAGTGCTTCTCATTATCCCAGATCATATACCAATGAAGCCGACTTCTCCAGTTCCCCTTCCCTCCCTTCCTTCCCCTCTCAGGCAACAGCTGTTCCTCTCCCTGCCCACCCTCCTTCACTCTGGGGGCCATTAAAGAGGATTCGAACAGTTAACATCCCTTTATCATGTGTAGGCAGTACAAATCACACTGGAAAACATTATTCACACCTCAAGCATTTCCTAGTGTTCAAGAAATAATAGAAATTGTACCTGTAGGATGTAAGTTGTATTGAAGTTACTAATTAACAGAGTGCACATTTTAGATAAAATGTTCACATCTTTATAACACACCCCCACTCCCACCATGATCATTATTTTCATTCCCACACACTGAGTTCCTAATTATAATCATCTGTAATCTTTTTTTCACGAGCAGATGGAACCAGAATTCCACAATGGGACATTTCCATTGCTAATCATCACACTTGGCTGGGTTGATTTGCAGTCCTTACTTCCAATTGGGATTTGTTTACCCCCAAAGTAGCTTACAAGAAAAGTTAAATAGAAAGTTCCATAGAGTTGCTGGCTTATTAGGGTTAATAAATACTTTCAGCTAATAACCACAATATTTGACACATCAATATCAGTGCATTGATCTTGAGACAATCTGATTAACATTCATTATGTTCATTTTACTTAATGGTACTTTAAAGGAAGGCGGCATTTTTCAAGTCACCTCAAGGGATGAAATCTACCATTTTATAACAACAAAAAAAATCAACTATTTATTTAAACAAACAGTGATGCAAAGGTAGAAAGCTCTGATCAATTGAACCTATTTTCAAAACATAAATTTGAAATATATTATTTTCAAAACATAAATTTGAAATATGCTAATCAAAAAGTTCTGTACAAAAGTTTGGGGCAGTGGAAAGGAAGGAAAGAATGAAATCCATCCAGATTCCAACAGCAGATACATGTGTGTCAAACCATTCCCATAAACTATCTCCATGGATAAATTGACAGCCTGATGGTGAACTGTAGGACTGAAACGTTCCAACTCGGCCAGAACTACTGTGTCAGCTCAGCAGGAAAATTCATCTGAGACCAATTCAACAGCAGTGCATTTGTGTTTAACACTACAATATTCAGCAGTCTCCACACCCAGGAGTTTATAGGTCTTTGCTAAATTTAACATCTGTAATGACTTAACACAGAGACAGCTTCAACTCATTGATAATTCACATATCTCTATCAAAATTAGATCAGAAATTTTCTGCTGAATTTTGAATTGGGATACACTGCCCTTTACTGTAGTCACTTAAAGTTAGTACACTTTTCGGCTGTGAAGATGGCAGGAAATGAATGGACAGACCATCGGAGGTTTTGTTTCTCCACATTTTAAGCGAATGGTCGTTTCTGATTTGTTCATTTTTAATGAAAAAGAAGTGAGAAAAGCCAACTAGTGGTCTTTTTCAAAGGACTCAAATTCAGTGGGGTATCAGAAGCTTGTGAGCTGTCAGCAGCCCCTGTGGCCCCTGTATTTGTACACAGGGAGGGGACACCCCAGGCCTGTAACAGTGCACGCAGCCAGATAACCTTGCGCTGCCCTGCCAACCTGACATCTTTAGAGATCAGTTGAAGCATGGCCTGTCTCCAATTCCACAGCCCACGACAGCTCAAAGCCCCCCTGTCCTCGTGCATCGACGGAATTCCTGCAACAAGAATGCCATCTCTTTCCTACTCTGTTTGCCTGGACTACCTCTGTTCTCAAAGGTCTCCCTGCCTGCAAAACGGAGAATTCAGAACCTTTCCCAATTTCCTGAGAAATCCACACATAATTAAACTCCATGATTGTACATAAGATTCTGATTGTGTGTGTCCTGGGTAGAGGAGGCAGAGGGCTCGCTTGGCTGAACCCACTCTCCCATCCTCTCTCAGCTTTCTCCTCCCTCAGTGCCAAAACTGCTTTCTTCTAACTACACCAGGTTCTTCGGGGTCTCTTCTCTGTCAAGCAAAGTACTTCTTCTCCCACACATGAAATGCCTTGCCTAAGTAAATGAGATGATGTCTGTCAGACATAGTTAACCTAAAGATAATTTTCTTTTTCAAAGTATGTAAAATATACAACATAAAAATCAACTTCACTGTACTACACAGAAACCAAACAGATGTTTCCAGATAATAACATCCTGATTCCTCATATATTTTTTAAAAATGAGATATGTCAAATTTAAATCTTTGATTTCTTTTTATATGTTCTAAGACTTTTCATATGTATCAACTCACAAATCAGAAAGAGAATTTTGTCAGGTCATGTTGTCCCTTTACATAGGTATACATGTTTAGAGGGGAGCGTTGGCTATGGCCCAAAAGCTTGAGTTGGTCTCTGATGGATAAAGTCACACAAGAATACGGGAGAGTAGCCAGAATAGGGAACCTGCTTATCCAGAAGGGGCAAATGGCAGGACTGCTAAGTGTTCAGGGGGTAGTAATTATATGAACTCAGCCAGAGCTCATGATTCCTGTTGGGGGTTATAGGCAATGAAACAGCATATATTAATGACATCCACAGTATGATGTACTCAGGATTCTCTTAGGTTCGTTCCTTGGAAATCTCTAAGAAAAAGACAAAAATGAAAGTCATATCCTGCTCTATAATCTGTTTTTGCATGAGTATTTAATGTGCATAATTTTAATTCTGTCTTCAGCCTGACTGAAGGAATCGCTAAAATGGAATGAAATAGAATAAAATAGGCCGGGCACGGTGGCTCACGCCTGTAATCCCAGCATTTTGGGAGGCCGAGGCGGGGGAATCACAAGGTCAGGAGTTCAAGACCAGTCTGGACAAGATGGTAAAACCCCGTCTCTACTAAAAATAAAAAATTAGCCAGGCGTAGTGGCACACGCGTGTAGTCCCAGCTACTTGGGAGGCTGAGGCAGAAGACTCCCTTGAACCTGGGAGGTGGAGGTTGCAGTGAGCCAAGATGGCGCCACTGCACTCCAGCCTGGGTGACAGAGCGAGACTCCATTTCAAGAACAAAAAAGAAATAGAATAAAATAAAATAAAGCAATCATATGTCTTTATCTTCATACTAAAGTCTAAAAAGAATGCAGAATTTTTCAAACTGACCTATATAAGACATATATTTGTATAAGTAAAACAGCTATTTTTTAGATTGCTACGATATCTGGTACAGGCAGATAGAGCAACTTGCTTATATAGAATATAATTAAAGTAGTTCTTAATTATATTTATTAATATAATTAAAATTGTTTATGATAATTGTTAATTTGATAAACTATATCCCTCAAAATGATTTTTTTAAATGTTCACAGAAGCCAAGCAGCCTGGTAATTGCATGTTTGATCTTATTAAATGGCACTTTTTATTCCTCAAAATTCTTTTCTATTATTTGACTATAAAGTAACTTAATATTATTTTGAGTATCGAAACTCATACACTAAAATGAATTCTTCCTCTTTCACAATAGACACCTTGAGAAGGGATATACTTAATTTGGGATGCTGTCTTTGATTAAAGGTACTGTTTGATTAAAAAAATAGAATTTTATTTATAGAATTGTAGGAAAGCAATGTCTATATGAAACCAACCACACAGAAGGACATAAAATGGGAAGTAAAATTCAACCAGTATCACAAAAATGCAGAGGTATCACTATTAATACTTTGGCAAGTATCTTTCCAGCCACTTATTTATACAAATATGTTACATAAAGAAAAAAGACTACAAAAATATTATACTGTATCTGCAGTTCGAAAACCAGTTTTCACTCCACACTGTATCAGAGGAATCATTCAAAATAGGTAAGTTTTAAGTCACATAGTATTTATTTATTGAATTCCTCTTTGATGGATATCTCCATTTTCTTCCAATTTTTCATTACTATAAACAACTCTGCAACAAGCTGAATGCATTTTCAGAACACAATTTTGAAATAATCTTCTAAGTCTAACACAGACATCTGCAGTTTTAGGAAACTATATGTCTCTAAGTGTATCTTCCCTTGGAAATATTCAAGTCTTTCAAAATCAGGTCTAGTTAATAAGAGTAGCACTATTTCTTGCCACACCTAGCTGTGACTGATGGAGGAAATTCCTTGTAAAGCACTTGGAGTTTCATGCATCATACATTTTGGTGGCAGTATAATAGAAAAGAGCATAGACTTTGTCAGACAGATCTGTTTGTTTTTATAAGTAACTTTTTATTGAAGTGAGCATATATACAGAAAAGTACACAAATTATAAATATACATCTTGATGGATTTTCACAAAATATACTGGGTAACCAAAACTGTTATTTTCTCATTTTATTTTTTTTATTTTTTATTTTTTTATTTTTTATTATACTTTAAGTTCTAGGGTACATGTGCATAACGTGCAGGTTTGTTACATATGTATACTTGTGCCATGTTGGTGTGCTGCACCCATCAACTCGTCAGCACCCATCAATTCGTCATTTATATCAGATATAACTCCCAATGCAATCCCTCCCCCCTCCCCCCTCCCCATGATAGACCCCAATGTGTGATGTTCCCCTTCCCGAGTCCAAGTGATCTCATTGTTCAGTTCCCACCTATGAGTGAGAACATGCAGTGTTTGGTTTTCTGTTCTTGTGATAGTTTGCTAAGAATGATGGTTTCCAGCTGCATCCATGTCCCTACAAAGGACGCAAACTCATCCTTTTTTATGGCTGCATAATATTCCATGGTGTATATGTGCCACATTTTCTTAATCCAGTCTGTCACTGATGGACATTTGGGTTGATTCCAAGTCTTTGCTATTGTGAATAGTGCTGCAATAAACATACATGTGCATGTGTCTTTATAGCAGCATGATTTATAATCCTTTGGGTATATACCCAGTACTGGGATGGCTGGGTCATATGGTATATCTAGATCTAGATCCTTGAGGAATCGCCATAGTGTTTTCCATAATGGTTGAACTAGTTTACAATCCCACCAACAGTGTAAAAGTGTTCCTATTTCTCCACATCCTTTCCAGCACCTGTTGTTTCCTGACTTTTTAATGATTGCCATTCTAACTGGTGTGAGATGGTATCTCATTGTGGTTTTGATTTGCATTTCTCTGATGGCAAGTGATGATGAGCATTTTTTCATGTGTCTGTTGGCTGTATGAATGTCTTCTTTTGAGAAATGTCTATTCATATCCTTTGCCCACTTTTTGATGGGGTTGTTTGTTTTTTTCTTATAAATTTGCTTGAGTTCTTTGTAGATTCTGGATATTAGCCCTTTGTCAGATGAGTAGATTGCAAAAATTTTCTCCCATTCTGTAGGTTGCCTATTCACTCTGATGGTAGTATCTTTTGCTGTGCAGAAGCTCTTTAGTTTAATCATATCCCATTTGTCAATTTTGGCTTTTGCTGCCGTTGCTTTTGGTGTTTTAGACATGAAGTCCTTGCCCATGCCTATGTCCTGAATGGTACTACCTAGGTTTTCTTCTAAGGTTTTTATGGTATTAGGTCTAACATTTAAGTCTCTAATCCATCTTGAATTAATTTTCGTATAAGGAGTAAGGAAAGGATCCAGTTTCAGCTTTCTACTTATGGCTAGCCAATTTTCCCAGCACCATTTATTAAATAGGGAGTCCTTTTCCCATTTCTTGTTTCTCTCAGGTTTGTCAAAGATCAGATGGCTGTAGATGTGTGGTATTATTTCTGAGGACTCTGTTCTGTTCCATTGGTCTATATCTCTGTTTTGGTACCAGTACCATGCTGTTTTGGTTACTGTAGCCTTGTAGTATAGTTTGAAGTCAGGTAGCGTGACGCCTCCAGCTTTGTTCTTTTGACTTAGGATTGTCTTGGCAATGCGGGCTCTTTTTTGGTTCCATATGAACTTTAAAGCCGTTTTTTCCAATTCTGTGAAGAAACTCATTGGTAGCTTGATGGGGATGGCATTGAATCTATAAATAACCTTGGGCAGTATGGCCATTTTCACGATATTGATTCTTCCTATCCATGAGCATGGTATGTTCTTCCATTTGTTTGTGTCCTCTTTGATTTCACTGAGCAGTGGTTTGTAGTTCTCCTTGAAGAGGTCCTTCACATCCCTGTAAGTTGGATTCCTAGGTATTTGATTCTCTTTGAAGCAATTGTGAATGGAAGTTCATTCATGATTTGGCTTTCTGTTTGTCTGTTACTGGTGTATAAGAATGCTTGTGATTTTTGCACATTAATTTTGTATCCTGAGACTTTGCTGAAGTTGCTTATCAACTTAAGGAGATTTTGGGCTGAGACAATGGGGTTTTCTAAATATACAATCATGTCATCTGCAAACAGGGACAATTTGACTTCTTCTTTTCCTAACTGAATACCCTTGATTTCTTTCTCTTGCCTGATTGCCCTAGCCAGAACTTCCAACACTATGTTGAATAGGAGTGGTGAGAGAGGGCATCCCTGTCTTGTGCCAGTTTTCAAAGGGAATTTTTCCAGTTTTTGCCCATTCAGTATGATATTGGCTGTGGGTTTGTCATAAACAGCTCTTAATATTTTGAGGTACGTTCCATCAATACCGAATTTATTGAGCGCTTTTAGCATGAAGGGCTGTTGAATTTTGTCAAAAGCCTTTTCTGCATCTATTGAGACAATCATGTGGTTCTTGTCTTTGGTTCTGTTTATATGCTGGATGACGTTTATTGATTTGCGAATGTTGAACCAGCCTTGCATCCCAGGGATGAAGCCCACTTGGTCATGGTGGATAAGCTTTTTGATGTGCTGCTGAATCCGGTTTGCCAGTATTTTATTGAGGATTTTTGCATCGATGTTCATCAGGGATATTGGTCTAAAATTCTCTTTTTTTGTTGTGTCTCTGCCAGGCTTTGGTATCAGGATGATGCTGGCCTCATAAAATGAGTAAGGGAGGATTCCCTCTTTTTCAATTGATTGGAATAGTTTCAGAAGGAATGGTACCAGCTCCTCTTTGTACCTCTGGTAGAATTCAGTTGTGAATCCATCTGGTCCTGGACTTTTTTTGGTTGGTAGGCTATTAATTGTTGCCTCAATTTCAGAGCCTGCTATTGGTCTATTCAGGGATTCAACTTCTTCCTGGTTTAGTCTTGGAAGAGTGTAAGTGTCCAGGAAATTATCCATTTCTTCTAGATTTTCTAGTTGATTTGCGTAGAGGTGTTTATAGTATTCTCTGATGGTAGTTTGTATTTCTGTGGGGTCGGTGGTGATATCCCCTTTATCATTTTTTATTGCATCTATTTGATTCTTCTCTCTTTTCTTCTTTATTAGTCTTGCTAGTAGTCTGTCAATTTTGTTGATTTTTTCAAAAAACCAACTCCTGGATTCATTGATTTTTTGGAGGGTTTTTTGTGTCTCTATCTCCTTCAGTTCTGCTCTGATCTTAGTTATTTCTTGCCTTCTGCTAGCTTTTGAATGTGTTTGCTCTTGCTTCTCCAGTTCTTTTAATTGTGATGTTAGAGTGTCAATTTTAGATCTTTCCAGCTTTCTCTTGTGGACATTTAGTGCTATAAATTTCCCTGTACACACTGCTTTAAAAGTGTCCCAGAGATTCTGGTATGTTGTATCTTTGTTCTCATTGGTTTCAAAGAACATCTTTATTTCTGCCTTCATTTTGTTATGTACCCAGTAGTCATTCAGGAGCAGGTTGTTCAGTTTCCATGTAGTTGAGTGGTTTTGATTGAGTTTCTTAGTCCTGAGTTCTAGTTTGATTGCACTGTGGTCTGAGAGACAGTTTGTTATAATTTCTGTTCTTTTACATTTGCTAAGGAGTGCTTTACTTCCAATTATGTGGTCAATTTTGGAATAAGTGCAATGTGGTGCTGAGAAGAATGTATATTCTGTTGATTTGGGGTGGAGAGTTCTATAGATGTCTATTAGGTCCACTTGGTGCAGAGATGAGTTCAATTCCTGGATATCCTTGTTAACTTTCTGTCTCGTTGATCTGTCTAATGTTGACAGTGGAGTGTTGAAGTCTCCCATTATTATTGTATGGGAGTCTAAGTCTCTTTGTAAGTCTCTAAGGACTTGCTTTATGAATTTGGGTGCTCCTGTATTGGGTGCATATATATTTAGGATAGTTAGCTCTTCCTGTTGAATTGATCCCTTTACCATTATGTAATGGCCTTCTTTGTCTCTTTTGATCTTTGATGGTTTAAAGTCTATTTTATCAGAGACTAGGATTGCAACCCCTGCTTTTTTGTTCTCCATTTGCCTGGTAGATCTTCCTCCATCCCTTTATTTTGAGCCTATGTATGTCTCTGCATGTGAGATGGGTCTCCTGAATACAGCAGACTGATGGGGCTTGACTCTTTATCCAGTTTGCCAGTCTGTGTCTTTTAATTGGAGCATTTAGTCCATTAACATTTAAGGTTAATATGGTTATGTGTGAACTTGATCCTGCCATTATGATATTAACTGGTTATTTTGCTCGTTAGTTGATGCAGTTTCTTCCTAGCCTCGATGGTCTTTACATTTTGGCATGTTTTTGCAATGGCTGGTATCGGTTGTTCCTTTCCATGTTTAGGGCTTCCTTCAGGGTCTCTTGTAAGGCAGGCCTGGTGGTGACAAAATCTCTAAGTATTTGCTTATCTGTAAAGGATTTTATTTCTCCTTCACTGATGAAACTGAGTTTGGCTGGATATGAAATTCTGGGTTGAAAATTCTTTTCTTTAAGAATGTTGAATATTGGCCCCCACTCTCTTCTGGCTTGTAGAGTTTCTGCTGAGAGGTCTGCGGTTAGTCTGATGGGCTTCCCTTTGTGGGTAACCCGACCTTTCTCTCTGGCTGCCCTTAAGATTTTTTCCTTCATTTCAACTTTGGTGAATCTGGCAATTATGTGTCTTGGAGTTGCTCTTCTCGAGGAGTATCTTTGTGGTGTTCTCTGTATTTCCTGAATTTGAATGTTGGCCTGCCCTGCTAGGTTGGGGAAGTTCTCCTGGATGATATCCTGCAGAGTGTTTTCCAACTTGGTTCCATTTTCCCCCTCACTTTCAGGCACCCCAATCAGACTTAGATTTGGTCTTTTTACATAATCCCATACTTCTTGCAGGCTTTGTTCATTTCTTTTTCTTCTTTTTTCTTTTGGTTTCTCTTCTCACTTCATTTCATTCATTTGATCCTCAATCGCTGATACTCTTTCTTCCAGTTGATCGAGTCGGTTACTGAAGCTTGTGCATTTGTCACGTAGTTCTCGTGTCATGGTTTTCATCTCTGTCATTTCATTTATGACCTTCTCTGCATTAATTATTCTAGCTATCAATTCTTCCACTCTTTTTTCAAGATTTTTAGTTTCTTTGCGCTGGGTACGTAATTCCTCCTTTAGCTCTGAGAAGTTTGATGGACTGAAGCCTTCTTCTCTCATCTCGTCAAAGTCATTCTCTGACCAGCTTTGATCCGTTGCTGATGATGAGCTGCGCTCCTTTGCAGGGGGAGATGCACTCTTATTTTTTGAATTTCCAGCTTTTCTGCCCTGCTTCTTCCCCATCTTTGTGGTTTTATCTGCCTCTGGTCTTTGATGGTGGTGATGTACTGATGGGGTTTTGGTATAGGTGTTCTTCCTGTTTGATAGTTTTCCTTCTAATAGTCAGGACCCTCAGCTGTAGGTCTGTTGGAGATTGCTTGAGGTCCACTCCAGACCCTGTTTGCCTCAGTTGAAAATGCAGAAATCACCGGTCTTCTGTGTCGCTCACGCCGGGAGTTGGAGACTGGAGCTGTTCCTATTCGGCCATCTTGCTCCGCCCCCCTATTTTCTCATTTTATTACTGCTTTTCTATTCACTATGTAATCTCGGATAAATCATCTCTCTGCACCTTTGAAATAGGCATGACAATACCTGCCTTAAAGGTGTACCTAGAAGACTAAATGAAACAATGTGTACAAAGCATCTAGCACACAGTAAGTAAAGGTTAGTATCCTTCCTACTACCCCCACACCAGGTAACAGGTCCTGGCCACATCCTCAACAGCTCCTCCTCTCCTTCAACCCAGTATCATCAAGAGCCTGGAATGCCTTGTTCCCCAGACTGCTTTCATGACGAACCTCTCCATTATAAAATAAGTTCTTAATACTGTTTGAGAGGAATACAATCACATCGAGGACTCTAATTTAGAACCACAGAGTATTAACTCTTAAAAGATAAAGAGGCTTATCTCCATTAAGAAAAGTGGTTGTTCAAATGATTCACAAGTTTAATTCTGCTACTTGCTAAGCATTATTAAAAATATAATGAAATGCAAAGCTCCCTGAGTTTTCACCAGGGCACCCACACATGCCAGGTGCAGTCTCACTCAGCAGCTCAACGTGTGCTATACCCTCTAGCATAAAACTCTATTTTTATTCAGAAACCCCAAATCAAGGATTGTGGATAGCACTGACTGAAATGGAATTCATCTTTTGCCATTGCTGCTAAAGCTATGTAGGTGCTGAATGTGGTCTCCAGGGGTGCAAATGAAACTCAGCAACACCCAACTCTTCGACAGGTCTATCTACACTGTGAGGTCTCAACCATCGCTCAGGGACTGCTCTATCAAAACAAAATTTAGTAGTGCGGTAAGCACACTGCCAAATGCTAACGGTCACAAAAGAAAATGGTGCAAAAATAATTTTGTTAAAAAACAGCTACCATGAATCTATATGCCAGGCTCTCTGTTATGTAAGCTCTTTACACATATGATCCTATCTTCCCCTCATAACAGGTCTTCGTGGTGGTTTCATTATCACCATTTTGCAGATGAGGAAACTGAGACTTTGAAAGATTAAGTAACCTATCCAAGATCACAAAGTGGAAAGATAAATAGAGATTCAAATCTGGGTCAAAGGAGAGATAGCTTAAATGTAATCCTAGGTCTGTTTGACTCAGAGGCCTTGGTCTCTAAAACCTACATAGTACCAGAAAAGTCCCACTTTGTCCCACTGATTCCAATCAAACACCAATCTTTTAAACTAATCGATTTTAAACTAATCAATCCTTATAGGGGGGAGGGGAACAACTTGATATTGTAAGGATAAGAAAAAAATTATTAAACCAAAAGCCTTCCTGATGAAAAATTTTGTTGCTAGAACTTTTCCAGTTGTTTTGTTTTTAATTAGCAGGTAATTAATAATGTGATAAACAACACGAAGACAGAGAAATGTTACTGAAATGGTTGTTGTCTATAATAATTTTCTCCACTTCTTTGAATGCTTTTAATTTTAAAATTGAAACAGAGGCATCTTAGTGTAACTCCCTCTCAATTTGAAGCCAAGAAACTGTGGAAATTTCATATGGAAATTTAAATAATCCCTTTATCTCCAAAACCAATTATTTCTCTTTCCTACTTGAAACCAGCCCACCCCATTTGACTTCCAGCCATGAGCTTGGAGGTTCGTTGGAAAGCTGTAATGAGCTGAGGCTGCCAGCATGTCAGGTTCCATTATGTGTATGTGACCACTGATCAGGGTGATGAAACAGGGATTAGTTCATCCCTATCACTATAAATAAATGTGATTTTATGACAGCATTGGAGCTTTCATCATTTATTTAAAAGGAAAAAAAAAGATGTAAAGGTGGCTATATAATCCTTATCATAAAAATCTGCTTGCTCCCTGAGATCATCAGTTGATTTTAATTTTATATTACCTACATTGTTGTGAGATAAAAATCCTTATTAATGTAAACATCACTCCAAGGAGAACCACGCTTCATGCTTCACCTCATCATATTTTAGAAGTACATAACATAAATGGTTTTCTCCAACTAAACCTAATTCACTCAGAGTTGAAAAAAATACACAGAAAATAAAAAGTTTGAGAAACTATAGAATATTGATGTATTTAAAATTCAAATGAATCAATTATTCAAGTATCTGGAGACTATCTGGAAATTAGATGTAATGTGATACTCCAAGAACATCTGGAATAGATCTTTCTCTCTCTCTGTTTCTCTCCCTCTCTCTCTCATATACACACATACACACACACAGAGAGAGAGAGAGAGAGAGAGAGACAGAGACAGAGAGAGAGAGGCTTTGACCAGCTGTCCTTGAGGTTTGTGAATATTATGGGTTTGAGAGTTTAAATCAATTGGTTTATGCATTTTTCAGCCCCAAGTTCCTACAAAATAGGAAACGTTATATTTGCAGAACGCAGGTCAGAGCACTAGCTGCTTCTTCCCAGAACCTTCGACCTGTACAACGTGACTAAGAAGTATTTGGGAAGAGAGTTTACAAAGGGTTTCCTGTTTGTCTTCATTTATTAGACTCTTCTCTTCTTTCCCAACACACATATACTATATAAAACATCATGAATGCCATATAATGTGCACCTTCTGATTTGCCAAAATATTTTTATATTTGTTGTTCATCTGAGGTCATTTCTTAATATATCTAGATATTGTTTCCAAAGATGTGGAATCATTTCTCTCCCTCAGAGATCATTATTTTCCATAATGCCCCAGTACATTGAGGAAGTGGATTCCAGCTTGCTGTAGCAATGTTGGCCATCCCCACTATGAACTATCTTAACCCATAGGGAAATCAAAATCTCAAGTATCTGCTGTCTTACTTATTAAGTCTGAACCTAAAAGCCAGTCCCAAAAATGTCTCTGAAATTTTGCTGGCCATTTGGAAGTCAATTTTTATCTCCTCCCACAGTACTCCTCTTGAAAATGTTGCACTGACAAAAGGAACAGGCTGCTTATCTTGGTCCCTCGGTAAAGAGCTGCTGCCCAACTGTCAAAGAATGGGTTCCTATTCTACTCCCAAAGAAGTTACAGAGATGGGGCTGGAGTCAATGGTGTTAGATGTGTTCCAGGCTTAGCAAGTCACCAGTAGGCATTCTGGGTCACACACTGCTGTCCTCTCTGAATTTTGTTAAGATTTGTCTTGTGACCTAAGAAGTGATCAATCCTAGAGAATGTTTCATGTGTACTTGAGAAGAAGGTATATTCTACTGCTGTTGGATGGAGTATTCTGTATATGTCTGTTAGGTCCATTTGGTCGAAAATGTAATTTAAGTCCAATACTTACTGATTTTCTGTTCAGATCATTTAAACAAAAAATCAATAAATATTGGACTTGAATTACACTTTTACACCTATGTGTAAATGTGTGAATATTGGACTTGAATCACATTATTATATCTATGTATTTAGGTGTTCTGATGTTGGGTGCATATATATTTGCAATTGTTATGCCTCTTGATGAATTAATCTCTGTATCCTTATGTAATGACCTTCTCTGCCTCTTTTTGTAGTTTTTGACTTAAAGTCTATTTTTGTCTGATATAAGTGTAGCTACCCCTGATCTCTTTCCTCTGAACTTTTTTTACCCTTTCCCAAGAGAGAAAGGCAACTCCATAAATACTCTTGCAGCTGCAATACACTGAAGTGGGAAAGGCAAAAGGTTCAGAGGCAGTGAAACCATGAAGTTTATCTTCTTTGACATGCTCTACACCAAACCCATAGCTTCTACACCCAAACCAGTTTCCCTTCCAAAGGCCTGTATTCAACAATGGCAGTTACAATTATCTGAATTGCTTGATTTCTCCTGATCTTTTCCCCATCTATCTAATAGGTTACTGCTCTGTCTCTTTATCTTTGGCAGGTCTCTCCTTCCTTTCTATTTCTATCACAACTAGCCTAGTTGAAGTACTTCAGCTCACAGCTAGATTACTGAAATGGACTGGATCAATCAGGGTCCAATGAGGGAAATAGGAACCACTCCAACATTCTAAAGAGAGGGAATGTAATACAGTGAATTGGATGGACCATTGCTAAAGAGCTAAGAAGCCAAGAGAGAATAAAGAGGCAACCCAGAGACTAACAACTGCAGGTAGCTACTAAAACTCCTTGGCTGGAGGGACAGAAGGAGAGGGCGGTATTACCAGCACCAAAGGGCCAGAGTCATGGAAAATGTTGGAACCACAGTGGGCCTGTCTTACACAAGCTGGAGCCATAAAGCAAACACAGCAGCTGTGCTTGCCTGCCTGTCTCCTGCCAGTGCCTCCCATTGGCTAAACCCAGCTAGGAAAGAGCTAGGAAATCAGCCTGTAGGGGTTGAACCCTCAGCCATGCAGATAATGGAGTGGGAGCAAAGGAATAGATCTGACAGCAAAAAGGCCAATGATTACCCCATAAGATATATTCACTCTTACATGTAGCTCTCACTATAGATCACTGACTTCCCATTTTATATAACAAAATATAGCCTCAAGAGGATAAGTACCAAACCTAGGGTCAAAGTACCAAACCTAGGGTTCTATCCTGCAGCCCAGGCTAGAACTTGAAGATCTCTCAGATCTGAAATCCCACTTTTTCCCAAGTCTCCACTGCCTTCTCTTGTCAGCTGCTCTTCGGCTACAACATTTATACCATCATGGGCTATAGCATGTGATTACTTCTAATTAATAAGCAGCAACTGTAACTGTAATCTCGAGGCTCCAGTCTTCTTCCAAGATGGGAATGAAGGGGGAGGTACCTAATTTTATTTAGAGGCCTCCAGCACCTTGAGGAGATACTTAACCTAGTCAGTCCCCTCTCCCCTGCCAGGCCAAGGCCCAGAATCAGCAGACCCTGTATTACCTGGAATGAGTGAGTACTTCCCAGGTGGGATTTGAGGAGACACAGAAAAGGCCCCACATTTCAAAATGATATTCCTTATTTTTACTCATTGCTTCATTTCATGAATATTTATCAAAAATTCTATGATCTCCAATAAGGACTATGGGAAACCTGTATTGGTTGGCGCTGAAATAACACTTCCAAAATTTATGTCAATTAGTGTAAGGTAATGGCTTTTTCTTTTTTTTTTTTTTCCAACCTCTATAGCTATAAAGACAAAACAGAGTGAACTCATACCACCAGAATTTGCACACTGCCAGAGACCACCAAAAAGTCCCATTTTAAGCGATCTCTTGCTTTTTAAAAATGCATAAATTTACATTATATCCCACAAGAGTTTCATTTTCATCTAAAAAATAGTGAGATTTGGGCTGGGCACCATGGCTCATGGCTGTAATCCCAGCACTTTGGGAGGCCAAGGCGGGCGGATCACGATGAGGTCAAGAGATTGAGACCATTCCTGCCAACATGGTGAAACCCTGTCTCTACTAAAAATACAAAAATTGCTGGCGTGGTGCAGGTGCCGTAGTCCAGCTACTTGGGAGCTGAGGCAGAGAATCGCTTGAAACCCGGAGCAGAGGTTGCAGTGCGCCGAGATCTGTTTCTTTTTTTTTGATTTCTTTCTTTTGGCGGTAACATACACTCCCAGCCTAGGGACAGAGCAAGACTCTGTCTCAAAAAAAAAAAAAAAAAAAAAAAAAAAGGGTGAGATTTGCCAAAGAAACTTCCAATCAAAGCAATTTTCCAGGATAAAATGCCATGGTAACATACCTGAATTTGGAAAACCTGGGCATAAAGTTTTGCATCCTGTTAAAAATGTAAATAACCCAGAGAAGGGCTGTTTTTTTAAGATATGATCAGGGGTTTGGTTTGTTTGTTTTTGTTCTTCTTGATATGAATGCAGTTGGAAGATATTACATATTCTTAAAGTGTAAACAAGAATATAAATTTTCAAGTAGAAAATTATTATGTCTAATTTTCTTCTAATACT